>NC_092382.1:54242705-54550352 GCF_030028105.1 Mobula birostris | reverse complement strand
ATCACGGTGATCTCTTCCCTAAGAGCGGGGTGTCAGAGTTCCGGAAACAGCTTCAAGTACAGCTTCATTGATACAGTTGAGTACATATCAGTAAGCTCTACAAGCAGGGGTTATCGGTTAGTTATCAGCTGTTCACGCACTCATGTTCACAGCACGGTCCATTGTAGGATGCAGGCCTTGGGGTTTAAATCAACATTAAAGGACAACATTCACAGTCAGGTCCTGATACTTGACATTAGTGCAGCCACACAATACATTCTGTTGCCGTTTGATCACGATAAGGAAGCCGCTCTAGCAAAAATATGCTGATGTGTGATAAAGAATTACAAAAACAGGGACAGACTGGTGCGTTGCCCGCACCCCCCCCCCCCGGCCCCCAACTCTCGCCTTCACAGGTTTCAGGCATTTATTTGGTTTAGTCCATTTTAACCCTTTGACACTTGAAAATTCCTCCACAAGTCCCTCCTTGTTGATCTGTCTTCCAGATCAATATCCTAGTACGTTGTTTTCTTCTTCGTCCTGAAAAGAGGGTTCGTATCCTTCAGGGAAGGGACAGTCGCTTCTCGGATACACTTTCACCCCCAGCCAATGCTCTTCACTGGCTATGGACCCCAACATCTGGGGAACTACTGGGGTGCCTAAAGGATTTACAATATGTTTGATCCACTGATAACAACACGGCCTTAATGCTCCACATATACAGCACCCGAGAAGACATAACACTACAATTATTATAACTCCATGGATGATTCACAACCTCCAGCTGGAGAACCAGCCAGTAAGCCAGTCCCACCAGCTCGCCGGCCCCTGCGTGAAGCCATCTATGCAATCACATATTTCACCTATAGCATAGGAAATAATATACCACTCGTTCCTGACATGGGTGGTAGATTTATCTCCTGCTATGGCACAGACCCCTCCTTGTTGGGCAAGTTCATAGTCAACGGCATAGCGAGTCTGTTGAGCATACAGCAGCAGCTCTGCCAGTTCTCGGTTGAGAGCATTAAACCCATCTGTTGTACTGTTGCCTAAGATAGTCAGCCCACACATGAGATAGTTTCGATTCTTTGCAGCTATGGTACGATACAGAGAAGATTAGCATGGCCCCTGCGCAAGGATGACACGCAAATTCTCAAAAGTGAACTCAGGCATAGGCATATGGTCGTCTGTGGCCGGACCTGGGGCCTTAGTATTTTGCCCAGATGGCACATCTTTTCACAACCTCAGCAATGACTGGTGTTATTCCTGGCGCATACCATTGCTGTTCTATTGCATGTGGCATCCCTCCTCTGCCCATGTGGGCCGCACATCGATACCAGTTCCAAGATAGATACAGACATGAGACTTTCTCCGGCAACCGAGGGCCACACATTGGTACAAGTTCCACTCTGGAAGCAGAGTGCTGAGGGTTTCGGTTATCTAATAAGCCGAGGGCCGCTCTTCGGTACCAGTTTCACAATAGGCACGCAATAGTTTGTACTACAAAAGCAGAAGGAAATGAGATTGAAAGGTCAGCTTGAACACGCCCTCTAGTGGTGACGAAGTGGAAAATGAGAAGACACTGAATGGGGAAATGGGACAGAGATAGTCATAACGTCACAGATTATTACTATAGAAAATAGGTTCTTCATTCAATCTAGGCCATCCCTCTGTGATCTTCCGCCTCGCTCCATTTTTCTGCACCCTCTGTCCGTCTCTCATACACGTCCCTACACAACCTCCACTAAAATGATACAATTGAATCCGCATCAACCAGTTACGCTTGGAGTTCCTTCCACGCTCGCTCGACCCTCTGAGTGAATAAATTCTATTACATATACTTCTTGCATATTTCAACTTTCTCCCCAAGCTATAAACTTTAGTTGTAGATGTTCTCAAAGGATATGACATAGAACATAGAAATCTACATTATATTACAGACCTTCCGGTCCACAACGTTGTGCCGAATATGTAACCTACTCTAAAAACTCCTTAGACTTTCCCTAGCGCATAGCCCTCTGGTTTTCTAAGCTCAATGTCCCTGTCTAAAAGGCTCTTCAAAGACCCTATTGTACCCGTTTCCACCACCGCCGCCGGCAGTGCATTCCAGGCACTCACCATTCTCCGTGTGAAAAACGTACCTCTGGTATCCTCTCTGTACCTGTTTCCAAGCACCTTAAAACTATATCCCCCTTGTGTTAACCTGGGGACCAAAAAAAACCCTCTGACTATCCACATGATCAATGCCTCTCTTCATCTTGTACATCTCTGTCAAGTCAGCTCTCATTCTCCGTCAGTACGAGGAGGAAAGGCCAAGCACACTCAACCTGTTCTCCTAAGGTACGCCCTCCAATCCAGGCAACATCCTTGTAAATCGCCTATTCTCTCTCTCTGTCTCCCTCTCTCCCTCTCTCCCTCTCCAGTATCCACACACCCTCTCTATAGTATTGACCCTGGATGGAGAAGATCTGCGCGCATTCACACTGTTCATTTCCCGATTTCTTCCTTTCAAATTATCGCTGCACACTTTGAAGTTTATTGATATTTCAAAACTGTAAGTAGATGGCCAGAACAGCCCACGATATTCTATGTACGGTCTCACCAACGTGTTGTACAGCTTCAACAAAACGTCCTGATTCGTGTACACAGTGATCTGATTGTGAAGGCCTCTGTGATTCGAGTTCAATACGACCCGATTTGCCCGTGACGCCGCTTTCCTGGAGTTATCAATCTGTATCGCCTTGTCTCTTTTTAAATACTGCGCACTAAAGTCCACATATTCAATATGTGCGTCGAAACCCGTTGCACCGTTCCTCACAACGCAGACCGTCGCACACTGTCTGTATTAAATGCCATCTGCCAGTTTTCAAGCCAGCTGACATCAAGCTGCAAGCTTGGATGGAGATTCTGGCCGGAACAGCGGCCCCAACCTTAGAGTCGTCCGTAATTCTTCTGATTCAGTTTTCTACATCGACATCTGAGTCAGTAACATACATGATAAATAGCAGTGGGACTAACACCAATCCCTGCAGTAGACTTGTCACAGTTAAAACATCAACAACCCACTCTCTGCTAATCCGGACATGAACGCTCATCAATCCGGCCCTAAACCGCAGCTAACTTCCTCTGGGCGGGTAACTTTTTATTACCAAAGGTCCCTGGAACATTGCTCTCCATCTCTCTTATATGCTCAGAAGAACATACGTACAACGTGTTTTATTGTGACACATGTCATCAGCTGTTACTGTGACTTTCGTCATTCAAATGACTCGAAATGACTAGAAGAAGCGACAGAAAAGAATGATCCTATCTCCCCGTTCAATAAGGTATACTCCATTTCACCTGCCGAGCTGATGTCCCGCCCTCAATGTCAGAAGCGAATGTGCTGCGCTGAATGGGATAAAATAAACCTGTTTCTCTCTCTCCAAATTTGTTGTAGTTAATTTAACGGCGATTGTGATCCTATCTCAGGGAAAGTGCGGACTCTCCAAATGCATCACCCGTTACCTGGTTGGAATGGCAACAACGGAACTGATAGTGGTTATAGTTTTCGCTTTAGTGGACCAGACCAACAATATCTACATTTATTCCAGATCCCTGCTGATCACTCCTGTATGCGCTCTGACAAATGTATTATTTGGTGTGACGAGAGACTGTTCTGTGTGGTTTACGGTCAGTTTCACATTCGACCGTTTCATCGCAATATGTTGTGAAAAGCTGCGGGACCGATACTGCACTGAGAGAACAGCAACGGTCATCATGGTGACCGTGGTTATAGTGAGTTGCGGGAGAAGTGTCCCGTTTTACTTTGCTCTTGAACCTTACGTCATCATTGACAACATGCCGTGGCGTTGCTCCTGCACACATGAATACACTACTTCACCCGAGTGGAAAGGACTCGAATTACTAGATAGCATTTTAACACCATTGCTACCAATCGGCTTAATTCTTATCTTCAATGGGTTAACAGTAAGACATATAATTGCGGCAAATAGAGCCCGCAGAGGGCTTCGGAAGAGCAGCGATAAACAGAAAGATACCAATGTGGAAAACCGCAGAAAATCGATGATCTTATTGTTTGCAATTTCAACTAATTTCATATTGTTTTGGATGCCCTATATAGCTCATTCTCTGAAATGGCAACCGGAAAATTACTATTACCAGGACAGATATTTCAGTTCCCCGGTATATATACTGCAGCAAACTGGATTAATGTTTCAAATTCTTAGTGTGTGCACCAATACTTGTATCTACACACTGACACAAAGGAAATTCAGACAACAGCTGAAGGATGGAATGAAATATGTGTTTACGTTAAATGGCCTTCTGTGTAGAAAACGCCAACTCCAATTCCAATTCAGAGAAATTTTTGAATAAAGCAGTTTAAAATTCAGTAGTTTTGGCAAGTACGTCATAAATTCAAACAATCATGTGCCTGGTCATCCTGAAATGAATAAATTCCAAACTATTACAGAGACGTGACAATAATCCGGGAAACTTTACCGCAGCATAAAAGCCAGGACCAACAGGTTCCAGGACAGCGTCATCCACCAGACCATTAAACTGACTAACTCAAGTTGGTTTGAATGTTTTTCTATGTTCCATTGCCTGTTCCATTTATTATAAATTATTATAAATTACTAGGATGGCATATTGCACATTTAGACAGAAACGTAACCTAAAGATGTTTTATTCCTCATGTATGTGAAGGATGTAAGAAATAAAGTCAATTCAATCACAAGGGAAGGAATGATTTCCGTACTTCTACAGGTTCAGGTGTTTCAAGATTCTCATAGTCGGGTAAAAGAGAGTAAAGGGAAAGCCTTTTAAACACAAGGAGAGCATTATAGTAGCACAGCGCGGAAAGCGGGGACAATGTGGTGGGATTGTATGCTAATGGACTGTGAGTGGAACTCAGAAGTAGGAAGGGAACAAACACTCGTTTGAGAGTATTCTGTACAGAGCTCCCATCACCAAATCTAAAACAACACACAGAGACAGTGACAGATCAGGAGATAGATTTTGCACAGCTGCTTTTATTAACACGGCTGTTGTCAGAGGTAACTTAAACTTCACTGATATTCATCGGCAATTCCTCTGTTTAAAAGGTTTAGATGTGACAGAATTTCTCAGTTGTGTACAGGCAGAAGAATTGGTACAAGTAACGGGCAGGTGGACTAGTGAACAGTCGATCCTGTGCTAGGATCACCAGAAAGTGAAATGGATCAGGTAACTGATCTCTCCGCGTGTCAGCAGTTCAGATGGATAGAGCACAGCGATTCGACATACCTTACACTGGGATAGCAGCAGACAATATGGAATCACTTAATTGATACTATTGGGTAGGAACGTTGGAGCCGATTTTGGGAAGCGATTTGTACCTTCAAATGCACAGGAGAAATATGGAGATCGTTAATGCAGCATTGATTGGGATTCAGTATTAGCTTCTTTCATTGAGGTGGGGATCGGATGACTCCGTAAAGTAACCCTGGTTGATAAGAGATATGGAACACGTCTTCAAGAAAAAGAAATAAATATACTTAAGGCTTTGGAAGAAAGGATCAGACAGTGCTATGGAAAGTCACAATGTAGCCAGGAGGGATTTAACAATGGACTTAGAAAAATTAAAAGGAGGTATGAGAAGGCATGAGAGAGCCGCATTAAGATAGGTGAAAAACAGGAGGATGACGAGAGAGAGTGGGAGAGATCAGAGATAAAAGAGGAGACTTGTTTGTAGTCCAAGGAGGCAGTGAGGATGGGAGAATGGCAAATGTTACTTCTTTGTGCAGAAAATGTAATAGGGATAGTCTTGGATAGGACCCTGGTCAGACCCTACTTGGAGTACTGTGCTTGGTTCTGGTCACCTGACTACAGGAAGGATGTGGAGCGATTTAACATCTTAAAGTAGTTTTGAAATTTTGCAGGACACGGTATTTGCTCCTGATGTTTGTCTGGATGGGAACATTTGAGATGTCCGCTCCGGTGAAAACACAACACATCCTCCGCTCTGCGACAATAGCTTCGAACCGCTAATTCTCCCGTTGCGACGTCTACGTCATCCACGAACCGCCTTATGTTTAAATCCGTTTATGTTTTCCTGGAAATTATATATCATTTTTATTATTTTTTCTTTCTTTACTTTACCATTGTCAGGTTTGAAATACAATGTGCTACTGCTGGAAAAGCGGATGTTCATTGTACTTACACCCTGGATGCCCACGACAGTAAACCTGAACACGAACTGAAAAGTTCAGTTTCAAGTTCATCCCAAACACTGGAGCCCAAACGATGTTTCTGCCCAGGATTGAACTGGGGACCTTTCGCGTGTGAAGCGAACGTGATAACCACTACACCACAGAAACTGTGCAAAGCGCTCAATACTCTGCGCTATTGAGCAATGACCCGAGGCACCCCCTCCCCACCCTGCTCTGCAATACAGCGATAAGAACAAGTCATTGCCCACCGTTCCTCTTCGCTTTCAATGACAATTATTGCATTTATGTGACATATACGGTTACATGCATTAACAATTTCCTGTGGGGTGCTGGTCAGGGCGCGACATGTAACAGGTAACTGAACTATGTTGCTTATATACAGCAAGGAATTCAAACAGCAAACACGAGGAAATCTGTAGATGTTGGAATTTCGAGCAACACACATAAAAGTTGCTGGTGAACTTAGCAGGCCAGGCAGCATCTGTAGGAAGAGGTACAGTCGACGTTTCAGGCCGAGACCCTTCGTCAGGACTAACTGAAGGAAGAGTTAGTAAGAGATTTGAAAGTGGGAGGAGAAGGGGGAGATCCAAAATGATAGGAGAAGACAGGAGGGGGAGGGATGGAGCCAAGAGCTGGACAGGGGATTGGTAAAGGGATATGAGAGGGTCATGGGACAGGAGGCCCAGGGAGAAAGGAAAGGGGGAGGGTGAAGCCCATGGGCGAAGGGTATAGTGAGAGGGACAGAGGGAGAAAAAGGAGAGGGAGAAAAAGAATACACACACACACACACACACACACACACACACACACACACACACACACACACATATATGTGTGTGTGTGTGTGTGTGTGTGTGCATGTACTTTTCTCTCTCTCTTTTTTCTCCCTCGCCCTCCTGTCTTCTCCTATCATTTTGGATCTCCCCCTTCCCCTCCCACGAGGTTGCGCTCCAGCTCACGAACTAAATTCAACGGCGCCTTTAAGATTTCTCACCCTGTCTCTCTCGTCCGTTCTCATCACCTCAGATTACAAGTTAATTGAAAGTGACTGAACAACGTGCCGATACACTTATAGACAACAGGACGCGTTACAAGCCGGAGTTACTTGTGAGATGATACCAGCTGTAGAGTAATGAATCACGGCCAATCGTCACACTGAATCCACACTAACACCAGACACACCATCACACTGATATCTCACTGATGATCATGTTCCAATCTAATCCGTCGGATCGCAACCAGACAAAGACATGAAAGGCCAGTTATACGACCGATTGTGAAGGAAATTTATATTGGGAACAACAACCTTCAGGCAAGTAGATCAAATCAAGGTCGCAGTGGAGGGATCGCATTGCAGCTAGAGGGATCTGACCATTGGAAACGGAATCTCAGCAAGTCAGTAGAATCGGGGGAGGTGTCCTCTCTTTCACAGAGGCTTAGTGAACACGGGACATGTGAGAATTATTTTATAATTCTGTCCTGAAATACTGGAGCTTCATGTTGAGAGAGGGGGACAGAGATATCAGCATCTCGATACCATTTCTGGCCATTGAGGCCACGATTAATATCTCTTTTGTTCGCGTGGGCCTGAAACAATTCGCCGTTGTAAGCGAACATTGAGCTTAATCGACAGCACAGCGAACCAAGGTGAGGTGCAATTACAGCGTTTCTGAGGCATGGCTTCAGGAAAGGTCGGGTTCGTTGTTTCACTGTTTGGTTAATTGAATTGAGAAGACAGGAATATGTGTGGGCTTGTGATGTCCTGATTCAACAAAGAAACCGCCTGTTCAGGCACGTTCAACAAAGGGAAGTGAGGCTACGCGTGTTGAGCGAGAGAAGCAAACACGGAGAATGTTTGCAGCCCCGCGGGCACATGCCTTTTAGTGTATAAGGTCAAAGGTGCATCGCTTCGAAGTTAAATGCAAGTAATAAACAGGGTGCTCAGCTTGAAAAACGCGCAGTCACCTGGGCGTTGCAAGCATTAAAATCACAAGTGCTCTAGGTGAGGCTCGAACTCACAGCCTCGGCATTTCTCCGCCGTGTACTGCCATATAAGTACCGCGCGCTAACCGATTGCGCCACTAGAGCCCAGCGCTGCAAACACTTGGCTGTAAATATCTGGAAAGGAAAACTGGAAGAAATTCCAATATCATGGAGCAAACAGCACAGAAATATACGTGAAAAGGCAGTTCGGCCCACAGTGTATTGCCGTGACATCTAAACAGCAAATCAAAGATACTCAAACTCTAATCCCTCCTTCCTACCTTGTCCATATCCCTCGATCTTCCTGACATCCATGAGGATATCGAGTAATCAAAAGTGCACATCAAATGCCACCTATAAATTTGCTGATGATGCAAACATTGTAGGTAGAATCTCAGATGGAGAAGAGAGGGCCTACAGGACTGAGATATGCCAACTAGCGGAGTGGTGTCGCAGCAACAACCTGGCACTGAACATCAACAAGACGAAAGAGCTGAGTGTGGACTTCAGGAAGGGTAAGACGAAGGAACACATTCCAATCCTCATAGAGGGATCAGAAGTGGAGACAGTGAGCAGTTTCAGATTCCTGGGTGTGAAGATCTCTGAGGACTTATCCTGGTCACCACAGATCGATGCAGTTCTAAAGAAGGCAAGAAAACGTCTGTACTTCATCGGGAGTTTGAAGAGATTCGGTATGTCAACCAATGCACTGAAAAGCTTCTATAGATGTACATTGGGAAGCATTCTGACAGGCTGCATCGCTGTCTGGTACGGGGAGTGGGGCTACTGCACACAACCGAAAGAAGCTGCAGAGGTTTGTAAAATTTGCTCCTCTCCATTGTGGATACTAGCCTACGAAGTACCCAGGACATCTTCCAGGAGTGGTGCCTCAGAAAGCGTCCACTATTAAGGACCTCCAGTACCCAGGACATGCCTTTTTCCCGCTGTTACCATCAGATAGGAGGCACAGAAGCCTGAAGGTACACACTCAGCGATTCAGAAACAGGCTCTTCCTCTCTGTCATCCGATTCTTAAATAGACATTGAACCCATGAACACTACCTCAATTTTCAAATATATATTATTTCTGCTTTTTTACACAATTTTTAATCTATTCGATATACGTATACTATCATTGATTTACTTATTTATTATTATTTATTTTCTTCTTCGATATTATGTTTTACTTTGAAATGCTGCTGCTGAGTTACAAAATTTCACGACACATGCCGGCGATAATAAACCCGATTCTTTTTCTGAATTCTGATTCTGCTCTCTTTAAAGCCTCTAATGTTTTTGTTTCTACCACCGTGCCGGGCAGTGCACTCCAGGCATCCACCACTCTGATCAAAAAAGCTTGACCTTGACATCTCCCCAGAATCTACCTCCTCCCATCCTCAATGCATGGCATCTGGTATTATTTACTTCAACCCTGGGAAACCGACACACCCTGTCTACTCTAACTCTTCACCTCATAATCTTCTAAACCTCTACTAGATCTCCTCTCAGCTCCCGGTGCTCCAGAGAAAACAAACCATGTTAATCCAACCTTCCATAAACACGCATACCCTTTAAACCCGGCCGCATCCAGGTAAAACTCCTCTTCAACCTCTTCAAAGCCTGAACTTCCTTCCTACAGTAGGGTGACGAGAATTGTATGCAATACTCCAGAAATAGCCTAATCAGAGTTTTATAAATTTGCAACATAACCCCTTCACTTTTGAACTTAAGGCTTCGACTAATAAGAGCAAGTTTTATCTTATAAAAGCAAGGTTGATCGATGAACCTCCTTATCGATCTTCGCTTTCAGCTCAAGCGGGTATAACTTCAGGTTAAAAGGTACATCTATTATCAATTTATACAAATCGTCTTCTAATTCGGGTGGAAATGAAACCTAGAGGGAAACGAAAGGCAGCAGGATGATCAAAGCACATATCCCCTACCGCAGACGGAGATTAAATTCCTGATATCAGTGGATTCAGCATTAATCGGGAACTCGGGATCATCCGCGTAGACGAGTGTTCCGTAGATTGAGCAGCCAGACTCAGTGTGTTTATTGTTACAATGTTTCTCGTTGTGAACAATGAAAGTACAGTAGCCTCGGCCGGCAAATGTCCAATTAAATCGTCGCGTCATTGCATTACGTCAGAATGAAACAAAGAAAGTCAACACATTACGCGACATCCTCTGAAACCTACACTTCCACTAAACCTGTGTCCATCGTGTTAGATGCAGCTGATATAGAAACATAGAAACATAGAAAATAGGTGCAGGAGTCGGCCATTCGGCCCTTCGAGCCTGCACCGCCATTCAGTACGATCATGGCTGATCGTTCAACTCAGACCCCTGTACCCGCCTTCCCTCCATATCCCCTGATCCCTTTAGCCACAAGGGCCTTTTCTAAGTCCCTCTTAAATATAGCCAATGAACTGTTTCCTGTGGCAGAGAATTCCACAGATTCACTACTCTCTGTGTGAAGAAGTTTTTCCTCATGTCGGTCCTAAAAGGCTTCCACTTTATCCTCAAACTGTGACCCCTCATTCTGGACTTCCCCAACATCGGCAACAATATTCCTACATCTAGCCTATCCAATCCCTTTAGAATTTTATACGTTTCAATAAGATACCCTCTCAATCTTCTAAATTCATAGCGTATAAGCCTAGCCGAGCCAGTCTTTCATCATATGAAACTCCCGCCATCCCAGGAATCAATCTGGTGAACCTTCTTTGTTGTTGTTGTTGTTGTTCGTCCTTCGTAGTCGGAGATGACCATGGCTTCAAAGTCAAATGGGAGATTGGTGGCTGTGGGTCCGGAGGTGACTGATGAGGCCAATCCGGGCCCTGAAGGCTCGCCCACATGTGGGACACAAGTGGGTGGGTGCTGTCATGGCAGTGGACGCTCCTTGGGCCTTGCTCACAGCACGCTTTCGTTGTGCCTCGATGGTGCGCCTGACTTCAGCTGCACGGGCTCCTGTGGTGATCTTGCTGCGCCAAGCTGGACGGTGGAGGGCAAGCGTCTCCCACGTGTTGATGTCGACACCCAGGCCTTTGAGGGACGCTTTGAGGCAGTCTTTGTAACGTTTCTTCTGCCCCCCCCCCCCCGACTGAGCGCTTGCCCTGACACAGTTCTCCGTACAGTAGCTGCTTAGGCAATTGGCTGTCTGGCATTCTGACCACATGTCCAGCCCACCTGGCTTGGGCTTTCAGCAGGAGGGTGTAGACGCTGCAGAGCCCAGCTCGTTCCAGGATTTCCGTGTCGGGGACTTTGTCCTGCCACCTGATGTGGAGGAGTCTGCGGAGACAGCTCAGGTGAAAGTGGTTGAGCTGTTTGGCGTGTCTGCTGTAGACAGTCCCAGTCTCGCTGGCGTAAAGGAGGGTGGTAAGGACCACTGCACAGTGGACCTTCAGCTTGGTGGTAAGGCTGAGCCCTCTCCGCTCCCAGACGTTCTCACGGAGTCTCCCAAAGGCGGCGCTGGCTTTGGCAATCATGTTGTTGATCTCAGCGTCTATGTTCACTGCGCGAGAGAGTATGCTGCCCAGGTAGGTGAAGTTGTCGACTGCCTGGAGGTTCTGGCCCTTCACCGTGATGTGCGACTCCTGGTATGGCTTTCCTGGGGCAGGCTGGTACATAATTTCGGTCTTTTTGGTGCTGATAGTGAGACCGAAGTTGTCGCAGGCTTGTGAGAAGCAGTCCGTTTCACGCTGCATCTTCTGATCTGTGCTGGCGTTGAGTGCGCAGTCATCAGCAAACAAGAAGTCTCTGATGACAGTCTCTTGCACCTTTGTAACTGCCTGCAGGCGCCTAAGGTTGAACAACCTGCCGTCAGTCCTGTACCTGACGTGGATTCCTTCTTCGTAGTTACGGAAGACATCTGTCAGCATGGCAGAGAATACCATACTGAACAGAGTCGGGGCAAGAACGCAGCCTTGTTTGACGCTATTTGTCACTGGGAAGGCCTCCAACTCGTCGCCATCATCCAGAACTTTCACCATCATACCGTCGTGGAACTGCCGGACGACTGTGATGAACTTGCTGGGGCAGCCAAACTTCTCCATGATCTTCCACAAGCCTTCTCTGCTGACCGTATCGAAAGCCTTGGTTAGATCGACAAAGGTCACGAAGAGGTCGTTGTGTTGCTCCTGGCATTTTTCCTCGAGTTGGCACGCAGCAAAAATCATGTCCGCCGTCCCAAGTTCAGCACGGAAGCCGCACTGGCTTTCTGGGAGCAGAACTTGCTCAAGATGTTGGAGAAGGCAGTTGAGCAGGACGCGGGCCAGAATCTTCCCCGCAATGGACAAGAGGGAGATGCCTCGGTGGTTGTCGCAAGACTAGCCGTTGCCTTTCCTCTTGTAGATGTGGACTATGCCGGCATCTTTCAGCTGTTGCGGGACCTGTCCCTTTTTCCACATGGACTGGAAGAGAACAGTCAGCTTTTGCATCATGACAGGGCCTCCTGCTTTGTATACCTCAGCAGGGATTATATCGGGTCCTGGCACTTTGCCACAGGAGAGTTGCTTCACTGCCTTTCTGACTTCATCTGCTGTGGGGAAAGTGTCGAGGTTTTTGTTGATCTCTACCTGGGGCAGGCGGGCAATGGCCTCGTCGTTGATGTCGGCAGGGCGGTTAAGGACGTTGTTAAAGTGCTCAGCCCACCGATCCAGAATCTGCTTCTTCTCTGTCCGCAGCTGCGTCTCATCTGCGTTGAGGAGAGGTGAGGAGCCGGAGGATCGGGGTCCGTATACAGCCTTAAGCGCATCGTAGAAGCGCTTTACTCGTGGCTGTCTGCATAGCCCTGGATTTCATCGGCCTTCTTGCTGAACCAGCTGTCCTGCATCTCGCGAAGTTTTTTCTGCACCTTTCTTCTTGCGTTGGTAAAGGCATCTTCCTTGGCTAGCGACGTGGGGTCGTTCTGATGCGCTCTGTAATGTTGATGTTTCTCCGTTAGTAGTGCCTGTATTTCTTCATCATTCTCATCAAACCAGTCTTGGTGGATACAGGTTCTCCTGGAGCGGTCGCAGCAGCGCTGAACGACGAGAAGCAGGCGTGGGATTTGCCATCAATTCTAACCTCGCCCGTAAACTCACCAAGCACCCAGAGAGCATCAACGACCGCCTGATGACACTTCAGCTCCCACTTGCAAACAAGAAGCGTGCTACGCTGATTAGTGCCTACGCTCCCACCATGACCAACCCAGATGACATTAAAGACAAGTTCTATGAAGAACTCGACGCCCTCATCTCAGCAATCCCACAGTCAGAGAAGCTCATCGTTCTCGGGGACTTCAATGCCAGAGTAGGGACAGACTCCCAAACCTGGGAAGGGATCATTGGAAGACACGGCACTGGCAAGTGTAACAACAACGGCCTTCTGCTCCTCAAGACATGTGCCAGACACGACCTTGTCATCACTAACACGCTGTTCCGCCTACCCACCCGCAAGAAGACGTCATGGATGCACCCACTCTGGAAGCACTGGCGTCTAATTGACTACATCATCACCAGGAAGAGGGACAGGATGGGTGTCAGAGTGATGAGAGCCATGTGTGGTGCCGACTGCTGGACCGACCACCGCCTCATTGTGTCCAAGTTCAGGCTTCGCATTCTGCCCATGAGAAGACCCCAAGGGCAGAAGATTGCAAAGAGGCTGAATGTCTCCAAGCTGAAAAGTAGCAGGGTTGCAGAAGAACTCGTCGATGACCTTGAAGGCAGACTGCCAGACACACCACAGGATGACGGGACCAGCGTTGAGGAACAGTGGACGGCCTTCAGTGACGCTGTCTACACCACCACCCTCGAACACCTCGGATCAGCAACCCGAAGAAAGCAAACTAAGTCTCCATTAATTCCCACGTGGCAGACCAAATGCAAAGATTACTCGCATTGGCAGTCTTAAGACACAAAATGATTCCCAGAGACACAGGATCTACTTTTTACGATCGCAAGTGAC
Organism: Mobula birostris; assembly: GCF_030028105.1. Lineage (NCBI taxonomy): Eukaryota > Metazoa > Chordata > Chondrichthyes > Myliobatiformes > Myliobatidae > Mobula > Mobula birostris. The sequence goes on along the minus strand of NC_092382.1, from coordinate 54,536,230 downwards.
CCTCAGAGCGTTATATTCGGGTTACCTTACTTCATAATTTCCATTTGCGCTCACCCCGCCATGTCCCCCCGCCCCATCTATCCCTCTTGCTGACAACTCCCCCTACCTGTCACTTTTCCACCTGGTTTTCACTGCTTTCCATGCGTGTGTTTTTTTCTTCTGTTGGGAACTTCAATACATGGACCGTGTGCAATCAATTTCAGATCATCATGTAATCTGCTCACGGGTAGTGTAGCCGAGTGGTTTCTGTCTCCAGTCTTTAAAGTGAAGGGGCTTCGAATCACAACACAGCCACGGCTCGAATGTCCCCCTGTGCTTTTTCGAGAAGCTGTCGTTGGGCGGATGGTCGCAACCGACATTCACCAACCTACAGTTGTAACAGAAATCTCTCATACCTCTGATGATCCCGTACATCGATTCTCCTTCCACCCCAGCGCAGTAAAACAGTGGCTAAGATTGTGTCACTAAATTGAACGTAGATTGTTTTTTACAAGTTGAGTCCTCATGTTGTAATTAATTTTGGAAAGAGCTGACCATCCACTCTCCAAACAGACTGGCCGGAGCTCTCATCATTGAAGCCAATCTGTTCTTTACATAGGTGAACCCAACGTAAAAGAACAGGTCGAGGAGAGAATCTCTCTGCCCACCAAAGTCCGCCCCTCATTGAAACATGCGATAGAAACACCATTACAGTTTCTCCACGTTGCTAAAATTACCTCTGCATTGAACGGAGTCACGTCCACGTTTCACTCACGTAATAAATATGTGCACTGATCTGCCAGCGTAAATTAAAACAATATACTATCCATAATCCCGATAAAACTGTTCCTGCTGTACATGACATTAAATCAAAGGTGGAGTCCCGGCCGATATGCAAGCTATCAGTTACCCAGCGAAACCGCGCGACATGCGATGTACCCAGCATACGCGCCGCGCCGCAAATGCTTGGAGGACAGTATCAAACTCCACCTTCCAGCACCCTGACATGGGGTTAAACTGGAGGAATTATCCATGTCATTGCGGCTGTCGTTACAAGACAAGGTGAGCGCACGGAATGAAAACTGAAAGGTCCGGAAATGGGCAGTTCCTTGGTTACTTTTCACACTAAACTGTTGAAACCTGAAGTTGAGACGATTCCATTCTGGAACAGAATTATAAATCAGTTCTTCCATGTCCAGTGTAATCCGATTTCTGACTTGCTTTACCAAGCTGCTGTTAAAGAATGGAGCCCTCCACCAAATCTACTGACATGCCGATTATCAGATCCTTCAGGCTCTCTGTGACCTGCGACCTCTGATGTGATCGACTCAGCGCTGCTGTAAAATGCTCACATTCCCGCTCTCCTGTCACACGGGTCTCGCTTCCTGATGGTTATTGTGATTAATATAATTTTCCATCCAAAAGAGGTTGTTTAATTATCCGCAGATGAGTGGGTCTGGTTCAGATACGACGGAACAGATTGGAAAATGAAGATTAAGATGGAATTAATGAAACATTAGTGTGATTGTGTGTTTAGTAATAGCTCGCGTGTGCACTAGGCGGGGCTAAAAAGACATTGGTTTCTGACTCTACAGATGCTATTTCCTCTTGTTTTCACTACTTCCGTTGTCTATGAATTATTTCCTTCAATTAACGTTCCGGCGAAAGTGACGAGAACGGAAAATTGGCGAAGACTGGCGAAGAACTAATCGATAGCGAGAAATGTCAAAATTACAGCTGAATTATCCTTGAGAGGCGGGGAGCCACCATGTGGTGACTGAAGGACATTGCAGCGGCCGATACGTTTTTTGTTGCAACACACATAAAAGTTGCTGGTGAACGCAGCAGGCCAGGCAGCATCTCTAGGAAGAGAACCAGTCGGATGTTGTTGGATGTTGCGCCCTGACCAAAACATCACAGCAAATTCGTCGTGAATTTAATAAATATGCCCTATAAAGTTGGCCCTTGTTCCTGAAGTGGGAACGAAGAGTGGGCAAAATTTCGTTTTCTATTGCTTGCGGGCAGAAAAAAATTGTCCTTAAGAGCAGAATGAATAAATAGAGAGTCGGAGGTGCAGGGTGTCTGGTCAGTGCTCAAAAGCGTAGAACATTGAGCTCCTGACAGCGTTTCTGTGGTGTAGTGGTTATCACGTTCGCTTTACACGCGAAAGGTCTCCAGTTCAATCCTGGACAGAAACACTCCTTAGGCTCCAGGATTTAGGAGGCATGTGATCTCAAAGATCCCGGGAACTTTTACGTTCGTATTTACATTTATTATCATGGGAATACCCCTGCGGGAAATTGAAAAGGAATGCTCAAAAATCTCGTGCATAATCTACAGAGCAAGGGAATTGGGAACCGTTTTGTTTCGAGACAAGATGATGATGCGAGATCGTATATCGGTATAGAGTTATAGTCAGTATATTTTAATATGTCGGTCTTGCTGAGTACTGATGCAACATGTAACTACTTACGGAATATCCCACGCGTGCATGCAGATGAGTAATTAACCAGTGATGTTTTTCTTTTCTTCGTCGTTAACGTCACGAATAAGTTTATATTTCGGTTTACACTTTGCCCTGTGACTCAACACATAGCTCCCGATGTTCCCTCGGCACCCTGTTACCTCTATTACATTATTAAAACATAAGGGTCAGTTATCCTCATCAAACCGGCCACTGTTACGTACATTATTCAATGTCTTGATGGCGGATTTACCACTGATGTTCCAGTCTGCCCACAGTCGATATAAAATATGTATCACTGAAGTTGCAGAAATGTCAGTCAAAATGTATCCGGAGGTATCAGCAGAATGGAAGGGAGAAAACATAAAACTGTACATCGGAAGTAAAGAGACAGATGGGTGGGGAAATCACGGTTTAATCGGTGCCGCCCACAGTATTCATGCGCTGTATGGAAATTCCTTCAGTTTGTGTTTTACTTGTAGATTCCTCGCCTGCGTGGCCGCGGTTGATGCATTTCACTTACTCGGTCCGGACGTTGTGCCGCTCTTCTGCTGTCTCCGGAATCGGATGACGAGAACATACTCCGCTCGATCTGTCTTTGATATCAGTTCGGTACACTCGAGTATTAATCGACACCGCGCTGTGTTTAAACGTTTCTGACGCGTGTTCTGCAGGAAGGTTTGAAAATCACCTGCTTCGGGATCTGTGCGCTCAACTCCCAGTTCAGAATTTCCGCATGCACCTCCATCCGCCCTTCATCGTTGCGAAGAGACGTAGGCTGAATGGGGAAACTGATAAACATCGCAACTTATAGTGACACTCACACATTTTCCCCTGTAGGCGCATTTGTACTGATCGTTCAAGGAACAGCAGACTTTGGAACAGTTCAGGAGAACTGGAAAATTGGAAATGTCTCTCCACTCTTTAAAGGGAGAGAAACAAAAGACAAGAAATTTTATTCCCATTCCCATTCTGAACACATCTTAATTCCACGTCCCATTCCCATTCTCATGTGTCTATCGACGCCCTCCTCTACTGTCAAGATGAAGCCACACTCAGGTTGGAGGAACAAAACCTTATATTCTGTCCGGGAAGCCTCCAACCTAATTGCATGAACATTGACTTCTCTAACTTCTGCTGACACTCTATCTCCCCCTCTAACCCCATCCGTTATTTATTTTTATACACACATTCTTTCTCTCACTCTCCTTTTTCTCCCTCTGTCCCCCTCACTGTACTCCTTGCCCATCCTCTGTTTCCCCCATCCCCTTTTTTCTTTCTGCCTAGGTCTCCTGTCCCATTATCCTCTCATATCTCTTTTGCCAATCACCCGTCCAGCTCCTGGCTCTATCCCTCCCCCTCCTGTCTTCTCCTATCATTTTGGATCTCCCTCTCCCCCTCCCACTTTCAAATCTCTTACTAGCTCTTCCTTCAGTTAGTCCTGACGAAGGTTCTCGGCCTGAAACGTCGACTGCACCTCTTCCTAGAGATGCTGCCTAGCCTGCTGCGTTCACCAGCAACTTTTATCTGTGTTACAGGAAATGTTAGGCCCGTTAGTCTTCTTCCGTGTTTAGGACGATGTTGCCCATTATTAAGGATGAAATTTCGGGGCACTTCGAGGCACATATTAAAATAGGGCAAAGTCAGCATGGTGTTCCTCAGGGGAAATTTAGCCTGACAAATCTGTTGGAATTCCTCGAGGAAATAACAGACAGGATAAATGGAGAAGGGTCAGTGGATGTTGCTGGCCTAGAAAATCAGAAAGAATGTCACAGGGTGCAACTCTTGAGGTTTCTTAACAAGAGGAGAGCCGATGGTATTACGGGAGTTATACTAGCATGGATCGAAGATTGGCTGAATGGCCGGAGGCAGCGAGTGGAATTAAATGGAGCGTTTTTCTTGTCGGCTGCCGGTGACCAGTAGTTGTTTGGACCACTTATTTTCACGTTATATGTCAATAATCTGAATAAGGGGATTGATAGTTTTCTGGCCAGTTTGCAAACGGTATAAATATAGGTTGATGGTTATGTTGTGTGAGTGTTGATCAACAGGAACTTGGCAGAAGGAACTGAACTGATTAGGAGAGAGATGTAAAATTATATTGGGATGTGTATGGTCGTTCACTTAGGCAGAAGCTATAAAGGCGTGGTCTATTTTCTAAACGGTGAGCATGTTCAGAAAACAGATGTGTAGAAGGAAGCGGGAGACCTGGTACAGGATTCCCGAAAGATCAACTTGCAGGTTGGCTCAGTATTAACGAAGGGAAATGCAGTGACAGTTTACATTTCGAGAGAACTGGAAAAGGAAAACAAGGATGTAATGCTGAGTCTTTATAAGGCATTGGTCAGACCGCAGTTGGAATCTATTGAGCAGCGTGTGTTCCTCAACCAAAAGCGGGTGTGCTGGCATTGGAAAGCGCCCAGGAGACATTCGCGAGAATGATCCTGGGAATTACAAGGCGAAATATGCAGAGCGTTTAATGACTTTGGGACTATACTTGCTGTAGTTTCGGAGAATGACGCGGGTATCCCATTGAAACTTATCGAATAATGAAAGGTCTGGAGATAGTGGACATGGAGAGGATGCTTCTTGTCGTGGAGAAGTCTAAGAATAGAGGGAACTAACCCAGAATATAAGGAAGTCATTTTCGAACTGGGGTAAGGAGAGATTTCTGTAGCCTGATGGTTGTGAATTTGTGGAATTTATTGCTACAGATAGCTGTGGAGGCCACTTCATTCGATATATTAACAGTTTCATGATCAGTAAGGGGGTCACATGTGACGAGGAGAAGGCAGGAGAATAGGGTTGAAAGGGATAGTATATCAGCCTGCTGGAATGGCAGAGCAGACCCGATGGGCGGAATGGCCTAATTCCTCTCCAAATGACCAAATTTGGAGACAAATTCCAATTGTGAACATTATTTTTCATGACTCACAAAGCAAACTATCTGGCAAATATTGGAGACTTGGAAGCTTTAAAGTACAGTAATAGTTCAACAGATGGCCCCTCACATAAAGAGGTCTCGACGAGGATGGGATTCGAACCCACGCGTGCTGAGCACAATGGATTAGCAGTCCATCGCCTTAACCTCTCGGCCACCTCGTCTGTTCTTCTGTCTCTTGTGTTACAAAATTCTGAATTTCTTCACAGCACTTAGAAACTCCGCTTATGTTCGAAATATTTGTTTTCAGATACCATTTCTATTTACTTCGTCTGTAATGCTTACCAGAATTTCTGGATATTCGGAAGAAAGACTTAGTGGGATAGGTGCTAACCATAGGGAAAAACAGAACTCGCTATTACTGGCATTTCAGACACCACCGCCGTGCTATGCCGAATTGACCGATTCCGTGTGCTGTTGCTCTAAGAAATAGTGTGTTTTGGGTAGTGCAGTGAGATAAAATTATATCGAATTTAGTAAACGTCTAGTAACTTGTTTATCAAATTGTTTGATTTCAAGAAACACGTATTATTGTAAATTATCATCTGGCTCCAAAACAACGGCGTTTCGTGTATTGGCAATTATGAGAACCCGATAGCTATTAAATTACAGAAACGCTGAAGAGCACTTAGCTCTGTCTGCGGCAGCAGATCTGAATATCCCAACCTTAACCGACACAATGCGTGGCTGCTCGGTTCTGGTATATGCATATGATATATAAAAAGAAATCACGCCCGATGATGTTTTGAATGAACTGGACCGTTTTGCTGATTCCACTCCCAGAATTTAGGGCCGCCTCAAAAGTCAGAGGCGCGTGCCTTTAAGGATGGCTTTTTATGTAAGAGAAACAGAGATACAGAATATTAAATCGTTGTAAATGAAAGTCACAAAATGTAGTGATATGAACAACATTGGCCGAACGTTCATCTGGACGTGTGTAGCAGCATTGGGCCGGTACCGAATTTAAACGAGAGCCGATGGTGGTACGGCCTGGGGGAAGTATCTGAGGGTGAGACCCTCTTAGTGGAAGCTCCAAAATACCACGAGGGAGGGGAGTTGACCGCTGAAGACACCTCGGTGAGAGAGAGGTCGCGGCGACTGGCCCCTGCAGCCGTGAAGGACGTGTGTGTGGATTATAGGACTCTGACAAGGCGCACTGTCATTGACCTGAATACGGGTCTGACGGCCGAAGACGCGATGGTCTGTCTGAATGGTGCGATGTGGTTTAATGTGCTGGATCTGAGGAGTGGATGTTGCCAGATCCCGATGAGTGAGGCCAATGAGGAGAAGACGGCAGTTATAGGTCCCCTAGGATTCTTCCAGTCCGAAAAGATGCCACAGGGCATATCCGGAGCCCTTGCAACCTTCCCGCGGGGGACGGGGGATGTGGACTTGTTTGGAGTTTTGGTGTATTTGGATGATCTCCTAGCATTGGGATTCACCATGGAAAGCTATGAATTGAGGCGAGTGAGGGATCCCGGGCGACTAGGGATAAACTAAGTAAAACTTTCTTTGGACGAATGCCAGCTCTGGAGAAGGACGCAGATCCTGAGTGTTTGGCTGAGAGAGGAGATTTGTACCGCTGAACTGAACGCTCAGAAATGCAGGATGGAGACTGAGTGCTGCAATTTTGGGACAACCATTGAAGGATTGGAGTCCACGCTCATCAAACTGGAAACGGGGAAACGGTATTCCGAGCCGAAACTGCGGTCATTACTGATGAATTAATCCAAAGAGACGCTGCAATGACCAACCTTCGAAAGGATCAGCAGAAGCTCAAGAAATCGACCCAGAACAGATTGGAAGAAGCTGGTGGTGTAATTGCGTCCCAGATAGAGATGGACACGGAGCGTGGGTCAGAACTGCTGCGACTGCGGGTGGAGGTCGAGGAGTCAAAGAGTCAGAGGACGTCTCGATTGCCGGAGGTTGAAGAGGCCGCAGTGGCAGCCCAGGCTAAGTGCTTCCGTTTGGAGAGCATCAAACAGCATTTACCAATCGAGGAAATGGGGAAGAATATGGATTCGAAGGATGGTGTGCTGGTTGTGTGGCACATACTAGGTGAGAGTAAGCGTTCGGCACGGACTAGAAGGGCCGAGATGGACTGGTTCCGTGCTGTAATTGTTATATGGTTAAAAGGTTATAGAAGGAGGTGGGACCATGAGGGAGGTGGTAGGCAGCAGGGGGAGGGAGCAGAGTAAAACTGGGATAGGGGAAAGGCTGGGGCAGGAATTTCGGGAAGGTGGGGAATTCAATGTTCATACCAAGGGGCTGGAGACTACCCAGACGGTGTATGAGGTGTTGCTCCTCCAACCTGAGTTTAGCCTCATCATGGCAGTAGAGGTGGCCATGTATGGACATATCCGAATGGGAATGTGAAGCAAAGTTGAAGTGGGTGGCAACCAGGAGATCCTGTCTATTGTGCTCGACGAAGCAGTCCCCCAATCTGCATCGGGTTTCACCGATGTAGAGAAGGCCGCATCGGGAGCACTGGATGCAATAGTTGACCTCTCATGGTATTTTCTAATTCAAATCAGCCCTGTGTTAAATGTTTAACCATCACGGTGACTGAAGGCAGCTGCAGGTTCATGAGGGACTGTTACTGTCAGATTCTGCAGTTCTTGCGGCTGCTTATCGCACCCAGGAGTGAACCCTGGTCACTGAGCATTGGAGGAGTCTGTTCTGCTGATGTTAGCCTTAAACTAGACTGATGTTTAATATTGTGGATCTGTGAAAGATAAATCAGTTCTGTATGAAATCCCGTGTCTCAGGTACTTACTGTATCTACCACACTCACAATGTACACTAGAGAGGTCAGTCGGCCCATCTGGTCCCTGCCCAGGTTTCTGTTCCATATCAGTATATGAAAATCTATCCCTGCCGTTCCCCTCTCACTCTCCCTGTGATGACAGGTTGCAACTAGTTACTACTCCGTGGGATAGGAGATTTTCTTTGAATTTCATGGAATCATAGAAATCTACAGCACATTACAGACCCTTTGGCCCACAATATTGTGTCGACCATGTAACTTACTCTAGAAACTGTCTAGAATTACCCTACTGCATAACCCTCTATTTTCCTAACCTCCATGTATCTATCTAAGAATCTCTTAAAAGACCCTATTGTATCCGCCTCTACCACCATCGCTGGCTGTGCTTTCCACACACACACCACTCTTTGTGTAAAAACTTAGCTCTGACATCTCCTCTGTACCTACTTCCAAGCAGCTTAAACCTATGCCCCCTCGTGTTAGCCGTTTCAGCCCTGGGAAAAGCCTCTAGCTATCCACACGACCAGTGCCTCTCATCATCCTATACACCTGCATGAATTTCCTGCATGCTTCTCTCCAGGCTGAATAAGAAGATGAGCTCACTGTGGTTTTGATGTCCTTTAGAGCTCTGAACTAAGGTGGTTAAACTCCTCCTTCCCCGCTCTTTTCAACGTTTTCTGTCATTTTCACTCATTTCAAAGGACTGTGCCATAGACAGCTGGGTTGCTGCAATGCACCTCTAAAGTTTGACAGCAGACCAGCGAGTGAATTTTCGATGGAGCAGAGACAGAAACCAAAGAGTTTCCAGCCTGAGTCAGGGCTTTGGGGCTCCAGAAAGAGATGGGGTCTAGAGTTTATGAGGAGGAGGAAGAAGAGGAATCAGACCAGCAGGATGTGGCTACAGAAACATTTGGAAGCTGATTGATTTTTAAAAAGGTGGTTAATGTCTGCAAAATACTGGAGAAAATCAACAGATGAGGCCGCAAATGTGGAGAGGAATAAATAGATAACGATTAGGCCGAGCCCCTTCGGCATGGCTAGACTGTGTACTCCTCTGCTTAGTTGCTGCCCGAACTGCAGAGTTCATCCAGAATAGTGTGTGTGTGTGTGTGTGTGGGTGTGTGTGTGTGTGTGTGTCTACATTTCCAGCAACAGCAGAATCTCTTGTGTTTTATATCTGCATTTTGTAAGAGGATTGTACCTTGGCTCCTGACACGCGAAATGCCTGTTGATATTGAGTATATTATTTATGGAAGCTGCTTTCTGCGTGAAAACAGCTGCTGAGTTTTCTACACACAAAACACAGTGAGGCATGGACATGGAACCGGTGCCTGCAGAAACCTAAAGTCACCGTGATCACCCAGAAAGCGGTGCCTTAAAAATAACGCCCGCGCTGCAGCACCGATTAAATGCGCAGGCGTCAGGGTTGTTGACGTTCCCGAATATCACGCATGCGCGCAGTACACAAAAGGCCGCGGAACAATCAGCTACAGGTAAGAGTATATACCGGGCGGGGGGTTTCGACTCTGACTGAGGGGCAATTGCTCCTGCCACCGTGGCCCGCAATCCCGGGGCAGTCCTGTTCTCTTCCCTCTCTCTCTCTCTCAGCCCCAGCATCCGTACACGGGCCCCGGGGATCTTCCGGCTGATGAGGGAGTGGGAACCGATGGATCTCTCAGACAGAACTGAGCTCCAGCTATCTAAATGCAAGGATTGGGAACTCGGGGAAAGGGAACAAAATCTTTTATATCAGTAGTTGAGAAAATCACCTTTGTTCTACCTTCAACCACAAACAAGAGAAAAGCTGCAGATGCTGGAAATCCAAGCAACACACACAAAATAAGTAAAACAGAATTATTTTCCATAGATGCTGCCTGGCCTGCTGAGTTCCTCCAGCATTTTGTGTGTGTTGCTTGTTCCACCTCCTCTTGTTCTGGATGTTTCTACCCGTGGGAACATATTTTGACCCGTTCTCTCCGGGTACACAATGATATCAAACACCTTTGTCCTGGGCAACATACTTTGACATAACAAACGTGCCAGACTCCAAAGAGACAGACTGCTGCCCTTCCCTTCATATTCATTGGCATTGCCATCAATGAGTTCACCACCGTCAGTCACCCGGAGGGTTCAGGAGAAATATTTATGTACAATACAGAAAATGGTGTTACCTGTGTGTATTGTGGCAATGCAAAAGTTGCTGGAGAATTTGCAAGTGGGAAGAAGTGGAGTGATATTGGGAAATCTGACTTTTTAAAGTATCATTTTGCAAGCAAATCAGATATAGACAGCGTGCAAAATTTCTGTTGAGAAGATCCTTCATTATCCGCTACAGGCCTGCTACATAGGTTGTGTGAGAGTGCAGATGAACATGATCAAACCTGGGGGAGATCAAAGTTCTTATTGATTGTGATTTGCTAGCTGTTAAAATCAATACCTCTCTATATAAAATTCAGTGTGCACATTTTTGTTACTGTTAACAATTGCACAGCACAAGATATTTGCACACACTTGTCATTACAAATTTGAGGGGGCATTGGTGGGAAGGTGGGGAGACCTCCAGTGTCCCTGACACCCTCACCTACAAGATGTGTATCCAGCTACACTTTAAGGAGTTGGAACTCAAAATCGATGAATTCCGGATCATCTGGGACTCGGAAGGGTTGATAGATATGACATGAAGAGAGGTGATTTACACCCAAGGTACAGGACAGAGGAAACTGGGTGAGAGTCAGGAAGGGGAATGAGGTTAAATAGCCATCGCAGAGTGCTCTTGTTGCCATCCCTCACAACAGCAGGTAGACCACTTTAGAAACTTATTGGGTGGGGAGGGGGGAATTACCTTGCAGAGGAAAGTCAAAGTGGTGATAGGGGATTCGTTAGTTAGGGAAATAAAACTAGCAGAGGTCTAATATCCTAGTGGTAAGGCTTGCTAGTGCTAGTGTGGGGGTGGGAGTGTTGGTTAAAGTTGCAGGGGGGTGGGGGGGGTGGGAGCCAGAATGATAGAACAGATAGTGGAGAGGGTGAATTGAATTGAATTGATATGATTACATACATCCTTCATATACATGAGGAGTAGAAATCTTTACGTTACGTCTCCGTGTAAATGTGCAATGTGTAATTTATAGTAATTTATAATAAATAGTTTGTACATAGGACAGTCTATATAACATAGAAATACAGTTCTATCAGCATGAATTAATCAGTCTGAAGGCCTGCTGGAAGAAGCTGTCCCGGAGCCTGTTGATCCTGGCATTTACACTGTGGTACCATTTCCCGGATGGTAGCAGCTGCAACAGTTGGTGGCTGTCTCTGTAAATGTCCTGATAGTGGAAAGTTCACATCTGCAGATTCGCTGTGCTGTCCGCACCACTCTCTGCAGAGTCCTGCAATTAAGGGAAGTACAGTTCCAAACCAGGCAGTGATGCAGCCAATTAGATTGCTCTCAATATTGCCCCTATACAGTATTCTTAGGATCTGGTGGCTCATAACAAACTTCTTCAACTGTCTGAGGTGAAAGAGGCACTGTTGTGCCTTTTCCACCACACAGACGGTATGTACAGACTACATGAGAGCCTTGGTCCCATGATCGTCTCATATCCCCTTTTGCCAATCACATGTCCAGCTCTTGGCTCCATCCCTCCCCCTCCTGTCTTCTCCTATCATTTTAGATCTTCCCCTCCCCCTCTCAAATCTCTTACTAGCTCTTCCTTCAGTTAGTCCTGACGAAGGATCTCGGCCTGAAACGTCGACTGTACCTCTTCCTAGAGGTGCTGCCTGGCCTGCTGCGTTCACCAGCAACTTTGATGTGTGCTGCTTGAATTTCCAGCATCTGCAGAATTCCTGTTGTTTGAGATCCTCGGTGATGTTTATGCCGAGGAACTCAAAGCTGTTCACCCTCTCAACACCAGATCCATTGGTATCAACAGGGGTTAACCTGTCTCCATTCCTCCTGTAGTCCACAATCAGCTCCTTTGTTTTTCTGACATTGAGGGAGAGGTTGTTTTCTTGACATCAGACAGATGTTGTTCAGACCTATGACAAAGTCAGCAATCAGAAGGTTGAGCATGGTGCGATGGATGTGCTGAGCTGTGTATATCGCAATGCAAGAAGCATCGTAGGAAAGCCAGATGAGCCCAGGGCATGGAATTATGATATTGTAGGCATTACTGGGAGCTGGTTGCACCCAACAGTCTGAGGGATTTAGAGGAACAAATTTGTAGAGAGTTCACAGACTATACCAAGAAACAAAAGTTGATATTGTAAGTGATTATAACTTCCCATATGTAGCCCCCGGGTAAGCCTCAGGCTCCCTCAACTCACTTACATCTAGGGGAAGCGGCCTTCAGCCCCGCCAAACTGGGTTTGTGTGGATGCTGTGGCCAGTTAGAAGATGAGGTTTTGTTCCTTCAAATTAATCACGGAAATGGGCACGTGACCAGGCTCTTCTTGTAGCGTATGGTGCGCTGTCTTCTCCAGCATCTCCACCTCCACATTCAAGGATCAGTGGCATTCCCGCAAAATAACAGACAATACACCATATGCCATTAAATGATTACGATTTATAGATATTACTGGAACTATGTAATTAATAGAGATAAAATAAAAAAGGAAATAAAAGGCGCCAAACTTATCAAAGTTCAATCCCTTCATGCACAACAGTTGGGGCTCAAGTAGCGGGGTCTTCTTTCCACCATTCAATTCCCTCTGACCACCTCGACGCACTGCCCGGGACCAACCACAGTGGTCGACCAGACGCTCCACACGAGTCTATCTTCATCTCCTCTCCTCGCTGAAGACCCTGGGCCTCGAACTCTGGCTCGGGGTCCATCCTATCGGCCAGCTCACAGCATCGTGTCCACTCTCTCTGACCCCATTGTGCCTTCTGTGCCAAAGCCCGCGCATCACAATAGCTTACAGACACACAAGAAAGAATAACATCTATCCCAATTGGTTAGCAACTGAATACAACTCTCTTTATAACCCAAACAAGCTGCTAGAGAGAGAACTTTCTCAGCAGTTAACATAACAAAGAAGCCATTTTGATTAGCCTACATAGTAACATAAAAGAAGAAACCCCTTACACATATATTGACTGGGACTCCCATACTGTAAAAGGACTAGTTGAGGTAGAGTTCATCAAATGTGCATTAATCAGTACGTAAAATTTCTGATGTTGAAGTGTGCAGTAAGCTATTAGGAAATGGTCCAGGGTTGGTGACAGAAATTAGTGTATGGGAACATGTTGTGTCTAGTGATCATAGTGCCACGAGATTCCAAGTAAATACGGAAAAACAGAGGTATGGACCAGGGGTTGAGATTCTAAATTGGAGAAAGTCAATTTTTATGGTATTTGCAAGGATTTGACAAGTGTGGATAGGGACAGGCTGTTTTCTGGCAAAGGAGTACTTGGTAAGTGGGAGTTCTTCAGAAGTGAAATTTTGAGGGTGTAGAGTTTGTATGTGCCTGCCAAAATAAAAGTTGAATTGTAACTAGTGCAGGGAACCTTGGTTTTCAAGAGATATTGAAGCCCCAGATATCTTGTTCCCGTAAATGCCTCAGGCTGTTGGGTGCTACCAAAACACATTAATGACTACAATATCATATTTCCACACCCTGAGCTCACCTTTCTTTAGTTGTCTTCTGTTGGTTTCTGAAAGCTTCTCAATCTTTTTTACTCATTATTTGCCCTCTCTTTGTTTTTTATGTTGGCTTTGGCTTCTCATTTCAGCCATGGTTGTGGCCTCCTGCCTTTCCAATGCTTCCACTTCTTTGGGATGTGTCTATCACTCAGCTCCCGACTTGCTCCCAGAAACTCCAGCCATTGCTGCTCCATCGTCATTCCTGCCAGTTTCCCTTCCAAACAAGTTTGGCCAGCTTCTGTGTCACAGAAACATGGAGAAAGTCAGTGCAGAAACATGCCCACTCTGGAAGATCCGAATGGTAATTTATATGAGGAGACAAAATAGAAGTGGGAGATTTTACATAGTATTTTTGCATCTGTATTTACTCAGGAGATGGACACAGAGTATATAGAAGTGAGGCAAAGCAGCATCAACTTCATGGAATCTGTGTTTGCTGTCTTAAGGCAAATAAGCGTGGATAAATCACCAGGGCCTGACAAGTTGTTCTCCTGGGACCCTGCGGAAGACAAGTGCAGAAATTGTTTGAGCCCAAGCAGAGATATTTAAATCGTCCTTAGGGACAGGTGAGGGACTGGAGGATTGGAGGACAGCCAATGTTGTTCTGCTGTTCAAGAAAGGCTTTAAAAATAAATAGGAAATTCTACATTGGTAAGCTTGACATCAGTTGTGGGGAAGTTATTGGAACGTATGTGCAGGAAATCAATATCTAAGTATATGGATAGATGTGGACTGATTAAGGATAGGCAGCATGGCTTTGTGCACGGTAGGTCATGTCTAACCAATCTTATAGACTCTCTCGAGGAAGTTATCAGGAAAGTGGATGAAGGCAAGGCAGTGGATGTTGTCCACATGGACTTTAGCAAGGCACTTGACAAAGTCTCATCTGGGAGGTTGGTCAAGAAGGTTCAGTCACTCAGCATTCAAGATGAGATAGTAAACTGGATGAGACACTGTCTTTGGGAGAAGCCAGACTGTGGCAGCAGATGGTTGCCTCTCCGACTGGAGGCCTGTGACTAGTGGTGTGCCACAGGGATCACTGCTGGATCTGTTGCTGTTTGTCATCTATGTCAGATATCTGGGTGATAACATGGTTAGCTGTATCAGCAAATTTGTGGATGACACCAAGATTGGGGTGTAGTGGACAGTGAGGAAGACTATCATGGCTTGCAGTGTGATCTGGACCAGCTGGGAAAATAGTTTGAGAAACGGAAAAAGGAATTTAATGCAGACAAGTGTGAAGTGTTGCACGTTGGTAGGAACAAGGTCTTACACAGTGACTGGTCGGGCTCTGAGGAGTGATGTAGAAGCAAGGGATCTGGGACTACAGGTCCATAATTCACTGAAAGTGGTGTCACAGTTAGATAGGGATGGAGAGAAAGATTTTGGCACATTGGCCTTCATCAGCCAAAGTACTGAGTACAGGAGATGGATGTTATGTTGACATAGTACAAGGCATTGGTGAAGCCTAATTTGGAGTATCGTGTACAGTTTTGGTCACCTACCTACAGGAAAGATGAAAGAGGTTGAAAGAGTTCAGGGAAAAATCATAAGGATGTTGCTAGGTCTGGAGGACTTGGGTTATAAGGAAAGCTTGAACAGGTTAGGTGTTTATTCCTTGGAATGTAAAAGATTGAGGGGAGATTTGATGGAGGTGTACCACAATTATGAGGGGCAAAGATAGGGTAAATGAAAGCTGGCCTTATCCACTGAGATGGGGTGGGACAACAACACGAGGCCATGGGTTAAGTGTGAAAGGTGGAATGTTAAGGGGAACGTGACGAGAAACTTCTTCACACAGACGGTCATCCGGGTGTGGAATGAGCAGACAGCACAAGTGGTGAATGTGACCTCAATTTCAACATTTAAGAGGTTTGTGTCAGTACCTGGATAGTAGGGATATAGGAGTAGAAAGTTCAAATAGTTCAGCACAAACTAGATGGGCTGAAGGGTCTTGTTCTGTGTTGTACTTTTCTATGACTGTGACAAAAACCTTAAATAGTATTAATATTCACTCTAATTCCTTTTATCAGACTGACCGTTCATCTCAGCAGCAAATTTTTATATGGCGTTAAAACTGTGGCACTTTAATCTAACAGTGCATAAAAAAAAGTCCCAGCTGCAGGTCAACAAAGGCTATTTGTGTGAGAGTGCTTCAGTCACTGTGGAACGAGACACCCATGTAGCTCGGTGGGAAGAGGGAATAATACCAATGGAGAGACTCAAACTGAGGCAAAGAACAGATTGGAGATGGCAGAAATGCCCCATTCTTATAGAGACAGGAAAGGCATCAGGGAGATTGATTCCAGTTAACATTTAATCCTAGATACCAGCACTGTGCCAGTTCGAAGATGAATTCTCTCTCCAACTTGGGTTGACCCTCACTGTAACAGTGTGATGTCAGATCACAGCTTGCTGACTAAAGTGATCTCATCTGAAATGTTGTCCTTCAGCCATTGATGGATTTTGTAAATGTTTTCACAGGTTAAAAACGACAAGGAATTTATCTACAGGAATCTCGAACACAACACGCCAGATTTTCTGACACTGTCCAGATATTTAAGAATTGGAGCAAGGGCTTCACTCGATCGTCCTTCCTACTCAGACTGGGCAGGGATTCACTCGATCATCTGACCGACTGGCATGCCAGTCATTTTACACTGGGGAGAGGCTGTTCATCTGCTCAGACAGCAGGAATGGATTCACTCGGTCATCTCAACTGAAGGTACTTCAGCAAGTTCACACTGGGACAAGGCCATTCACCTGTTCTGTGGGTGAGAAGGGATTCAGTCGGTCTTCCCACCTGTGGACGCACCAGTCAGTTCGCACTGGGCAGAGGCTGGTCATCTGCTGAATTTGTGGGGAAGAATTCACTCAGTCATCTGACCTAATGGCTGATCAGCGAGTTCACACCAGGGAGAGACCGTTCACCTGCTCAGACTGTGGGAAGGGATTCCATCAGTCATCCACCCTACTGGTACACAAGTCAGTTCACACTGGGGAGAGGCCGTTCACCTGCATCAACTGTGGGAAGGGATTCACTCAGTCATCCAATTTAATAGTGCACCAGCGGGTTCACATCAGGGAGAAGCCATTCACCTGCTCAGACTGCGGGAAGGGGTTCACTCGGTCATCTGACCTACTGGTGCACCAGCGAGTTCACACTGGGGAGAGGCCATTCACCTGCTCAGACTGTGGGATGGGATTCACTCAGTCATCTAAACTGAAGGAACATCAGAGAGTTCACACCGGGGAATGGCCATTCACCTGCTCAGACTGCGGGAAGGGGTTCACTTGTTTATCTAAACTGAAGGTACATCCGCGAGTTCACACTGGAGAGAGGCCGTTCACCTGCTCAGACTGTGGGAAGGGATTCTCTCGGTCATCCAAGCTACTGGCACACCAGTCAGTTCACACTGGAGAGAGACCATTCACCTGTTCAGACTGCGAGAAGGGATTCATTTGCTCATCTAATCTGAAGGCACATCAGCAAGTTCACACTGGAAAGAGGCCGTTCATCTGCTCAGACTGTGGGAAGGGATTCACTCGGTCACCCGACCTACTGGCACACCAGAGAGTTCACACTGGAGAGAGGCCGTTCAGCTGCTCAGACTGTGGGAAGGGGTTCAGTCGGTCACCCGACCTACTGGTACACCAGCGAGTTCACACTGGGGAGAGGCCGTTCACCTGTTCAGATTGTGGGAGGAGGTTCACTCAGTCCTCCACTTTACAGAGACACCAGTCAGTTCACACAGGGGAGAGGCCGTTCAGCTGCTCAGTCTGTGGGAAGAGATTCACTCGGTCATCCAACCTAGAGAGTCATCAGCGAGTTCACACTGGGGAGAAGCCATTCACCTGCTCAGAATGTGGGAAGGGATTCACTCATTCATTCACCCTACTCAGACATCAGCGAGTTCACACTGGGGAGAAGCCGTTCACCTGCTCAGAATGTGGGAAGGGATTCACTCGGTCATCCAGCCTAGAGAGTCATCAGCGAGTTCACACAGGGGAGAAGCCGTTCACCTGCTCAGAATGTGGGAAAAGATTCACTTGGTCATCCCAACTACTGGCACACCAGTCAGTTCATACGGGAGAGGCTGTTCCCCTGCTATGAATGTGGGAAAGCATTCACTCAGTAATCTAACCTTGTAACACATCACCGGGTTCACACTGGGGATAAAGTTTCAATAAGCTTCATGCTGGATATTTGTCCATCATTGTTTCTCAATGCAATTTTGAGAGCGACTGTCGGTGCTGAACTCTGCAATTATTGCTGCTGCTCACCACACCCAGTTCTGCACCCTGGTCACTGGGCATGGGAGGAGTTTCTTCTGCTGCACATTCACCTTTAATGGGACTGGAATTTAATATTCTGGATCTGACACAAATAAATCAGTTCTATTTTGAAGTCTGTCTCCGGTACTTAGTGAATTTATAACACACCTAATATAGAGTAAAGAGGCAACTCAGGCCGGCTGGACCCTGCCAGTGATTCTGTTCCACGACGGTCCTTTTAAATCCTCCCCTGTTGTTCATCTCTCGCTCTCCCTGTGGTGATGGGTTCCAAACAGTCACCACTCTGTGGATGAAGAGGTTTCCCTTGAATTTTCTGCAGACTGACGAAATCGAGCTGACTGCAGTTGGATGTTCAACGAAGCAGGGTCAGAAACCAGAGGCAGGTCTGCATCACATTGAATTAAACTGCTGCAGGATCCTGGAATGTATTGGATTGTGTCTGGTTTCTCTTGGCATTTTCTGTACTTTCTGCCTTGTTTGTTTGTATTTCATGTATTTTCGATTTTTCCCCCCTTTTTTTAAACCACCTTGTCCTGTATTTCTGCAAAGAACCCCTCATGGAGGGTCATACTCATTCCACTGGTTAATGTTTTCTTCCATAGTGGTGATTCATTTTTCTGAGTTGGCCTCTCATTTAACTTTTCTGGTCTGTATTTCTTATCACGATTGCATAGACACACATGGAGTGCTGAATTCTGTTCATTTTTGATGAAAATATATACTTTCTGTTGCGTGATTTTTTTTTTCAAGTGTGTTATTTCTCTACCTTATTCTGTCCAAGGTAGTGTTAATCTAAGTGTGTTTGAGTGTAAATAGTCTTTTCTAAAGTTTTCTAGAGTTATTTATCTTTGTAAAATTTACTGATTGAAATGGGGCAAAGATATTTTTATATAAAAAAGTCAATGTCGGTATTGATACAAGTGTTTATTGCCTTTGTTGTATTTGCTAACTTTGAACTTTGTTTGGCAGGTTTTTTAAAGCCTTGAATGAAATTTTGTCAAAGGTTTTCCCTATTTTGCACTACTTTCTATTTTCTTTGCTTGTTGATATTCCAGATACATGGATATCAAGAGTCCCGATGAAGGGTCTTGGCCCGAACTGATGATTCCCATCCATAGATGCTGCCTGACATGCTGAGCTCCTCCAGCACTTTGTGTGTAGTTCTCTAGATTTCTAGCATCTGCAGATCCTCTTGTTTCCCAGATACCTACATGCTTCTTGAAAGAACAAACTGGTAGTGGCTTTCTTTGGCTGTGTTTGTAAAATATTAAATAGAATCATTAGAAAGAGGTGGCATAGGGTTGGAAGGTGTAGAACCTGTGGGTAGAATTAAGGAACAGCAAATGTAAAAAAAAATCCCTGATGGGAATTGTATAGAGACCTCCAAACAGTAGTGAGTATGTGGTCCACAAATTACAATGGGAGATAGAAAGTGCGTGCCAAAAGGGCAATGTTACAATAGTCATGGGGGATTGTCATGCAGGTGATTAGGAAAATTAGGACGGTGTTGGTCTCAAGAGGAGGAATTCCTAGAATGCGTACAAGATGCTTTTTTAGAGCAGCTCATGATTGAGCCCAGTTGGGGATCAGCTATTCTGGATTGGGTGTTGTAATGAACCGGATTTAATTAGGTCACTTCAGTTCAAAGAACCCTTAGGGGCAAGTGATCTTAATATGATCAAATTCACCCTGACATTAGAGAAAGAGAAGCTAATGTCAGATGTGCAATAAGCAGAATTAGAGAGGCATGAGAGAAGAAAAGATCAAAGTTGATTTGAAAAGAACACGGGCAGGGATGAAAACAGAGCAGCAATGGCTGGAATTTCTGGAAGCAATTTGAAAGGCCCAGGATATATAAATCACAAAGAGAAAGTAGTATTCTAAAGGTGAGGTGACAAAACAGTGACTGATAAGAGAAATCAGAGACAACATAAATACCAAAGAGAGGGCATGGAGCAAAAATTACTAGGAAGTTAAAGGATTAGAAAGCTTTTAAAAACCAACAGAATGCAACTAAAATAAATAAGTAGGGATAGATGGAATACATAGGTGAGCTAGCCAGTAATATTAAAGAGGATACCACATTTTTCTTCAGGTACATATAGTGTACAAGAGAGGCAGAAGTGAATATCAGACCACTGGGAAATGATGCTGGAGAGGTAGTAATGGGGTGGGGGTGCAAGGTGATGGCAGGTGAACTGAATAAGTATTGTACATCACTCTTATCTGTCGGAGACACTGGCAGGAATATGAAAGTCCCAGATGTCAGTGGTCAGAATGTGTAAAGTTACGTTACTCAGGAGAAGGTTCTTGGGAAACAGAGATGGTCTGAAGGTAAGTAGGTCACCTGGACCAGATGGTGTACACCCCAGAGATCTGAAAGAGGTGGCTGAAGAGATGTAGAATCATTGGCAATGATCTTTCGAGAATCGTCAAGGAAATGATATCCTAGAAAGTTTTTCCCTTCACTACTCCCCCTCTCCCAGTTTCACCTATCACCTACCACTTTTTCAACCCCTCTCACCCCCACACTTCTTCCTCTGACATCTCATCTTTTTTCTCCCCCAGTCCTGATAAAGGGTCTCGGCCCGAAACATTGTCTGTTTACTGTTTCCCATATATGCTGCCTGGCCCGCTAGATTCCTCCTGCATTTTGTGTATGTGTTGCTTGGATTTCCAGCATCCACAGATTTTCTCCTGTTTTTGATAATAAATGCAAAAGCGGGGTCATATGGTATAGCAAGAAAATAGTGGGAAGTTAGAGGATTGGAAACTTTTACATAACCAACAGGAGACAACAAAAAAAGACACACAGGAGAGACAAGATGAAAAATTAAGATAAGTGAGCCAATAATATCAAGTATAAAAATTTCTTTTTCAGATATATAAAGAGGAAAAGAGAGGCAAGTATGGATATTGTGCTGCTGGAAGGTGATGCTGGCAAGTTAGTAATAGAGCAAAGAAATAGCGGCCGAATGTAATAAGTATTTTGTGTCAATCTTCACTCTGTAGGACACCAGCAGTATCAGACCATAAGTCATAGGAGCAGAATTAGGCCATTCAGCCCCATCAAGTCTGCTCCGCCGTTCTATCACGGCTGATCCCGGTTCTTACTCAACCCCATGCACCTGCCTCCTCGGCATATCCTGTACTGCCCTGACTGATCAGGCAATATTTCCCTGCACAGAAGCTATGCTGGCTTTGACTTATTTCATCATAAGTCTCCTAGTACCCCAAAACCTCATCTGTTATAATAGACTCCAACCCTTCCCCAGCCACTGACGTTAGGCTAACAGGACTATACATTGCTTTCTTTTGCCTTCCTCCCTTCTCAAAGAGTGGATTGACATTTGCAATCTTCCTGACCTCCGGGACCATGCCAGAATCAAGTGATTCTTGACAGGTCATGACCAATGCATCTGTTATCTCTTCAGCAACCTCTACCAGGACTCTGGGATGTAGTCCATCTGGTCCAGGTGACTTATCCATGTTAAGAACCTGAGTTTGCCTAGCACGTTTTCCTTTGTAATAGCAATGGCACTCACTCCTGCTCCCTGACACTCACGGATCACTGGCACACTGCTAGTGTCTTCCACAGAGGAGACGGATGCAAAGTCCCTATCAAGTTCATCTACCATCTCTTCCCCATTTCTATCTCATGAGCATCATTTTCCAGCAGTCCAATGTCAACTGTCGCCTCCCTTTCACATTTTTATAACTAGTTTATATTATTGTCTAGTTTCCCCTCTTATTTTACCTTTAGCATTCTTATCTATTTTTCATTGCCTGTTTTGGATTTTAAAAGCTACCCAATTATCTAACTTCCTACTCACTTTTGCTACCTTATATGCACTTTACTTCACATTTATACAGTCCTTAACTTCCTTTGTCAGCCACAGTAGCCTAGCCCCGCTGTTTGAGAGCTACTTCGTCGGGACATATCTATCCTGTACATTATGAACTATTCTCAGAAACGTCAGCCATTTCTGCTCTGGCGTCATCCCCACCAGTGTCCTTCTCCAATCCACTTGGGAAATCACCTCTCTCATGCCTCTGTAATTCCCTTTGTTCCATTGCGATACTACACATGTGACCTATGCTTCTTCCTCAGAAATTGCAGTAGGAATTGAATCATATTATTGTCCCTGCCTTCTAATGGTTCCTTTACATTAACCTTCCTAATAAGATCTGGGTTATTACACAATACCCAATCAAAGATTGTAGTTCCCCGAGTAGGCTCCACCATCAGCTGCTCTAAAAAGCCCTTTTGTAGGAATTCAATACATTCCCTCTCTTGCGATCTGACACAAATCTGACTTTCTCAATTGTCCTGCAGATTGAAGTCACGCACTACAATTGTGTCATTAAATTTATTACATAAATGCCAACTATTCGGGAGTATCTGTGGCAGAAGTGAGGATACATGCTTTTTACCAAGGAGCGAAGGTGTTTTGGAAGCTGAAAGGTCTGAAGGTAGATAAGACTCCTGGACCAGAAGGTGAACACCCCAGGATTCAGAAAGAGGTAGCTGAAGAGATTGTGAAGGCATTAGAGTCATAGAACACCACAACATAGGAAAATGCCATTCGGCCAATCTAGTCCATGCCAAAGCATTAATCTGCCAAGTTCCAACAACTTCCACCTGGACCATAGCCCTCCATATCCTTCTCATCCATGGACCAAAGCAAACTTCTCTTAAAGGTTGAAATCGTCCCTGCCACTTGCTCTGGCAGCTCGTTGCACACTCTCCCCGCCTCTGAACAAATAATTCCCCCCTTAGTTTTCTCTTAAAGTAATGAGTAATGATGTATCACCAATCACCAGATTTTGGAATGGTTCTGGTGGACTAGTAAGTACAAATGAGAGGGAGACAAAAGAAAGAAAATTATAGGACAGTTCGGCTGACCACAGTGGTCAAGAAGGTGTTTGTGTGTATTAAGGGTGAGTTTTTTGGGTACTGTAATTGGGGACGCCTGATGAAGTAGGCCAAGGTCAGCATGAATCCTTTAGACGAAATTATGTCTGACAAATCACTTGGAATTCTTTGAGGAAATAGCAGGTAGGATAGATAAAGCAGAGCCAGTGGATGTTGTTTGCCTGGATTTTCAGATGATCTTTAACAAGGTACCCCATGAAAGGCTCACTGAGAAAGTAAGGAGGCAGGAGATCCAAGGTGACATTGTTTTGTGGATCCAGAACTGGCTCTCCCACAGAAGGCAAAGAGTGGTTGAAGATGGGTCATATTCTGCATGGAGGTCGGTGACCAGTGGTGTGCCTCAGGGATCTGTTCTGGTACCCCTATTCTTTTTATAAATGACCTGGATGAGGAAGTTAGTAAATTTGCTTATGACAAAAAAGGTTGGGGGTGTTGTGAACAGTGTGGAGGCCTGTCAGAGGTTACATTGGGACATTGATAGGATGCAAAACCGGGCTGAGAAGTGGCAGATGGAATTAACCCCAGATAAGTGTGAAGTGGCTCATTTTAGTAGGTCAAATATGATAGCAGAATATAGTATTAATGGTAAGACTCTTGGCAGTGTCGAGGATCAGAGGGACCTTGGGGTCCGAGTCTATAGGACACTCAAAACTGCTACGCACTTTGACTCTGTGGTTAAAAAGGCATATGGTGCATTGGCCTTTATCAATCGTGGAATTGAATTTAGGAGCTGAGAGGTAATATTGCAGCTATATAGGACCCCGGTCAGACCCCACTTGGAGTACTGTGCTCAGTTCTGGTTGCCTGACAACAGGAAGGATGTGTAAACCATAGAAAGGCTGCAGAGGAGATTTACAAAGATGTTGCCTGGATTGGGGTGCATGCTCTATGAGAATAGGTTGAGGGAACTCGGCCTTTTCTCCTTGGAGCGACGGAGGAGAGGTTACAGCGGGACTTTGACAGGGTGCAAAACTTGGCTGTGAAGTGACAGGTGGAGTTCAAGCTGGAGGATGAGAGGTGACCTGATAGGGGTGTACAAGATCATGAGAGGCATTGATCATGTGGATAGTCAGAGGTTTTTCCGAGGGCTGAAATTGCTATCACAAGAGGACACAGGTTTAAGGTGCTGGGGAGTAGGGACAGAGGAGATTGTCAGGGGTAAGTATTTTACTCAGAGAGTGGTGAGTGTGTGGAATGGGCTGCCGGCAATGGTGGTGGAGGCGGATACAAAAGGGTCTTTAAAGAGACTTTTGGATAGGTACATGGAGCTGAGCAAATTAGAGGGCTATAGGTAAACCTAGTGATTTTAAGGTAAGGACATGTTTGGCACAGCTTTGTGGGCTGAAGGGTCTGAATTGTGCTGTAGGTTTTCTATGTTTCTCTGAACACACATTTTGTGTCAGTAACAGATTTGGAAATGTTGGATTTGGTCTCTCAGCCAAATAGTTGACACAGTTTGGGAACAACTGGGTTCGAAGCACCGGTCCCAACAACACCGACTGGGACATCCTGCAGGCCCGGGGAGGGTCTGGTTATTCCTTGTATTTAGACACCAGGAACAGGAGCAGACCACTCGGCCCCTCCACACCGTCCTGTCATTCAATAAAACCTCGGACCGGTCCACCCGGGCCCCCAATGCGACTCCCATCCCCACTTTGCCCGGACCATTGGCCCCGCTTGCAGGGCAACAGTCTGCCGGTGTTTGCCCCCCAATGTGGTGAATCGCCACCACCGTGGGCTCAGACATTTCCACAGATGAGCCCCTCCTGTCCCCACCGGGACAAACATCCTGTCCGCCCCCTCTCTCACCGTCTTCATCCTCTCCCTCCCCGGGGAACCGGCATCAAACCGACGGGCCGAGCGGTCTCCTCCTACCTCTCAGCGATACATCAGACTCCGGCCGCAGGAGACGCTTCACAAACGCCCCAACTTCCCTCGGAGGGAAATGGAAATAAATCAGAAAGCGGACATTTACTTTGGGATTTGTTCCTCTTTGAGAAGAGATGTCAGCGGGGTAACGCCCTCTCGGCTGCTCCGCCTCCGCTATTGGGCGGAAACAATGATTGACATCGCCTCGGGCCAATGACTACAGCGCAGCGGAGGAGCTGGGTGGAGGGGTCTCGTGGTGGGTAGCTCAGCCGTTAAACCGCCTCAGCGCGAGCAGAACAGCGCGTGTGTGACGTCAGGTACGCGCGAGGGGAAACCATGTGTGACGTCAGGCGCGTGAGCGTGAACGTATTTAAAAACACCTTAATGGACGTTTCTTATGATTTCAGTGGGACAACAACATTAATCACGGGTTTCATCACTGAATCCAGTGTTGTGAGATGTAAAGTCCCCTGTTATGTGTCCGGCTGTGCCGTGTTGTTGGTGGAGTGGGCAGCGTGGTGTTTGTCTCGATTCGGGTCACAACACCAGAATTGCCAGCGGGGTCCACACACAGTGTATTAGTGACCAGAAAACCTCCCGTCCCTGCAGTCTTTGTCTCCTGGTAAACTCAACACCCTGACAATGTGGATCATAGACACCCCTTCCTCTCAGAGTCAGGGAATCATTCAGATAGCTGATCAAAGAGAGGAATTATATTTATTGGTCATTAAAGTTATCGATGTTATTTTTCCCATTTGTGGGAGGGGTGGGTTTTGGGGGGGTTGATGATCGGGATGCCGTTCTTTTTTATACGGGGGTGGGGTGGGAGTCCGATTTTTTTCGCTCTGAAAGCCTTTTTCTTTCTTTGTTTCGTGACTCTCTGGAGGAGAAAAAAAACTCAGAGTTGTTTATGGATACCTGCTTTGATAATGAATTAACCTTTGAACTATCCGTCCCGAGCGGGACTTCCCGTGTCCAAACATTTTCATTCCCCTTCCCATTCCGACGTGTCAACCCATCGTCTCCTCTCGTGCCAAGATGTGGCCACCCTCAGGGTCCAGGATCAGCACCTTATATTCTGTCTGGGTTCTCTCTCTCTCCCCGACTGCCTGTCTGCAGATATATATATATATATATCTCCAACTTCCCGACTTTTCAGCTCAGTGCTTCAACTAATAAAGACAACCACGCCATTTGCCTTCTTAACCGCCCGATCAATCTGTGCAGTCTCTTTCAGGGAGCATTGAACTTGGAGTCTAAGATCCTTCTGATCATCAACACTGTTCAGGGTTTTGCATTTAACAGTGTACTGTCCAATACATTCGACCTACCAAGCTGCCAAGATGATCATCACTAATCAAAACTCACTGAGATTTCTCAGGTCGTCTTGAATTTATTGCCAAGTGCACAAGTACGGGAAGGTGCAGGTACAGAGAAACACTGACTTGTGGCAGCATCACAGGCAAATACATTCAGATAACACACGGAACACAAATTATACGATTCTCTGTCAGTCACAATCTATAAATACGTTTTATGTCATTAAAAGTATATAAAATACATTGTGTCGTGATCAATATTAAAATGTGCATTTTGTGTCAATAACAGACTTGGAAATGTTGAATTTTGGTCCCTGTCTCCATTCCTCCTGTAATCCACAACCAGCTCCTTTGGTTTTGTGACAATGAGGGAGAGGTTGTTTTCTGGACACCACTGTGTCGGGGTGATGACTTCTTCTCTGCAGGCTGCCTCGTTATTATTTGCGATTAGGCCAATCAATGTAGTGTCGTAAGCAAATTTAATTAGCAGATTGGAGCTGTGGGTGGCGACACAAGTCATGGGAATACAGAGAGTAAAGGAGGGGGCCAAGGAGACAACCCTGTGGGGTATGAGTGCTGAGGGTCAGAGAGACAGAGGTGAGGGAGCCCACTCTTTCCACCTGCCGGCGATCTGACAGGAAGTCCAGGATCCAGCTACACAAGGCAGGGTGAAGGCCGAGGTCTCTGAGCTCCTTGTTGATACCTCACGCCTTCGTATGGCTACTGCTCTGCCCGTGACTGCAAGGAACTGCAGAGAACTTTGGAGAGCAGAGAACATCAGAGAAACAAGCCTCCCCTCCATGGACTCCCCCTGCCTTGGAAAAGCCAGTCATATACTCAAAGATCCTCACAACCCGGACATTCTTGCTGCAAACCTGCTCCCCCATCGGGGAAGAGATACAAAAGCCTTAAAGCGCATACAACCAGGCTCAAGGACGGCTTCCTGTCTGCGGTTATAAGCCAAATGAATGGTCTCCAGTCCGATAAAATGGACTTGATCTCACAATGTAATTCGACATGACCCTGCACCATATGTCTATCTGCACTGCACTTTCTCTGCAGCCATAATGCTTTGTTACAGTTATTGTTTTGTCGTATATCAGATCAATGTACTGCCGTAATGTATAGATCTGTGTGGATGGTACGTCAGGCAAGATTTTCACTGTAGCTCAGTACATGATAATGATAAACAAATTCACCATTTTAATTGTGTGTAAATATTAGACAGACCGAGCTTCTGCTTTGGAATCACAGAAGGAAACTTAACTGAACTATTGTTATTTCTGAGGAATGCAGATAAATAGAAAAGGCTTCAATCTCGCATTACGATCTGCGGTAACAACTATGAATTGCAATAATGTACATATTAAATTGTTAAATTATATAACTGTTGTAAAACTAGAAATAAAAGATGTAATAAACTCTTTTAATTGTGTGGAAATTCTGGAGCAGAACTTAACTAAACTGTACACATTTATGAGAAGCTCAGAAAAATAGAAATGTCTAAATTCTCAACTGCATGGCTTTGTGTTAAATGTTTAACCATCACGGTGACTGAAGGCAGCTGCAGGTTCATGAGGGACTGTTACTGTCAGATTCTGCAGTTCTTGTGGCTGCTTATCGCACCCAGGACTGAACCCTGGTCACTGAGCATTGGAAGAGTCTGTTCTGCTGATGTTAGCCTTAAACTGGACTGATGTTTAATATTGTGGATCTGTGAAAGATAAATCAGTTCTGTATCAAATCCCGTGTCTCAAGTACTTACTGTCTCTACCACACTCACAATGCACACTAGAGAGGCCACTCGGCCCATCTGGTCCCTGCCCATGTTTCTGTTCCATATCAGTATATCAAAATCTATCCCTGCCGTTCCCCTCTCACTCTCCTTGTGATAACAGGTTGTAACTAGTCACCACTCCTTGGGATAGGAGATTTTCCTTGAATTTCATAGAATCATAGAAATCTACAGCTCATTACAGACCCTTTGGCCCACAGCGTTGTGCCGACCACGTAACTTACTTTAGAAACTGCCTAGAGTTACCCTACCACATAGCCCTCTATTTTCCCGAGCTCCATGTACCTATCTACAAGTCTCTTAAAAGACCCGATTGTCTCCACCTCTGCCACCGTCGCTGGCAGTGCATTCCACACACACACACACACCAAACACTTTGTTTATAAAACTTAGCTCTTCCACCTTCTCTGCACCTATTTCTAGGCAGCTTAAACCTGTGCCCCCTCGTGTTAGCCGTTTCAGCCCTGGAAAAAAAGCCTCTGGCTATCCACACGACCAATGCCTCTCATCATCCTATACACCTGCATGAATTTCCTGCATGCTTCTCTCCAGGCTGAATAACGCGATGAGCTCACTGTGGTTTTGACGTTCTTCAGGGCTCTGGACTAAGGTGGTTAAGCTCCTTCTTCCCTGCTCTTTTCAAAGTTTTCTGTCATTTTCACTCATTTCAAAGGTCTGTGCCTCAGACAGCTGGGTTGTTGCAATGCGCCTCTAAAGTCTGACAGCAGACTAGTGAGTGAATCTTCTATGGTGCAGAGTCAGAAACCAAAGAGTTACCACCCTGAATCAGGGCTTTGGGGCGCCAGAAAGGAAATGGGGCCTAGAATTTACAAGGAGGAGGAGGGAGAGGAATCAGACCACCAGGATGTGGCCACAAATGAAAGATCAGAAACATTTTGAAATTGTTCGATTGAAAAAAAAGGTGGTTAACCTGTGCAAAATACTGTAGGAAATCAACAGATCGGGCCGCAAATGTGGAGAGGAATAAATAGACAACATTTAGGCCGAGCCCCTTCAGTATGCCTAGACTGTGTACTCCTCTGCTTAGTTGCTGCCTGAACTGCAGAGTTCCTCCAGCATTTTATGTGCATGTGTCTACAGTTCCAGCAGCAGCAGAATCTCTTGTGTTTCATATCTGCATTTGTAAGAAGATTCTACTTCGGCATTAAACACGCAGAAAGTTTGCTGATATTAAGTGCATTGTTTATGAAAGCTGCTTTCTCCATTAAAAGAGCTGCTGAATTCCGCACCCCAAAAAAAAACTGAGGTATGAACATGGAACCGGTGTTTGCAGAAATGTTTAATGGCACCGTGATTACCCAGAAAGCTCTGCGTAGGAATTGTCGCTGTCGCTGAAGCGCCGATCGAATGCGCATGCGTCAGGGTTGCGGATGGTCCCGAATGTCACGCATGCGCGCAGTACATAAAGGCCTCGGAAAATCAGCTCCAGTTAAGAGATATTCCCCGGTTGCCGGATTCGGAACAATTGCTGTGAGCTCCGGATACCGTGGCCCGCAATCCCGGGACAGTCGTGCTCTCTTCCCTCTCTCTCAGCCACACGATCCGTACACGGGCCCCGGGCAGCTTCCGGCTGATGAGGGAATGGGAGCCGATGGATCTCTCAGACAGAGCTGAGCTCCAGCTGTCTAAATGCAAGGATTAGGAACTCGGAGAAAGGGAACAAAATCTTTTACATCAGCTGTTGAGAAATTCACTTTTGTTCTGCCTCCAATCACAAATAAGATAAAATCTATAGATATTGAAAATCCAAGCAACACACACAAAATGCTGGAGGAATTCAGCATTTGTACTGTTTTCCATAATGCTGGCTGGCCTGCTGAGTTCCTCCATCATTTTGTGTGTGTTGGTTGTTCTACCTCCTCTTGTTCTGGACCTTTCTACCCGTGGGGACATGTTTTGACCCATTCTCTCTGAGGACACAATGATATCAAGCACCTTTGTCCTTGGCAACAAGTGCCAGACTCCAATGAGACAGACTACTGCCCTTCCCTTCATATTCACTGGCCGCCAGTCACCTGGGGGAGGGTTCAGGGGAAATATTTATGTACAATACAGAAACTGGTGTTACCTGTGTGTATTGTGACGATGCAAACGTTGCTGGAGAACTTGCAAGTGGGAGGAAGTGGAGTGATATTTGGAAATCTGACTTTTTAAAGTGTCATTTAGCAAGCAAATCAGATATGGACGGTGTGCAAAAGCTGGTGTGAGAAAATCCTTCATAACCCTCTACAGGCCTGCAACACAGATTGTGTGAGAGTGCAGATTAACTTGATGAAACCCAGAGGATATCAAAGTTCTTATTAATAGTGATTTGCTAGCTGTTAAAATAAATCCCTCTCTATTTAAAGTTCAGTGTGCACATGTTGTTGTCACTGGGTAAAAATTGCACAGCACAAGATTTTTTGGCACACTGGTCATTACAAATTAGAGAGGACATTGGTGGGAAGGTGGGGAGACCTCCAGTGTCCCTGATGCCCTCACCTGCAAGATGTGCATCTAGCTGCAGCTTCGACATACCCACCCCACAGAATCCACAGCCTCCCGTAACTTCCTGTCGTCTATCACGCAGGTCTTAGACGACGGCAAGCAGGAGAGTCTGGATCCGCCACTGACCCTGGACGAGCTGACAGGCTCCATCCGTTCCTTTGGGTCGGGTAAGACTCCCGGAAGCGACGGCCTACCGGCTGAGTTGTACTCGGCTCTGTGGAACTGGATGGGCCCAGACCTGCTGGAAGTGTACAACGCTATGCTTCTGGCCGGCAGTATGTCTGAGTCCATGAGGAAGGGCATCATCACCCTCATCTGCAAGCAGAACGGGGAAAGGGAGGACATTAGAAATTGGAGACCCATCTCTCTCCTGAATGTGGGCTACAAGATCCTGTCCAAGGCTATCGCCAACAGGGTCGAGTCTGCTCTGGGACAGGTGATTCACCCGGACCAAACCTGTGCTGTACTGGGCAGGAAAATCTCAGACAACCTCGCGCTGCTGAGGGACACCATCGCCTACGTGCAGGACAGTGGGGTGGACACCTGCCTGGTCAACTTGGACCAGGAGAAAGCCTTCAACAGGATATCACACACGTACATGGCGGACGTGCTTTCCAAAATGGGATTTGGGGAGGGAATCCGGAATTGGATTAGACTGCTCTACACAGACATCCGTAGTGCAGTCCAGGTCAACGGGTGGGAAACAAACAGCTTCCCCATCAGGTCGGGAGTCAGGCAGGGCTGTCCCCTCTCCCCTGTCTTGTTTGTCTGCTGCATAGAACCCTTTGCGGAAGCCATCGGGAGGGATGAGGGCATAAGAGGGGTGACGCTGCCAGGCAGTGGAGGGACCCAAGTGAGAACCTCCCTGTGCATGGACGACGTCACCGTCTTCTGCTCTGATCCGAGGTCAGTTCACAGGTTGATTGGCACCTGCGAACAGTTCGAGCTAGCGTCGGGGGCCAGGGTCAACCGCACGAAGAGCAAAGCCATGCTCTTCGGCAACTGGCCCGACCGATCCAGCGTCCCCTTCACCATCAGGTCTGACCACGTGAAGGTGTTGGGGATCTGGTTCGGAGGGGCTGAGGCATGCAACAAGAACTGGCAGGAGCGGACTGCCAAGGTGAAACAGAAACTGGGACAGTGGGGAGGGCGCTCCCTGTCAATAACGGGCAAGAACCGGGTCATCAGGTGTGAGGTGCTCTCAGGGCTGCTGCACTTGGTGCACGTGTGGCCCGTCCCCCGCTCCAACAGCTCGAAAATCACCCGAGCTGTCTTCAGATTCGTCTGGGGATCCAAGATGGAGCGGGTGAGACGGACTGTCATGCACAAGTCCCTGGACAATGGGGGCAAGAACGTCCCCAATGTCGCCCTCACCCTAATGGCCAGCTTCGTATGTGGCTGCATCAGGTTGTGTGTAGAACCCAGGTATGTGGGCACCAAGTACCACTATGTGCCCAGGCTCTACCTGTCGCCCTGGCTACGAAGGATGGGTCTGGCCCCACTCCCGCACAACGCCCCAGTCAGCTGGTTGTTGCTGGCATACCTGTCGTACGTAGCAGAGTTCTTCCAGGAGAACGCCTTTGACCACGGGGCCATCAGGCAGTGGTCGGCACGTAATGTCCTGCAGGCACTGCAGGAGAAGGACGTGATGGACACAGTGGTGTGGTTCCCTAAGCAGACCGTCCAGTTCATCTGGCAAAATGCCTCATCGCCAGATCTCACCAACAGGCACCAAGACCTCGCCTGGCTGGCGGTGAGAGGGGCCCTCCCAGTCAGAGCCCTCCTATATGCCCGGAACGTCGTCTCCGCACCCCACTGCCCACGGGAGGACTGCAGTGAGGAGGAGTCTGTGACAGTTCGCAAAGAGGGTGTGGAGGAGGATGGACGGGCTAGTGTCACATTTCATCCCCAGCAGCTGCGTAACAGAGGACTCTCTGATCTACGGGCTGTTCCCGGGGACGCACACGGAGACCAACATCCGGTGCTGCTGGCAGATCATCAACTCGGTGAAAGACGCTCTTTGGTCGGCCCGAAACTTGATGATCTACCAGCACATGGAGATGTCCGTGGGAGAATGCTGCCGACTGACACATTCTCGGCTGCAGGAGTACGTGCTGAGGGACGCACTGAAACTCGGTGCAGCCACCGCAAGGGCCCGGTGGGGAAGGGCCACAGTATAGAGTTCTTCTCCCGTGGGAGTGGGAGGGGCCGGGTGGCGGGGAGTATACCCCTCAACAGTGATGTGGTAAGGTGAACAACTGGAGTGCCACGTGGGTGGCCATAAATATGGATATGTACAGACTATAATGGAAACGTATGTAAAGGATGGGAAGTTATTGAATGGTTTATTGTATATATTTATTTTTGAATACAGTATATTTTGAAACATAAAAAAACCCCTGCACTTTCAGGCATTGGATCTGGTGTTTTATAAGGAATAGGATGGGAGGTAGAAAATAGCATTACTGGTCAGGGATAGTATCACGGCTGTAGAAAGGGAGGACACTGCAGAGGGAGTGTCCACTGAGTCGGTGTGGCTGCAAGTCAGGAATAGGAAGGGATCAATCACTGTGCTGGGAGTAGTCTATAGGCCCCCAAATAGCCCTCGGGACACTGAGGAGCAGATAAATTCCATATCATCCAGGAGTTGGATGGGTGATAGATATGTCACGAAGGGAGGTGATTTAAACCAAAATGCAGGACATAAGAAACTGGGTGACAGTCAGGTAGGGGAATGAGGTTAAATAGCCATTGCAGAGTACTCCTGTGGCCATCCCACACAACGACAGGTAGACCACTTTAGACACAGTTATGGAGGATTACCTAGCAGAGGAATGTCAAAGGGTTGATAGGGGATTTGTTAGTTAGAGAATTAAAACTAGCAGAGGTCTAATATCCTAGTGGTAAGGCTTGATGGTGCTGGTGTGTGCTGGGGTGGGTGGGGAGGTTAAGCTCAGGTTGCAGGGGGGATTGGAGTCAGAATGCCAGAAAAGGCAGGAAGGAGGTCCCAGTGCAGGTAGTTACATTAGACAGCCTGAATGTTTTTTCACCATTGACTAGGTGGGCCCCTGTTTCTGTACTGAACTTCTCCAAGTTTGGGTACTGTTGATGGGGATGACCTGCCAGGGACAAGTTGTAGTGGTCGCGTCTCTGGCACTGAGACCGGACCCTTACCTCAGAAAGGAAGGAGTGAAAAGAGGAGAGCAGTAGTGATAGGGAATTTGATGCTATGGCATGAGTTGGTGAGGAAGGACAGGCAGGGGACAAAACATAAATGTAGCCAGTTAAAGGGGTTGAAGTGTGTCTATTTCAACAGTAGGCGTGTTAGGAATAAAGGGGATGAACTTGGAGCATGGATCAGTACATGGAACGATGACGTTGTGGCCGTTACTGAAACTTGGCTGGAGGAAGGGCAGGATTGGCTGATGCAGGTGTTTTATAAGGAATAAGGTGGGAGGTAGAAAAGGGGGGGAGTAGCATTACTGGTCAGGGATAGTATCACGGCTATAGAAAGGGAGGATGCTGCAGAGGGAGTGTCCACTGAGTCAGCGTGGGTGGAAGTCAGAAATAGGAAGGGATCAATCACTGTGCTGGGAGTAGTCTATGGCCCCCAAATAGCCCTCAGGACACCGAGGAGCAGATAAGCAGACAGAGTTTAGAATGGTGCAGATTTGTAGTTATGGGTGATTTCAACTTTCCTCGTATTGACTGGCACCTCTTGACTGCAAGGGGGAGAGGTGGGGCTGAATTTGTCAGGTGCATTCAAGAAGGATTCCTGACACAGTACGTGGACTGGCTGATGAGAGGAGAGGCCATACTGGATCTAGTTCTGGGTAATGAACCTGTTCAGGTGGTAGACCTCTTGGTGGGGGAGCATTTTGGTGAGAGTGACCACAACTCCCTTAGCTTCAGCATAGCTATGGAAAAGGATAAAAACAGACAAAATGGGAAAGTGCTTAACTGGGGAAGGGCTAACTATGAAGGGATGAGGCAGGAACTAGCGAGAGTAAATTGGAAACAGATGTTCAAGGGTGAAAGCACAGAAGTAATGTGGAGGAAATTTAGGGACCACTTGTGCTGGGTTCAGGATAGGTTTTGTCCCTCTGAGACAAGGAAAAAATGGTAGGAAAAGGGAATCGTGGCTGACGAAACACGTGAGGCAACTCGTCAAGAGGAAGAAGGAAGCATATGTTAGATATAAGAAGCAGGAAGCAGGAGGGGCTTATGAGAAATATAGGGTAGCCAGGAAGGAGCTTAAGGACTTAGGAGAGCTCGAAGGGGGCATGATGAGAAGGCCTTGGCATGTAGGATTAAGGAGAACCCCAAGGCGTTCTATGCGAATGTGAAGAACAGAAGGATGGCAAGAATGAAGGTGGGGCTGCTCAAGGATGAAGAAGACAACATGTGCCTGGAGGTGGGGGAGGTTGGGGAGGTCCTAAATGAATACTTTGCTTCAGTATTTACAATTGAAAAGGATCTTGATCAGGGTGAGGTCAAGTTAGAACAGGCCTGTGTGCTGGACAATGTGGAGTTTAAGGAAGAGGGAGTGTTGGATCTTCTTAGAAACATCAGTAAAGAGCTTTTCCAAATGTTCCCGTTAAATTTTCACTTCCCCACTTATCCATGACCTCTGGTTGTCATCCCACCCAACCTCAGTGGAAAAAGCTGCTTGCATTTACCCTATCTATACCCTTATAATTTTGTATACTTCTCACAAATCCTCAATGCAATGTATAATTTCCTTGTTTATGTTTAAAGCCATTTTTAGGTGTATAAGATGATGAGGGGCATTGATCGTGTGGATAGCCAGAGGTTTCTTCCCAGGGCTGAAGTGGCTAACACAAGGGGGCAGAGTTTTAAGGTATTTGGAAATAGATACTGAGGGGAAGTCAGGGGTAAGTTTTTTACACAGAGAGTGCTGGGTGCGTGGAATGCACTGCCAGCTATTTGTGTGAGAGTGTTTCAGTTACTGTGGGGCCAGGCACCCATGCAGCTCAATGGGAACAGGGAATAATACCAATGGAGAGAGTCAAACTGAGCCAGGTCACAGATTGGCAGAAGTGCCCCATTCTTATACAGACAGGAAGAGCATCAGAATTTGATGGTCATTCCAGATACCAGCACAGTGCCCAGTTAGAAGATGATTTCTCTCTCCAACTTGGGTTGAACTTCACTGTAACAGTGTGATGGCAGATCACACCTTGACAAATCAAGTGATCTCATCTGAAATGTTGTCCTACACCCATTGATGGATTTTGTAAATCTTTTTACAGGTTAAAAATGACAAGGAATTTGTCTGCGGGAATCTCGAACACAACATGCCAGTTTTGCTGTCTCTGTCCAGATATTTAAGAAGTGGAGCAAGGGATTCACTCGATCATCCTTCCTGCTCAGACAGTGGGAATGGATTCAGTCGGTCATTTCAACTGAAGGTACATCAGCAAGTTCACACTGGGAAAGGCCATTCGTCTATTCTGTGTGTGAGAAGGGATTCAGTCAGTCTTCCCACCCGTGGACACCAGAGGCTGGTCATCTGCTGAATTTGTGGGGTAGGATTCACTTGGTCATCTGACCTAATGGCTCACCAGCGAATTCACACCGGGGAGCGGCCGTTTACCTGCTCAGACTGTGGGAAGGGATTCTCTCGGTCATCTTACCTAATGGTACACCAGCGAATTCACACTGGAGAGTGGCCGTTCTCCTGCTCAGATTGTGGGAAGGGATTCACTTGGTCATCTCAACTGAAGGTACATCAGCGACTTCACACTGGCGAGAGGCCGTTCACCTGCTCAGACTGTGGGAAGGGATTCACTTCGTCATCTCAACTGAAGGTACATGAGCGAGTTCACACTGGGGAGAGGCCGTTCACCTGCTCAGACTGTGGGAAGGGATTCACTCAGTCATCTGACCTAATGGCTCACCAGCGAGTTCACACCGGGGAGAGGCCATTCACCTGCTCGGACTGTGGGAAGGGATTCACTTGCTCATCTCACCTGAAAGTACATCAGCGAGTTCACACCGGGGAGCGGCCATTCACCTGCTCAGACTGCGGGAAGAGATTCACTATGTCATCTGATCTACTAAAACACCAGTCAGTTCACACCAGAGAGAGGCCATTCACCTGCTCAGACTGTGGGAAGGGATTCACTCGGTCATCTTACCTAATAGTACACCAGCGAATTCACACTGGAGAGTGGCCGTTCTCCTGCTCGGATTGTGGGAAGGGATTCACTTGGTCATCTCAACTGAAGGTACATCAGCGAGTTCATACTGGAGAGAGGCCATTCACCTGCTCAGACTGTGGGAAGGGATTTGCTTCGTCATCTCCACTGAAGGTACATCAGCGACTTCACTCTGGCGAGAGGCCATTCACCTGCTCAGTGTGTGGGAAGAGATTCACTTTGTCAACTGATCTACTGAGACACCAGTCAGTTCACACCAGAGAGTGGCCATTCACCTGCTCAGACTGTGGGAAGGGATTCACTTCGTCATCTAAACTGAAGGTACACCAGCGAGTTCACACTGGGGAGAGGCATTTTTATGCTCAGACTGTGAGAAGGGATTCACATCGTCATCTAAAGTGAAGGTACATCAGAGAGTTCACACTGGGGAGAGGCCTTTCACCTGCTCAGACTTTGATAAGAGATTCTCTCAGCCAAATCAACCAAATGTGCATCATTGAGTTCACACTGGGGAGAGGCCGTTCACCTGCTGTGAATGCGGGAAGGGATTCACTCAGTCATCTATCCTTGTGTAAATCCCGTTTTGGCTAGCAGCTTAATATAGGGGGTGATAGCCCCCCAGCCTGGGAAAACTTAAGAAATCTCATTTGGTTGAATGCTGCGTGATGTGTCCCCTGTTACAAATCAGTACCCCGAAATAACAAAAACAGTACAGAGTATGTGATTATACGATTGAGCTTTATAATTCTTACTTTGACTATAGGGTCAGGAAAGAAAACCAAAAAAAGAAAAGGGGCCCACTCTCTCCATTCGTGTCTTCTCATTTCTCCCCGGCAAAAGACTGGGAAAATCTCTCTTCCAGACTCACATGAAAGAACAACATTTCTCTCACTGGATAACCCCGCATTCCAAAATCCTGTTATCTGTAGTCATAACCTAAACATTGCTGCTACAGAGAAACCATTACCTCAGCAGTGAAACATTACAGAGAGGCCATTACATTAGCAGTGAAACTTACAGCTTATTCAGCATATTACACTTGTGACACACTGCCGGGTTCACACTGGGGAGAAAGTTTCAATCGGCTACATGCTGGATATTTGTCCATCACCATTGCTGAATGCAATTTCGAGGGTGACTGTTGGTGCTGAACTCTGTAATTATTGCTGCTGGTCACCACACCCAGTTCTGCACCCTGGTCACTGGGTACGGGGGGACTTTCTTCTGCTGCATATTCAACTTTAATGGGACTGGAGTTTAATATTCTGGATCTGAGACATATAAATCAGTTCTATTTTAAACTCTGTCTCTGGTACTTAGTGAATTTATGACACACCTAGTGTACAGTAGGGAGTCAACTCAGGCCGGCTGGACCCTGCCAGTGATTCTGTTCCACGACAGTCCTTTTAAATCCACCCCTGTTGTTCATCTCTCACTCTCCCTGTGGGATGGGTTCCAAACAGTCACCACTCGGTGGGTGAAGAGGTTTTGCTTGAATTTTCTGCAGACTGAACAAGTCGAGCTGACTGCAGTTCTGTCTGAGATGTTCTTTGCCCCTCAAATCTCTGGGCTGAGGAAGAATGTCATTGGGAGTTAACCTCTTTATTCAGGGTTCATTCCCACATTATGGGTCATTTTCTCTGCTTCTGAAGGGTTGTAAGGAAATACCACTGTCCTCTAAAGACTGAAATCAGAATGGGAAACCATCAGTTGGATGCTCAACAGAACAGGGTCAGAAACCAGAGGCGGGTCTGCACAGGGCAGAGTTTGGGGCTCTGGACGATGGTCGGGGTAAGAATGTATGATGAGGAGAAGGGAATCAGCAGTGGGGCATGGCAACGAATGACAGAGTAACAACATTTGGAAGCTGATTGACAGAGAAAATAATTTGTTTGTCTGACTGGTGACACAAACAATGCCCGTGGTGAGGTGCTCCACTGGTCGAGGAACATGTGTGTGTTGGGAATGGTTTTATCTATTGAGGGAGTTGTTCCTGCTTGTTTATCCTGTAATATTATATCCGGATGGTTATTATGGGTTGTCTTATCTGTAATAATGTATTGATTATCATATAATTTGTAAGATTTGGACTCTAAAACTGGATCGGGCTTGAATTTATGGTGCCTTTATGAAGTGATGAAGGGCATTCATGAGTTTGTATTTTACAGCAAGATTTTGGTGAATGATATTTACCACTTGATTGTACCTTTGTAATTAATCAGATTGAGTTAAACTGCTGCAGGATCCTGGAATGTGTTGGATTGTGTCTCGTTTCTCTTGGCATTTTCTACACTTGCTGCCTTGTTTGTTTGTATTTCCTGTATTTTTGATTTTTTTTCCCCCTTTTGTTAACCAGCTTGTCCTGTATTTCTGGAAGGACTCCCTCTGTTTCTGGGAAGAGGTCTCCAACTCTCAGTCAGGTGCTCGATGCTTCCTTGTCACCATCTCATCTGCTCAGATCGTTGGGATGTCTCCCATGGAGGGTCATACTCATTCCACTGGTTAATGTTTTCTTCCATAGTGATGATTCCTTTTTCTGAGCTGGTCTCTCATTTAAGTTTTCCGGTCTGTATTTCTTATTGTGAATGCTGATTGGGTCTCCCATACTGTTAAAGGTCTAGACAGGTTAGAGCTTGTAATATGTGTTCTGGAAAGTTTTCTAAATCAATATATGGAGGTACCAACTAGAGAGGATGCAATATTAGATCTCCCATTCGGAAATGAGTTAGGACTGGCGACGGAAGTGTGTAGGGGAGCACTTTGGTTCCAGTGATCATAACACCAGTAGTTTCAACTTGATCATTGATAAAGATAGATCTGGTACTCGGTTTGAGGTTCTAAACTGGAAAAAGGCGAAATTTGAAGAAATGAGAAAGGATCCAAAAAGCATGGATTGGGACAGTTTGTTCTCTGGCAAGGGTGTGATTGGTAAGTGGGAAGCCTTCAAAGGAGAAAGTTTTGAGAGTGCAGAGTTTGTATGATCCTGTCAGGATTAAAGGCAAAGTGAATAGGAATAAGGAACCTTGGTTCTCAAGGGATATTGGAGCTCTGATAAAGAAGAAGAGAGAGTTGTATGACATGTATAGGAAACAGGGAGCAAATAAGGTGCTAGAGGAGTATAAAAAGTGCGAAAAAAACTTAAGAAAGAAATCAGGAGGGCTAAAAGAAGACATGAGGTTGCCTTGGCAGTCAAGGTGAAGGATAATCCAAAGAGCTTTTACAGGTATATTAAGAGTGAAAGGATTGTAAGGGATAAAATTGGTCCTCTTGAAGATCAGAGTGGTCGGCTATGTGTGAAGCCAAAAGAAATGGGGGAGATCTTAAATGGGTTTTTTACGTCTGTATTTACTAAGGAAACTGGCATGAAGCCTATGGAATTAAGGGAAACAGGTAGTGAGATCATGGAAACTGTACAGATTGAAAAGGAGGAGGTGCTTGCTATCTTGAGGCAAATTAGAGTGGATAAATCCCCAGAACCTGACAGGGTATTCCCTCGGATCTTGAAGGAGACTAGTGTTGAAATTGCAGGGGCCCTGGCAGATATATTTAAAATGTCGGTATCTACGGGTGAGGTGCTGGAGGATTGGAGGATGGCTCATGTTGTTCCGTTGTTTAAAAAAGGATCTAAAAGTAATCTGGAAAATTATAGGCCGGTAAGTTTGACGTCGGTAGTAGGTAAGTTATTGGAAGGAGTACTAAAAGATAGGATCTACAAGTATTTGGATACACAGGGACATAATATGCAGAGTCAACATGGCTTTGTGCGTGGTAGGTCATGTTTAACCAATCTGTTTTTCGAGGAGGTTACCAGGAAAGTGGATGGAGGGAAGGCAGTGGATATTGTCTACATGGACTTCAGTAAGGCCTTTGACGAGGTCCCACATGGGAGGTTAGTTAGGAAAATTCAGTCGCTAGGTATACATGGAGAGGTGGTAAATTAGATTAAACATTGGCTCAATGGAAGAAGCCAGAGTGTGGTAGTAGAGGAATGCTCTCTGAGTGGAGGCCTGTGACTAGTGGTGTGCCACAGGGATCAGTGCTGGGTCCATTGTTATTTGTCATCTATATCAATGATCTGGATGATAATGTGGTAAATTGGTCCGGGTGCAGGTCAGTGGGACTAGGCAGAAAAATGGTTCAGCAGAGCCAAGAAGGGCATTCTGTGTGGTAGTGTTCTGTGGTTCTATATGGTTAGTGAAGTAAACAAAACAAAAAGGGCCCACTCTCTCCATTCGCATCTTCTCATTTCTCCCCAACAAAAGAACACGAAAATCCCTCTTCCAGACTCACAAGAAAGAACATTTCTCTCACTGGATGACCTCGCACTCCAAAACCCTGTTATCTCCAGTCATAACCTAAACATTGCTGCTACAGAGAAACCATTACCTCAGCAGTGAAACACTGCACAGAGGCCGTTACATTAGCAGTGAAACCTTACAGCGTGTTACACTTGTGACATACTGCTGGGTTCACACTGGGGAGAAAGTTTCAATAAGCTGCATGCTGGATATTTGTCCATCACCGTGCTGAATGCAATTTCGAGAGTGACTGTCAGTGCTGAACTCTGCAATTATTGCTGCTGCTCACCACACCCAGTTCTGCACCCTGGTCACTGGGCATGGGAGGAGTTTCTTCTGCTGCATATTCACATTTAATGGGGCTGGAGTTTAATATTCTGGATCTGAGACAAATAAATCAGTTCTATTTTAAACTCTGTCTCCGGTACTTAGTGAATTTATAACACACCTAGTGTACAGTAGAGAGTCAACTCAGGCCGGCTGGACCCTGCCAGTGATTCAGTGCCACAACAGTCCTTTGAAATCCTGCACTGTTGTTCATCTCTCACTCTCCCTGTGGGATGGGTTCCAAACAGTCACCACTCTGTGGGTGAAGAGGTTTTGCTTGAATTCTCTGCAGACTGAAGTCGTCAAGCTGACTGCAGCTCTGTCTGAGATGTTCTTCGCCCCTCTAATCTCTGGGCTGAGGAAGAATGACATTGGTAGTTAACCTCCTTATTCAGGGCTCATTTCCACATTATGGGTCACTTTCCCTGCTTGTATAGGTTTGTTAGAAAACACCACTGTCCTCTAAAGACTGAAAGCAGAATGGGAAACTATCAGTTGGATGTTCAACGGAGCAGAGTCAGAAACCAGAGGCGGGTCTGCACAGGGCAGAGTTTGGGGCTCTGGACGATGGTCAGGGTAAGAATGTATGATGAGGAGAAGGGAATCAGCAGCGGGGCGTGGCAACGAATGACAGAGTAGCAACATTTGGAAGCTGATTGACAGGGAATATAATTCGGTTGTCTGACTGATGACACAAGCAATGCCCGTGGTGAGGTGCTCCACTTCGAGGAACATGTGTGTGTTGGGAATAGTTTTATCTATTGAGGGAGTTGTTCCTGCTTGTTTATCCTGTGATATTATATCCAGATGGTTATTTGAGATTGTCCTGTCTGTAATAATTTATTGATTATCATATGAAATGTGAGATTCTGTCCCGAACTGGATCAGGTTTGAATTTATGGTGCCTTAATGAAGTTATGGTGGTCATTCATGAGTTTGTATTTTAAAGCAAGATTTTGGTGACTGATATTTGCCATTTCATTGTGCCTTCATAAGTA
Organism: Mobula birostris; assembly: GCF_030028105.1. Taxonomy (NCBI): domain Eukaryota; kingdom Metazoa; phylum Chordata; class Chondrichthyes; order Myliobatiformes; family Myliobatidae; genus Mobula; species Mobula birostris. The sequence continues at coordinate 54,493,909 of NC_092382.1, read as the reverse complement.
ATCAGATTGATTCAAACTGCTGGATCCTGGAATGTGTTGGATTGTGTCTGGTTTCTCGGCATTTGCTGGATTTATTGCCTTGTTTGTTTGTATTGTATGTATTTTTGATTTTTTTTTCCTTTGTTTAAACACCTTGTCCTGTATTTCTGCAAGGAACCCCTCTGTTTCTGGGAAGAGGTCTCCAACTCTCAGTCAGGTGCTCGATGCTTCCTTGTCACCATCTCGTCTGCTCAGATCATTGGGATGTCTCCCATGGAGGGTCATACTCATTCCACTGGTTAATGTTTTCTTCCATAGTGATGATTCATTTTTCTGAGTTGGCCTCTCATTGAAGTTTTCTGGCCTGTACTTCTTATCATGATTGCAGAAACACACATGGAGTGCTGAATCCTCTTCATTTTTGATGAAAATATATACTTAGAAGTTTTATCTGACTGTTGTGTTTTTTTTCATGTGTGTTATTTCTCTTCCTCCTTCTGTCCGAGGTAGTGTTAATCTAAATGGGTTTGAGTGTAAATAGGCTTTTCTAAGGTTGTTATTTATCTTTGTAAATTTTACTGATTGAAATGGGACCAAGGTATTTTTATATTTAAAAAAGTCAATGTTGGTTTTGATGAAAGTATTTATTGCCTTTGTTGTATTTGTTAACAATTGAGCTCTGGTTGGCAGGTTTTTTTAAGCTTTGAACTAAATTTTGTCAAAGGTTTTCCCTATTTTGCACTACTTTCTATTTTCCTTGTTGATATTCCAGATACGTGGGTATCAAGATTCCAGATGAAGGGTCTTGGCCCGAAATGATGATTCCCATCCATAGATGCTGCCTGACATGCTGAGCTCCTCCAGCACTTTGTGTGTAGTTCTCTAGATTTCTAGCATCTGCAGGTCCTCTTGTTTCCCAGATACTTTCATGCTTCTTGAAAGAACAAGCTGGTATTGGGGTTGTGTGGGTCTGTTTTTAAAATATTAAATAACATCATTAGAAAGAGCTGGCATAGGGTTGGAAGGTGTGGAATCTGTGGGTAGAATTAAGGAACAGCAAATGTAAAAAAAAATCCCTGATGGGAATTGTATAGAGACCTCCAAACAGTAGTAAGTATGTGGGCCACAAATTACAATGGGAGATAGAAAGTGCGAGCCAAAAGGGCAATGTTACAATAGTCATGGGGGATTGTCATGCAGGTGATTAGGAAAATTAGGATGATGTTGGTCTCAAGAGGAGGAATTCCTAGAATGCCTGCAAGATGCTTTTTTAGAGCAGCTCATGGTTGAGCCCGCTTGGGGATCAGCTATTCTGGATTGGGTGTTGTAATGAACCCGAATTAATTAGGTCTCTTAAGTTTAAAGAACCCTTAGGGGCAAGTGATCTTAATATGATCAAATTCACCCTGACATTAGAGAAGGAGAAGGTAAAGTCAGATGTGAAATAAAGTGAACTAGAGAGGCATGACAGCAGAATTGGTCAAACTGGTTTGAGAAGAATACGGGCAGGGATGAAACAGAGCAGCAATGGTTGGAATTTCTGGAAGCAATTCGGAAAGCACAGGATATATAAATCACAAAGAGGAAGTAGTATTCTAAAGGTAAGGTGACAAAACCGTGGCTGATAAGAGAAAACCAAAAAACAACATAAAAACCAAAGAGAGGGCATGGAGCAAAAATTACTGGGAAGTTCGAGGATTGGGAAGCTTTTAAAAACCAACAGAATGCAACTAAAATAATTAGGAAGGAAAAGATGGAACACATAGGTGAGCTAGCCAGTAGTATTAAAGAGGATACCAAATTTTTCTTCAGGTACATATGGTGTAAAAGAGAGGTGGAAACCACTGGGAAATGATGCTGGAGAGGTATTAGTGGGGTGGGGGTGCAAGGTGAACTGATGAACTGAATAAGTATTGTACATCACTCTTATCTGTCGGAGACACTGGCAGGAATATGAAAGTCCCAGATGTCAGTGGTCAGAATGTGTAAAGTTACGTTACTCGGGAGAAGTTTCTTGGGAAACAGAGATGGTCTGAAGGTAAATAGATCACCTGGACCAGATGGTGTTCACCCCAGAGATCTGAAAGAGGTGGCTGAAGGGATGTGGAGCCATTAGCAATGATCTTTCGAGATCTTACCCCCACTATCCGAAATGTCCTCTCCTCATCCACCCTCCCAACTCCAGTCCTGTCCCCGCTTGCAGAGCAACAGTCTGCCGGTGTTTGCCCCCCAATGTGGTGAATCGCCACCACCGTGGGCTCAGACATTTCCACAGATGAGCCCCTCCTGTCCCCACCGGGACAAACATCCTGTCCGCCCCCTCTCTCACCGTCTTCATCCTCTCCCTCCCCGGGGAACCGGCATCAAACCGACGGGCCGAGCGGTCTCCTCCTACCTGTCAGCGATACATCAGACTCCGGCCGCAGGAGACGCTTCACAAACGCCCCAACTTCCCTCGGAGGGAAATGGAAATAAATCAGAAAGCGGACATTTACTTTGGGGTTTGTTCCTCTTTGAGAAGAGATGTCAGCGGGGTAACGCCCTCTCGGCTGGTCCGCCTCCGCTATTGGGCGTAATCAGTGATTGACATCGCTTCGGGCCAATCACTACAGCGCAGCGGAGGTGAGGGGTGGAGGGGTCTCGTGGTCGGTACCTCAGCCGTTAAACTGCCTCAGCAAGAGCGCAGCAGCGCGTGTGTGACGTCGATACGCGCGAGGGGAACCATGTGTGACGTCAGGCGGGTGGTGGAGCGCTGGTATTTAAAAACACCTGAATGGATATTTCTTATGATTTCAGTGGGACAACAACATTAATCACGGGTTTCATCACTGAATCCAGTGTTGTGAGATGTAAAGTCCCCTGTTATGTGTCCGGCTGTGCCGTGTTGTTGGTGGAGTGGGCAGCGTGGTGTTTGTCTCGATTCGGGTCACAACACCAGAATTGCCAGCGGGGTCCACACACAGTGTATTAGTGACCAGAAAACCTCCCGTCCCTGCAGTCTCTGTCTCCTGGTAAACTCAACACCCTGACAATGTGGACCATAGACACCCCTTCCTCTCAGAGTCAGGGGATCACTCAGACAGTGATCAAAGAGAGAAATTATATTTATTGGTCATTAAAGTTCACCCAGATTCGTTTGGACGGATTTGATGTGAGTTCGGGGGTCACAGTGAAAGGACCGGACGGCCGAACTCTCTCCGTTGTCTAAACATCCTTCCAGGTGAGGCGACCCTTCACCTGTGAATCTTCCGGGGTCGCCCGTTGTGTCCGCTGCTCCCGATGCGGCTCCTCTACACCGGTGACACCGGCTCCTCCGCAGTTGTGCGGGGTCGGGTTGTTTTTACTGGGGGATCGATGTTATTGTTCCCATTTGTGGGAGGGGTGGGTTTTGGGGGTTGATGATCGGGATGCCGTTCTTTTTTTATACGGGGGTGGGGTGGGAGTTTGATTTTTTTCTCTCTGAAAGCCTTTCTTTTTCTTTCTTTGTTTCGTGGCTCCCTGGAGGAGCAAAAAAAAACTCTGTTTATCGATGCAAACAACAGGAAATCTGCAGATGCTGGAAATTCAAGCAACACACATAAAAGTTGCTGGTGAACGCAGCAGGCCAGGCAGCATCTGTAGGAAGAGGTGCAGTCGACGTTTCAGGCTGAGACTTTTCATCAGGACTAACTGAAGGAAGAGTGAGTAAGGGATTTGAAAGTTGGAGGGGGAGGGGGAGATCCAAAATGATGGGAGAAGACAGGAGGGGGAGGAATGGAACCAAGAGCTGGACAGGTGATTGGCAAAAGGGGATACGAGAGGATCATGGGACAGGAGGTCCGGGAAGAAAGACAAGGGGCGGAGGGGGGGACCCAGAGGATGGGCAAGAGATATATTCAGAGGGACAGAGGGAGAAAAAGGAGAGTGAGAGAAAGAATGTGTGCATAAAAATAAGTAACAGATGGGGTACGAGGTGGAGGTGGGGCCTAGCGGAAGTTAGAGAAGTCGATGTTCATGCCATCAGGTTGGAGGAACAACACCTTATATTCCGTCTGGGTAGCTTCCAACCTGATGGCATGAACATCGACTTCTCTAGCTTCCGCTAGGCCCCACCTCCCCCTCGTACCCCATCTGTTACTTATTTTTATACACACATTCTTTCTCTCACTCTCCTTTTTATCCCTCTGTCCCCCTCACTGTACTCCTTGCCCATCCTCTGTTTCCCCCATCCCCCTTTTCTTTCTGCCTAGGCCTCCTGTCCCATTATCCTCTCATATCTCTTTTGCCAATCACCTGTCCAGCTCCTGGCTCCATCCCTTCCCCTCCTGTCTTCTCCTATCATTTTGGATCTCCCTCTCCCCCTCCCACTTTCAAATCTCTTACTAGCTCTTCCTTCAGTTAGTCCTGACGAAGGGTCTCGGCCTGAAACGTCGACTGCACCTCTTCCTAGAGATGCTGCCTGGCCTGCTGCGTTCACCAGCAACTCTTATGTGTGTTGCTCTGTTTATCGATACCTGCTTTGATAATAAATTAACCTTTGAATTATCCGCTCCGAGCGGGACTTCCCGCTGTCCAAACATTTTCACTCCGATTCCCATTCCTGTTGCGACGTGTCAACCCATCGCCTCCTCTTGTGCCAAGATGAGGCCTCCCTCAGGGTCCAGGATCAGCGCCTCATATTCCGTCTGGGTACCCTCCAACCTGACGGCATGAATATCGATTTCTCCTTCCGGTGAACAAATCTCCCCGTCACCTCTCCATCCCACTCCCTCAATTCCTCTCTGACTTTTCAAGTCCTCTCTCCTGCTGATCACTTCTCTCTGGGTCCACTGCTCCAACCCTTTCTCCTATTCTCCACTCTCCTCTCCTATCAGATATGGGTTCTCGTTCTCTCTCTTTCTCTCTCTCTCTCTTTAGACTGGCCGACTGCCTGTCTGCAGACCGCTCTCTCTCTCTTATGGTTAAATCCACAGTTAGCGCTGTCAGCCTGTGACTGACGTCATAGTCCCGCCTCCTCACTGCGGCGCTCTTAAAGACACAGTCACAGTCCGACCGCAGACTCGCAACAGCCGCAACACAACTTCCCGACATTTCAACTCAGTGCTTCAACTAATAAAGACAACCACGCCATTTGCCTTCTTAACCACTCAATCAATCTGTGCAGTCTCTTTCAGGAAGCGATGGACTTGGAGTCTAAGATTCCTCTGATCATCAACACTGACATCTCCGCAGCCGCATTAAACTCCCCGTCCAAGAACAAAACCCGAAGTAAATGTCCCGCTTTCTGATTTATTTCTATTTCCCTCCGAGGGAAGTTTGGGGCGTTTGTGAAGCGTCTCTTGCGGCCGGAGTCTGATGTATCGCTGAGAGGTAGGAGGAGACCGCTCGGCCCGTCGGTTTGATGCCGGTTCCCCGGGGAGGAACAGAAACATGGAGAAGTTCAGTGCAGAAACAGGCCCACTCTTGACGATCCGAATGATAATTTATATGAGGAGACAAAATAGAAGTGGGAGATTTTAAGTAGTATTTTTGCATCTGTATTTACTCAGGAGATGGACACAGAGTCTATAGAAGTGAGGCAAAGCAGCATCAACTTCATGGAATCTGTGTTTGCTGTCTTAAGGCAAATAAGCGTGGATAAATCACCAGGACCTGACAAGTTGTTCCCCTGGGACCCTGCGGAAGACAAGTGCAGAAATTGTTGGAGCCCAAGCAGAGATATTTAAATCGTCCTTAGTGACAGGTGAGGGACTGGAGGATTGGAGGACAGGCAATGTTGTTCTGCTGTTCAAGAAAGGCTTTAAAAATAAATAGGAAATTCTACATTGGTGAGCTTGACATCAGTTGTGGGGAAGTTATTGGAACGTATGTGCAGGAAGTCAATATCTAAGTATATGGATAGATGTGGACTGATGAAGGATAGGCAGCATGGCTTTGTGCACGGTAGGTCATGTCTAACCAATCTTATAGAGTCTCTCGAGGAAGTTATCAGGAAAGTGGATGAAGGCAAGGCAGTGGATGTTGTCCACATGGACTTTAGCAAAGCACTTGACAAAGTCTCATATGGGAGGTTGGTCAAGAAGGTTCAGTCATTCAGCATTCAAGATGAGATAGTAAACTGGATGAGACACTGTCTTTGGGAGAAGCCAGACTGTGGCAGCAGATGGTTGTCTCTCTGACTGGAAGCCTGTGACTAGTGGTGTGCCACAGGGATCGGTGCTGGATCTGTTGTTGTTTGTCATCTATATCAGTAATCTGGATGATAGTGTGGTTAACTGGATCAGCAAATTTGTGGATGACACCAAGATTGGGGTGTAGTGGACAGTGAGGAAGACTATCATGGCTTGTGGTGTGATCTGGACCAGCTGGGAAAATAGTTTGAGAAACGGAAAAAGGAATTTAATGCAGACAAGTGTGAAGTGTTGCACGTTGGTAGGAACAAGGTCTTACACAGTGACTGGTAGGGCACTGAGGAGTGCTGTAGAAGGAAGGGATCTGGGAACACAGGTCTGTAATTCACTGAAAGTGGTACCCCAGTTAGATAGGGATGGAGAGAAAGATTTTGGCACATTGGCCTTCATAAGCCAAAGTACTGAGTACAGGAGATGGATGTTATGTTGACATAGTACAAGGCATTGGTGAAGCCTAATTTGGAGTATTGTGTACAGTTTTGGTCGCCTACCCACAGGAAAGATGAAAAAGAGGTTGAAAGAGTTCAGGGAAAATTCATAAGGATGTTGCTAGGTCTGGAGGACTTAGGTTATAAGGAAAGCTTGAACAGGTTAAGTGTTTATTCCTTGTAATGTAAAAGATTGAGGGGAGATTTGATGGAGGTGTACCACAATTATGAGGAGTAAAGATAGGGTAAATGCAAGCTGGCCTTCTCCACTGAGATGGGGTGGGACAACAACACGAGGTCATGAGTTTAGTGTGAAAGATGGAATGTTAAGGGGAACATGACGAGAAACTTCTTCACACAGACGGTCATCCGGGAGTGGAATGAGCAGACAGCACAAGTGGTGAATGTGACCTCAATTTCAACATTTAAGAGGTTTGTGTCAGTACCTGGATAGTAGGTTATATAGGAGTAGAAAGTTCAAATAGTTAGCACAACCTAGATGGGCTGAAGGGTCTTGTTCTGTGTTGTACTTTTCTATAACTGTGACAAGAACCTTAAATAGTATTAATATTCACTCTAATTCCTTTTATCAGACCGACCGTTCATCTCAGCAGCAAATTTTTATATGGCGTTAAAACCGTGGCACTTTAATCTAACAGTGCATAAAAGAAAGTCCCAGCTGCAGGTCAACAAAGGCTATTTGTGTGAGAGTGTTTCAGTTACTGTGGAACGAGACACCCATGTAGCTCAGTGGGAAGAGGGAATAATACCAATGGAGGCACAGATTGGAGATGGCAGAAATGCCCCATTCTTATAGAGACAGGAAAAGCATCAGAGGGATGGATTCCAGTTGACATTTAATCCTAGATACCAGCACTGTGCCAGTTCGAAGATGAGTTCTCTCTCCAGCTTGGGTTGAAGCTCACTGTAACAGTGTGATGTCAGATCACAGCTTGCTGACTAAAGTGATCTCATCTGAAATGTTGTCCTTCAGCCATTGATGGATTTTGTAAATGTTTTCACAGGTTAAAAACGACAAGGAATTTATCTGCAGGAATCTCGAGCACAACACGCCAAATTTTCTGACACTGTCCAGATATTTAAGAATTGGAGCAAGGGCTTCACTTGATCGTCCTTCCTACTCAGACTGGGCAGGGATTCACTCGATCATCTGACCGACTGGCATGCCTGTCATTTTACACTGGGGAGAGGCTGTTCACCTGCTCAGACAGCAGGAATGGATTCACTCGGTCATCTCAACTGAAGGTACTTCAGCAAGTTCACACTGGGACAAGGCCATTCACCTGTTCTGTGTGTGAGAAGGGATTCAGTCGGTCTTCCCACCTGTGGACACACCAGTCAGTTCAGACTGGGCAGAGGCTGGTCATCTGCTGAATTTGGGGGGAAGGATTCACTCAATCAGCTGACCTAATGGCTGATCAGCGAGTTCACACCAGGGAGAGACCGTTCACCTGCTCAGACTGTGGGAAGGGATTCCATCAGTCATCCACCCTACTGGTACACAAGTCAGTTCACACTGGGGAGAGGCCGTTCACCTGCTTGAACTGTGGGAAGGGATTCACTCAGTCATCCAATTTAATAGCGCACCAGCGGGTTCACATCAGGGAGAAGCCATTCACCTGCTCAGACTGCGGGAAGGGTTTCACTCCGTCATCTGACCTACTGGTGCACCAGCGAGTTCACACTGGGGAGAGGCCATTCACCTGCTCAGACTGTGGGATGGGATTCACTCAGTCATCTAAACTGAAGGAACATCAGAGAGTTCACACCGGGGAATGGCCATTCACCTGCTCAGACTGCGGGAAGGGGTTCACTTGTTTATCTAAACTGAAGGTACATCCGCGAGTTCACACTGGAGAGAGGCCGTTCACCTGCTCAGACTGTGGGAAGGGATTCTCTCGGTCATCCAAGCTACTGGCACACCAGTCAGTTCACACTGGAGAGAGACCATTCACCTGTTCAGACTGCGGGAAGGGATTCACTTGCTCATCTAATCTGAAGGCACATCAGCGAGTTCACACTGGAGAGAGGCTGTTCACCTGCTCAGACTGTGGGAAGGGATTCACTCGGTCATCCAGCCTAGAGAGTCATCAGCGAGTTCACACAGGGGAGAAGCCGTTCACCTGCTCAGAATGTGGGAAGAGATTCACTTGGTCATCCCAACTACTGGTACACCAGTCAGTTCATACAGGAGAGGCTGCTCCCCTGCTATGAATGTGGGAAAGCATTTCTGCAATCATCCTGCCTACAGAGACACCAGCGAGTTCACACTGGGTAGAGGCCATACACCTGCTCAGAGATTGGGAAGAGATTCTCTCAGCCATCTCCATCAAATGTGCATCATTGAGTTCACACTGAGGAGAGGCCGCTCACCTGCTGTGAATGTGAGAAGGGATTCACTCAGTAATCTAACCTTGTAACACATCACTGGGTTCACACTGGGGAGAAAGTTTCAATAAGCTTCATGCTGGATATTTGTCCATCATTGTTTCTCAATGCAATTTTGAGAGTGTCGGTGCTGAACTCTGCAATTATTGCTGCTGCTCACCACACCCAGTTCTGCACCCTGGTCACTGGGCATGGGAGGAGTTTCTTCTGCTGCACATTCACCTTTAATGGGACTGGAATTTAATATTCTGGATCTGAGACAAATAAATCAGTTCTATTTTGAAGTCTGTCTCCGGTACTTAGTGAATTTATAACACACCTAATATAGAGTAAAGAGGCAACTCAGGCCAGCTGGACCCTGCCAGTGATTCTGTTCCATGACAGTCCTTTTAAATCCTCCCCTGTTGTTCATGTCACGCTCCCCCTGTGGTGATGGGTTCCAAACAGTCACCACTCTGCGGGTGAAGAGGTTCCCCTTGAATTTTCTGCAGACTGATGAAATCGAGCTGACTGCAGTTCTGTCTGAGATGTTCTTTGCCCCTCTAATCTCTCGGCTGAGGAAGAATAACATTGGTAGTTAACCTTATTGACGGCTCATTTCCACATTTTGGGTCATTTTCCCTGCTTCTAAAGGGTTGTTAGAAAACACCCCTGTCCTCTAAAGACTGAAAGCAGAATGGGAAACCATCAGTTGGATGTTCAACGAAGCAGGGTCAGAAACCAGAGGCAGGTATGGACAGGGCTGAGTTTGGGGCTCTAGACGATGTTCAGGGTAAGAACGTATGATGAGGAGAAGGGAATCAGCAACGGGGCGTGGCAGCAAAGAACAGAGTAGCAACATTTGGAAGCTGACTGACTGAGAAAATATCTTGGTTGTCTGACTGATGACCCAAACAATACCCGTGGTGAAGTGCTCCATTGATCAAGGAAAATGTGTGTGTTGGGATGGTTATATCTATTGAGGAAGTTGTTCCTGCTTGTTTATCCTGTAATATTATATCCGGATAGCTATTATGGATTGTCCTATCTGAAATAATGTACTGATTATCATATAATTTGATAGATTTTGACTAAAACTGGATCAGGCTTGAATTTATGGTGCCTTTATGGATTGATGGAGGGCATTCATGAGTTTCTTTTTTAAAGCAAGATTTTGGTGAATGATATTTGCCACTTGATTGTACCTTTGTAAGTAATCAGATTGAGTTAAACTGATGCAGGATCCTGGAATGTGTTGGATTGTGTCTCGTTTCTCTTGGCATTTTCTGCACTTGCTGCCTTGTTTGTTTGTATTTCATGTATTTTCATTTTTTTTCCCTTTTGTTAACCGCCTTGTCCTGTATTTCTGAAAGGAACCCCACTGTTTCTGGGAAGAGGAATCCAACTCTCAGTCAGGTGCTCGATGCTTCTTTGTCACCATCTCATCTGCTCAGATCGTTGAGATGCCTCCCATGGAGGGTCATACTCATTCCACTGGTTAATGTTTTCTTTGACAGTGGTGATTCATTTTTCTGAGTTGGCCTCTCATTTAAGTTTTCTGGTCCGTATTTCTTATCACGATTGCATAGACACACATGGAGTGCTGAATTCTGTTCATTTTTGATGAAAATATATACTTTCTGTTGTGTGATTTTTTTTCAAGTGTGTTATTTCTCTACCTTATTCTGTCCAAGGTAGTGTTAATCTAAGTGAGTTTGAGTGTAGATAGTCTTAGAAAAGTTTTCTAGAGTTATTTATCTTTGTAAATTTTACTGATTGAAATGGGACAAAGATATTTTTATATAAAAAAAGTCAATGTCGGTATTGATACAAGTGTTTATTGCCTTTGTTGTATTTGTTAACTTTGAGTTCTACTTGGCAGGTTTTTTAAAGCCTTGAACGAAATGTTGTCAAAGGTTTTCCCTATTTTGCACTACTTTCTATTTTCCTTGCTTGTGGATATTCCAGATACGGGGGTATCAAGAGTCCCGATGAAGGGTCTTGGCCCGAAATGTTGATTCCCATCCATAGATGCTGCCTGACATGCTGAGCTGCTCCAGCACTTTGTGTGTAGTTCTCTAGATTTCTAGCATCTGCAGGTCCTCTTGATTCCCAGATGCTTCTTGAAAGAACAAGCTGGCAGTGGCATTCTGTGGGTGTGTTTGTAAAATATTAAATAAAATCATTAGAAAGAGGTGGCGTATTGTTGGAAGGTGTAGAACCTGTGGGTAGAATTAAGGAACAGCAAGTGTAATAAAAATCCCTGACGGGAATTGTATAGAGACCTCCAAACAGTAGTGAGTATGTGATCCACAAATTACAATGGGAGATAGAAAGTGCGTGACAAAAGGGCAATGTTACAATAGTCATGGGGGATTGTTATGCAGGTGATTAGGAAAATTAGGATGGTGTTGGTCTCAAGAGGAGGAATTCCTGGACTGCCTACAAGATGCTTTTTTAGAGCAGTACGTGGTTGAGACCACTTGGAGATCAGTTATTCTGGATTGGGTGTTGTAATGAACTGGAATTAATTAGGTCACTTAAATTCAAAGAACCCTTAGGCGCAAGTGATATTAATATGATCAATTTCACCCTGACATTAGAGAAGGAGAAGCTAAAGTCAGATGTGGGATAAAGAGAATTCGAGAGGTATGAGAGAAAAATTGGTCAAAAGTGATTTGCAAAGAGCACAACAGGGATGAAAACAGAGCAGCAATGGCAGGAATTACTGGAAGCAATTCGGAAGGCACAGGATATATACAGTGGCATGTAAATGTTTGGGCACCCCTGGTTAAATTTCTGTTACTGTGAATAGCTAAGCGAGTAAAAGATGACCTGATTTCCAAAAGGCATAAAGTTAAACATGGCACATTTCTTTAATATTTTAAGCAAGGTTACATTTTTATTTCCATCTTTTATAGTTTCAAAATAATGAAAAAGGAAAAGGGCCCGAAGCAAAAGTTTGGGCACCCTGCATGGTCAGTACTTAGTAACACCCCCTTTAGCAAGTATCACAGCTTGAAAACGCTTTTTGTAGCCAGCTAAGAGTCTTTCAATTCTTGCTTGGGTAAATTTCTGTGTTCAGTCAATAGCAGCAAAGCACTGACTGTGGAAATTACAAATCAGAATATTATCAGAGTCACAGAGCCCAGCAGCACTGAAACAGGCCCTTTGGCTCTTCTAGTCAATGTTGACCTGTTTTTGTTTTTACTGCCTAGTTCCAACTACCTGCACCATAGCCTCCATACACCTCCCATCCATGTCATCACCCAAGTTTCTCTTTAGTGTCTAAATCAAACCCATATCCACCAGTTCCACTGGCAGCTCATTCCACACTCCCACCAAACTCTGAGTGAAGAATTCCCCTTCAGACTCCCCTGAAAGAATTCACTTTCACCCTAAACTTATGTCCAATGTGGGGGTGAGAGGGAAGACGGGGTGAAGAGGGAAGTCAGTAAGGGTAGGGGGTGGTCGAGTGCGGAGAGGGAAACAGAGCGGAGAGTTTATACTTAATATCTTTCAGAAAAAGTACTTGTTTAAACTTACTTGCTGCAAACCTACTCTCCATACCCTGTACATTCTCAACCAAATTATTGATCGAAATGACAAGTAGCAATGTTCAAACTTCAAAGTAACTTTTATTATCAGAGTACCTATGTCACCACTTACAACCCTGAGATAATTTTTCCTATAGGATCACTTAGCAAATCTATAGAATAGTAACAGGATCAGTGAAAGATCAAGTAGAGCATAGAATTCAACAAACTGTGTAAATGCAAATATAATTAAATATCAATAAATAACGACAGCAATGGGATGTAACCCTGGGGAACCCCACTGGGCCGGGCCTTGAGTCCAATAAACAGCCTCCCACCATCACTCTCTGCTTCCTACCATCAAGACAACTGTCTTTACTTCAGTATTCACCAGTGAGAGAGATCTTAATGTTTGTGAGGGCGTTAACTGGGCTGATGTGCTGGAACATAACCAGCTGAAGAGAGAGAATGTGCTGGAAATTACACGAGCCTGCTTGAAGTCTCTGATGTGACAAAGCATATGATAAAAATAGAGAGTTTGATCTGGTGATATTTAATAAGATATTTGATAAGGTTTACCATGGTTGTGTCCTTCAGAAAGTAAGTAGGCGTGGTCTTCTGGAAATGATAGCTGCAGGATTCAGAATAAGTTTTGACCATAGAAGACAAGGGATGATTACACACAGAGGTGGTGTTCTGAAGAGATCTGATCTCGGACCACACCCACCCCCTCCACTTTTGTGATATTTATAAATGATTTAAATCAGGAAGTGGAAGGGAGGAATTAGTAAATTGGCGGATGATATGCCAGGTTGGTAGAGTTGTGGACAGTGTTACAGATTGTCGTAGGTTACAACAGGACATGGACAGAATGCAGAGCAGAGCTGAGAAGTGATTCACCATGGAAGGACAAATTTGAAAGCAGAGCACAGTGTTAATGACGGGAATGTTAGCCGTGTGGTGGAACAGAACAATGATAGGGTCCAGATCCAATGATCACTCTAAGCTTCTTAGCAAGTTGATAGGGTGATTAAGCAGGGATATTGGGAGTTGCCTTCATTTGTCAGGGGCTTGAGTTTAAGAGCCGCAATCTACTGTTGTAACTCTGAAATCCTGGTTAGATCACACTTGGATTACTGTCTTCAGGTCTGAACGCCTCGTTACAGAAAGGATACGGAATCTTTATACAGGTTGCATGGGATGTTTACCATGACGCTGCTTGGATAAGACATTCTGGACATTCTCTTTGGAGCAAAGGAGGTTGAGAGTCGACTCGATAGATTTGTACAAGATGCGTCTCTACCGAATCAGGGCCATGTGAAGCTGTGGAAGAATGTGGTGGATGGTAGCATGAGCAATCAACGCAGGTCTCAAGTTGTGCTTATGTGATCACTGACACTGGGCGGACAACATCTGAATAGCATTGATCATGGCTGGAGTCATTTGCCTTGTAAAGATAATCTCTGGGAGAAGGCAATAGAAAAGCGCTCCTGTCGAAAAAAAATTGCCAAACAATGAGCGTCATGGAAAGACCATGATCACCGATATCACAGCAAAGAAAGGAAGGTAAGCTGGGACATTGTTAGTACAAGTGGTTTAGAGGCGGCATCCAGGTGGGTTTATCAAATTAGTATGTATATTGTCCAACAGGAGCAGAAGCTGTACTGGATCTGACGTTAGGTAATGAACCTGGCCAGCTGACCGACATTTCAGACCAAACAGCTACCACATCTCCTTAAATTGTACGATAGCAACAGATAAGGATAAACATGGAGTTTGTGAAAGGATGTTAAAATGGAGCAAGTTACATTACGAGAGCTCCGTGCAGTACCTAGGGAGAGTTAATTGGGAACAGCTGCATTTGAGCAAGTCCACAACCAAATGTGGAAGGTAACTAATGTCTAACTACACAGACTACAGGACAGGTATGTTCCAGTCAGAAGGAAGGACATGGATGGCAGGGTAAGAGAACCGTGGATGTCGAGGGAGGTCATGCGTGTAGTCCAGAATAAAAATGAAAAATAGGTAAAGCTGAGGAAGCTAGAATCAAAGGGTGTCTTGGAGGATTATAAAGAAGCCAGAAAATAACTTAGGAGGGGAGTTGGGAAAGCTAGGATGGGCAATGAAATGCCCTTGGTATGCTCTATATACATCAGGGGCAAGAGATAACAAGGGAGAGGGTGGGAAACACACAACGATAAAGTGAGAGGGTGGGGGGAGCATTTGCTTGAGTTCAAAGGATGTGGGTGAGGTCCAGAATGAGTATTTTACATCAATATTTACCAAAAAGAAGGACGTGGAGGATGCGGAGATCATTGCTAAGAGTACTATTATGCTGGGGCTTTTTGAAGTATAGGAGGAGACAGTGCTCGGTATCTTAAATAGCAATAAGTTGGATAGGTTCCGAGTGCCTGATGGGATATACCTCAGGTAATTGAGAGGAAAATGAAGAGATTGCTGGGGCCTTGACAAAATATACTTCTGTCCTCCGTAGCCACAGGCCAGGTCCTGGAGGACTGATGAGAATTTCATGTTGCTCCATTATTCAAGAAGGACATCAGGGATAATCATGGAAACTATAGACCGGCAAGTCTCACCTCAGTGGCAGGGAAGGTACGGGAGTATTGTGACAGATAGGATTCATGAGTATTTGGAAAACCTGATTAGGGAGAGTTAGCATGACCTTTCGTTTGGCAAATTGTGTCTTACTACCTTGATTGATTTTGTTGATAAGATGACGAGGATGATTGATAAAGGCAGAACTATGGTTGCTATTTCACCTCATTTCAGAAAGGCGTTTCACAAGGTCCCACATGGGAGGCTCATCCAGAAGATTAAGATGCATGGCATCAGTGGTGATTTGGCCATTATTGAATTCAGAATTAGTTTGCCCTTTGAAGACAGAAGGTGGTGAATGAATGGACCTATTCTAGCTGGTGCTCTATGATTACTGGTGTTCTGCAGGGATCGGTACTGTGACCTCTGCAGTTTATGTTGTATATGACCGACCTGGCTGAAAATGTACAGGGGTATGGATAGCACAGATGACTGGCAAAGAATAGAGTGGGATGTACTACACATCAGTTGCAGACATGGACAGAGAAATAGCAGATGGGGTATAACCCAGGCAAATATGAGTTCTTGCACCTCGATATGTCAAATGTAAACATACAATACACTGTTAAGTACAAGACGCTGACTAGGTGTTAATGAACAGAACGATCTGGGATTGAAATTCAAACCTCCCTGAAATTGGCAATGCAGGTTGACTATTTGGTTAAGAAGGCATTTGTCATACTTGACTTTCTTACTCGAGACACTGAGTCCAAAAGTCAGGAAGTTATGTGCACCTGATAAAACTCTAGTCAGGCCATATCTGGAGTATTGCGAACCATTGCGGTTGCCTCACTCTTGGAAAGATTCTGAGGCCTTGGAGAGAGTGCAGAAGAGGTTTACCAGGCTATTAGCCCGATTAGAGGGTATGTGGTTGGACAAACGTATTGTTTTCTCTGGAGCGGTGGAGTGTGAGGAGCAGTATGATAGAGGTTTATAAGATTATGAGAGGTATATATATATAGTAGGTCGACTCACTTCACCTGTGAGTCGGCTGGGGTGATATTCTGCGTCCGGTGCTCCCGATGTGGCCTTCTATATATTGGCGAGACCCGGCGCAGACTCGGAGCCTGTTTCGCTGAACACCTACGCTCTGTCCGCCAGAGAAAGCAGGATCTCCCAGTGGCCAGGCATTTTAATTCCACGTCCCGTTTCCATTCTGATATGTCTATCCACGGCCTCCTCTACTGTCCGGATTAAATATATATATATACTTTCTCACTCTCTCCTTTTTCTCCCTCTGTCCCTCTGACTATACCCCTTGCCCATCCTCTGGGCTCCCCTCCTCCCCCTTTCTCTTCTCCCTGGGCCACCTGTCCCATGATCCTCTCATATCCTTTTTGCCAATCACCATCCAGCTCTTGGCTCCATCCTTCCCGCTCCTGTCCTATCATTTTGGATCTCCCCCTCCCCCTACCACTTTCAAATCTCTTACTAGCTCTTCCTTCAGTTAGTCCTGGCGAAGGGTCTCGGCCTGAAACGTCGACTATATCTCTTCCTAGAGATGCTGCCTGGCCTGCTGTGTTCACCATCAACATTTATGTGAGTTGCTTGAAATTCCAGCATCTGCAGATTTCCTCGTGTGAGACGGTATCTTTGTTGAGATGTTGAAATGTCTAATACCAAAGGATCTGCATTTAATGTGAGAGGTCGTACGTTCAAAGAAGAAAGGAAACCCTTGCGTGAAAGGCAAGCTCGTTTACACAGTTTCGGAGTGCCGAGGATGAGAGCCGAGTGTTTTGGTGGAACCATATACAGTAGAGACTTTAAAGAGACTCTTAGATCGGAACATGACTGTGAGGAAAATGGAAGGAGATGGATTTTTTGAAAGAATAATGGATTAGTATCCATAGCCGTTGGATTACAGATTTACTTGGCCACTTCCAGGGAACTATAAACATTGTGGGCCGAAGGGCCTGTTTCTGTGCTATACTGTTCTATGTTCTATGTCTATGTTCTATAACATTGTTCAGTCTACAATGTTTCAATGTAATTTTCATTTCAGTGTGTTACACACCGAGCTCGAGAATTTCTTTTATCATTTTGTCCATCCTTACCAAGGCATTCCTCATTTCCACAAAAAATTCCCACATCACTCCCTGGGACTGGGAAACTTTCTCCATTACCAGACTGAGAAAGTGTGGGGAAACCCTCCGTGTGGGTTCCTTTCTCTGTCAGTTCTGTGACTTGCTGTAGGCAATGAACTTGTTCCGTTACAGGCTGAGAGAAAACGACTGGAGAAGACAATACCTTTACCGTGAAGAGACGTCCCAATAACATTGAACACAGGACTAGTCACTGAGCAACCTCTTCACCCATTCTGAACTTTCTGGGTTCAGTCATCAGCAGTAAAGCACTGACTGTGGAAATTACAAATCAGAATACTATTAGGTTAACAGAGCCCAGCAGCACTGAAACAGGCCCTTCAGCCCTTCTAGTCCCTGCTGACCTGTTTTTATCTTGCTGTTTCGATCCGCTGCATCATCTCCTCCACAAATCTCCCATCCTGTACCGATCAAATTTCTGCTAAATATTGAAATCCAGCCCCAATCAATCACTTCTGCTGGCAGCTCGTTCCCAAATGTCACCATCCTCTGAGTGAATCGCCCCTCAGGTTCCCTTAAACATTTCACCGTTCACCACAAATCTGGGAACTCTGAAGGACAGAGAGGGACAGATGGAGTGGAGAGAGAAGACAGGTGGTATGTGAGGTGGAGACAGAAGGCGGGAGGGGAAGGGGGAGGCTAAGTGGGGAGAAGGAAACGGAAGGGAGTGTTTATACTTATTAGCTTTCAAAAAAAGTAATTGTTGGAACTTACTTGCTGCAAACTCACTACTCATACCCTGTACATTCACAACCAAGTTATTGATATAGTTGACAAGTTGCAATTGGCGTAACAGTGGGGACCAGCACTAGGCACTGGCCTCGAGTCCAATAAAGATCCTGCCGCCATCACTCTCTGCTTGCTACCATCAAGTCAAATGAGCATCCTGTTAGTCAGCTTTCCCTGGATCCATTGTGATCTAACTCTCCGCGGGAAATTACCATGCTGAACCTTATCAAAAGCCTCACTGATGCACATATAGGCCATGTTCCTGGAACAGGTGGGTCAAAGATCATATGGCACAGATTTAAGCAGAGCAAGAAGAGGTATTGAGGGACCTGAAGAAGAGATTTTTCACACAGAGGGTAGCTGAAATCTGGAACACACTGTCCGAGGTGGTGGTGGAGGCAGGTCCCTTCACAACATTATGAAGTGGATGAGCATTGAAACTGCCGAGATACAGTCGGCTATGAACCGAGTGCTGATAAATGGGACCAGTGTAGACAGTGAGTGGATGGTCAGAACAGGTATGGCCGGCCAAAGGCCTGTTTCCGTGCTGTGTGATTCACCACTCCGGACATGCTTGATTGACGATGGTGGCATAGCAAAGCATTGATTTCACAACCCCTCACCCCTCTCCAACCTGAAATAAACCAGATGGCATCCCTTTGTCGCCATTGCGAATATCTGTTTTGTCAAGGTAACGTACAGGTTGATCATTTCTGCTAAACAACTGTTAATTGATGACGCTTCCGTGTCTTCTTCCATTAACATCGCTTCCTTACAGCAAATCAACACCCTCTCACTGTGTCAGAATCAGTGATTAAACCGGGCCCAAAACACTGTGCTTTCATTCCTGTACGTTGTAACTTGAAGCATCTCACTGGGGGTCTGATGGAGATGTACTGCCTACACACGCAATTACATCTGCCCTGCTTCTGACATATCAACCACCCTCGGATTGTTTTTTCTGATTCAGTCTGAAGGTGACGGATTATTCAGCTCGTTATAACAGCAACTCACATCATTGTCGCACTCAACGTTCAGAGTTCAAATTAATGTGTCATCGCCACACACCAACCTGAGGTTCTTTTTTTTTTTTCTTGCGTGCTTACTCAATAAATCTATTATAGAATAATTTATCAATGAAAAAACACGCCATCGAGGGCGTACAACCAATGTAGAAAAGTCAACAAACTGTAATAATAATAATAATAATAATGATAAATATTCAGAACATAAGCTGAGGGACTCCTGAAAGTGAGTCCATTGGTTGTAGGAAATTTTCAATGATGAGGCAAGAGAAGTTAAGTGAAGTTTCTGCATTTGGTTCAAAAGCCTGATGTTTGAGGAGTAATAACTGTTCCTGAATCTGCTAGTTTGAGACCTGAGGCTTGTATACTTTCCTCCTGATGCTGTAGCAAGTGGAGAGCGTGGACTGTATGGCGGAGTTCTCTGATGATGGATGATGCGTTTCATGTAGATCTGCCCAGTGGTGAGAACGACTTTATTCCTGATGGATGGGGCCGTATCCAGTTCTTTTCATGTGACTTTCCGTTCAATGGCAATGGTGTTTCCATAACAGGTTGTGTTGTAGCCAGCCAATGTGCTGTCCACTACACATCTATAAAAGTTTGTCAGTTTTAGATGTCATGCCAAATCTCCGCAAACTACTCAGGAAGTAGAGGCACTGGCATGCGTCCTAGGTAACTGCATTTACATTCTGGGCCCAGTCCAGGCCTTCCAAATAATAACGTTAAGGAGCTCATGGACCTCTGGTTTCCTCCTCTTGAATTTATAAGCAGCTCCTTGGTCTTGCTACTTGGTCAATCTCCTTCCCGTATGCTGATTCGTTACCACTTTGGATATAATAAGCCTATTTAGTGCAATGTTAATTTTCTCTTCAACCTACGAACAATTGGCATGTGTCATTGATTTCCTTCTGCACATACTAATGCGCATAGGCCACTCACGCTACTCCTGGCGGTAAACTGATTTAAACTTTGCTTGTCAGATTCCCACATCCAGCACGCCCGCTCCATAGAGCTCTTCACCCCCACGTTTATCGATCATCTGGCCCTTGAATGTAATCGAAAACTTTGCTTCCATTGGCCATTGTGAGATATTACAAACGCTCACAATCTACCCAGAATATATATTCATGTACTCATCTGAAATGAGATGTTTTCAAAATCTAGCGGGCGTTGGCTATTGCCCAAGAATATTCTGACATTGTCGATGTTTTCAAGTCGTGGATTTCAACTCGCCCGACTCACTGCCCCACAGGAGTCCTATCGGGGTTATTTTGCAACCACGGCAATACACAGTATACTGTAAGAATTCAGTAGGTCAGGCAGCATCCATGCATGCAAGTGAACAGTCGATGTTTCAATCCGATAGCTTTCATGAGGACTGGAAATGAAGAGGGAAGAAGGAGAATTGACTGATTTTTAAGGTGCAGGTTGTTGTTCTGTAAGACTCGGAGTTCAGGTTCTCTCGTAAGCAGCTGCGTGTTGTAGCACATTTCTGAGAACAGGGTGCGGCTTTCCGACTGAAATCATGTCTCATCCGTTCCTCAAAACACTCACCTTCAGATGTGAGCAAAGTCGCTTTAATATTGTAATTAACCATTTCTGCTGCAGGGACTAACACTTCATACTCTAACATGCATTTTGTTTAAAACGAGTCTTTAATTGATGTTAGACTCCAATTTTCTCAACAAAATATTCTTCACGATTCTTTTTGGTTAATCAGCCCATTGCGTCTCAACAACAACATTCTTTAATATAAAAAAAAACAACAACATTATCTGGAGAATGGAACAGTTAAAATTTCCACTTACATTTTCAATGCTCTATATGTAAGTGTGAGGGTGGGTGTGAGGAAAAGGGAGAGAGTGAGGGTGAGCATTGGGCTACAGTTTATGATGAGGCGAGAGCAAAGTTCGGGGTGAGTGTGGGGGGCGGTGGTAGTGAGAGTAAGAGTGAGTGTGGGGGGAGGGTGAGCGAGTTTGAGGATGAGGTTTAAGGTGAGGTTTAGAGTTAGCGGTGAGAGAGGGAGAGGGCGATGGGGAGTGTAAGCGGAGGGTGAGGGGGAAGGAGTGGAAAAGTGAATCTAAGAACCGTCTCTAGGGGCAACGGAGGGACGAGGAGAAAGTTGACGGGATGGGTATGTGGAAAGTTGATGCGGTTGATGACATTATGGTGAGAGGGAGAGTGGGGAAAAGAGGGAGAGTGAGGGTGGGAGTGGGTGGTGAATGTGAGTGTTTGAGGAAGCGAGGAGAAAGGAATGGTGAAGATCGGTAGAGAGGAGGGATGGATGAAAGGGATGTGAGGAGTGGAGGAACGGTGACAGATTTGGTAGGGCAATGAGGCAGTCGGTGTGAGGGAGACGAGCGTGAGGCAGAAGGAGTGAAGGAGTGGGGTAAGGACGAAGGGCTGAGCATGCGCGATCGGTGAGTGAGAAGAGCAGGTAGAGGAAGGAAGGAAACTTGGGCGAGATAGGAGGGGTGAGTTGAGAGGAATTGAGAAGAGGGATGGGTGGGAAGGGGCAGTGAGGAGAGATGGCTGGGAGAGAGAGGCAGCAAACAAGGAGGGATGAATATAGCGAGGAAGGGGAGGTGATGGCAAAGGGCAGGTGAAGGGAGGTCTGGCCAGTATTGTTTGACTAACTATTTATTCATTCCACAGCGAGAATGAAGTTATTCCTGGTTGTTCAGAAGTCACCGAACAAGTTCACAGTGAGATTATGTTTCCTTGTCTCTGTATCGCAAACCCGGGGGTTTGCCACGCACTGTTCCCTTTCTCCATGTCCCACATCGATAGTTTTACCTCACACGATTACCAGTCTCTATATCCCACCGCACACCATTTCCAGTCTCCGCATGCTACATGGGAGTTTTACTGCGCATAATTCCCAATCTGCCACCCTGAGAGGTTTAATGTGCACGGTTGCAGATCTCCGTGCAGAACCGTTAAACTACCGAGACCCATTACTTGGTCTCCCTACTCCTCCCATCCCACTACATATCCAAATTTCTCAAACAGATGTTAATATCTCTGACATGTCGGGAATGGAAAGATTAAGTTTGGTACGACTAATATTCTGAGCTGCGTGCATTCCATTCCAAGAAGTATTGCATAAAAGGGTATGGGGAGAAAGGGACGTAGAAAGAGTGGGTGGAGGAGAGGGGGGAGGGAGAATGAGAAGGTTAGAGGAGTGGTATGAGGCAGATGGAGAGGTGGGGAGGTGGAGGGAGGAGAAAGGGCGAGCGGTTTAACAGAGAGAATATGAAAGGAAAGAAAAAGGAAGGAGAGAGGCGAGAAAAAAGGAAGGGGAGAGACGATCTACAGATGAGAGAGCAAGGATTATCTCGAAGGCATAGACCGAGGGTGCTGAGAGAGAGATAGAGAGAGTGGCATTGAGCGGTACGGCGAGGGAGAGAGGGAAGACACAGAGCTTGAAGGACGGTTTATTATCTTCTTTACCTCTCTCCTCCCTTTTGTTGGCAAAATCCTTCACTTATCTCTGAACACTACCACTCTCTCCCCACACCTGTGTCCCTACAAAAGATAATGGGGCTCCATGCTGTCCAGCTCGCAATCGACACCTCGTCTCTATTTGTCCAGCAATTCTGAATCCCACTACCGCCTTTGCTGGCCAATTTGACAACACCCTTCCCGCTCCACAGCCTGGAGCTGTCCGGGCCTATCCTCTGAGAGGGCGGGAAATCTCGGGACGGGGTATGGAGACGAGGTAGGGAGGGGGCAGCTCCTCCTCATAGCAAACTTCTTCCACGCGCGTTCCACAATTTGAGTACACCATGGCGTGAGTCGCACACAACCTCACCATCCCGTCAGTTATCACTTCCTCCCTCGGTAAAACTTCGGTCCAATTGGAATAGGCGACTTTTAGCAGCGACAGACACCACAAATGTTTTTGGCGGGATGTGGATCAGCAACCATTGCTCGTGAAATGAAACTCGTTTTTCACCATGGGCGAGAGGATTCAGGTGGCAACAGCTGCCCGGGTGGAAAAGCAAAAATCTCTGAATGTTAGTGTTAACAAAATAATATTAATAAATTGTCCTAAATCGAGAAGCTCACTGAAAATCTATGACAGAAGCTGTTCAGATTTCCTCGGGGGGCAAATTGTCGAATGTGTTTGGTTTTGATTTCAGCAGAAAGGCGACTCCCTGTACCGGGGTAGGTGAGGGATGTTCGAGCTGAAACTCGTCCTGCACTGGGAAGCTCTGTTCTCACATAGGGTGGAGTTCAGAACCTTCCAGAACCCAGGATGGATCAAATCCACAGCCTGTGATTCGCTGAATTAAATAAAGAATCTCCGTCCCTTTGGTTGTGATTGAAGAGCAAGGAGGGAAGTCGTGAGATTTACACGGAAATCCAGATGGGACCATAAGGCAGCCTTTGATATTCCTGTCTGTGTTTGCTCCACTTGCCGCAGTCCTCTCTCCTCCCGCGGTCGGACATGTCCCGGGCCGCCGAGGGTGTGCAGACCAGAACTGCGGCCGTGTGCGCGTATACCAGCTCAATCAGATCAGTGTATCTGTAATGAACGACGGAGACTATATAACCGAATAAGCTCGGGGGTAGCAGCTTGGACTGAAATCTCTGTGCATGGTGAGCACACCCCTCACCCGGGACGGCACTGAACTCCGTCCGGTTTCAACATCACAGTAAGTGTTGTCCGACTCCTCAGAGTTAGGGGGCGTTTACAGAGGGGCTCGGCTGTTTTCCGGACCGGAAAGGAATTCAGTGGGAGAAAGAAGCTCTGAAATGCTTAAGTTAACGAATGAATTATTTACCAAATGGGTTAGGGGAAACGATGTCGTTACCTTCAATCACAAACATAGACCAGTCGGTTTCTACTGAGTCAGTGCAGAAGAAACTTTCACACCGATAGTGATATCCGAAATGTACCATAGGGCAGGGTGCCGTCTCCGATCTCCGATCTCTCTCTCTTTCTCTCTCTCTCTCTCTCTCTCTCTCTCTCTCTCTCTCTCTCTCTCTCTCTCTCTCTCTCTCTCTCTCACACACACACACACACACACACATACACACACACACACACACACACACAGTAAAACTAACTACTCAAAATAACAGAGATCCGTGAAATTTTACTGTGCGAATTGTCTCATTTCAGAATGCCGCAGATCGCTTTATGAAATTACATTAAAAATAATAATACTAAAGCCACAGATGATCGGATGTTGAGGTAAATTAAAATACTGGAAACTCACAAAGTCTGATAGCAATTGTAACAAGGAAACCTGCAGACTGCAGACACTAGGGAACTTTTTTATATATTATCCTGCACCAATAGTTTTTTCTTCTGTAACAAAAATATTTAAATACAGCTTTAAATTAGCTTTGTTCACAGTTGTATGTGAGGGCGGAATGTCGAACTGGCTTGCTTGTCTTCAACCGTGAGGCCGCTCCCTGCTCTGAGGAATGTCTGCGTGTCGGAGTCCGCCCGGTTGACAGGCAGCCGCTTGCACACAGAAAATCGCGCTGTGAGTCTCACAGAACAGCAACACCGGCCCCTCCCCATAGCTACTAACTGAACTTCACCTGATTGTCTGCTATGCATTTGGAAGAAAAGGACTTGTAAATATATCCACACGGAAACTGAACATTCCATATAACCATATAACAATTCCAGCTCGGAAACAGGCCATCTCGGCCCTTCTAGTCCGTGCCGAACTCTTACTCTCACCTAGTCCCACCGACCTGCACTCAGCCAATAACCCTCCATTCCTTTCCTGTCCATATAGCTGTCCAATTTAACTTTAAACAAAGACATCGAACCTGGCTCAACCACTTCTGCTGGAAGCTCTTTCCACACAGCTACCACTCCCGGAGTAAAGAAGTTCCCCCTCAAGCTACCCCTAAACTTTTCCGCTTTAACTCTCAACTCATGTCCTCTTGTTTGAAGCTCCCCCAATCGCAATGGGGGGAAAAAAAAACTATCCACGTCAACTCTATCTATCCCCCTCATAATTTTAAATACCGCCCTCAAGTCCACCCTCAACCTTCTACCTTCCAAAGAATAAAGACCTAACTGGTTCAACCTTTCTCTGTAACTTAGGTGATGAAACCCAGGTAACATTCTAGTAAATCTTCTCTGTACTCTCTCTATTTTGTTGACAGCTTTCCTACAATTCGGTGACCAAAACTGTACACAATCCTCCAAATTTGGCCTCACCAATGCCTTGTACAATTTCAACATTACATGCCAACTCCTATACTCAATGCTCTGATTTATAAAGGCCAACGTGCCAAAAGCTTTCTTCACCACTCTATCCACATGAGATTCCACCGTCGGGTAACTATGCACCATTATTCCTAGATCCCTCTGTTCGACTGCATTCTTCAATGCCCTACCATTTACTATGCATGTGCTATTTTGATTACTGCTACGAAAATGTAGCACCTCACATTTATCAGCATTAAGCTCCATCTGCCATCTTTCAACCAACTCTTCTAAATGGCCCAAATCTCTCTGCAAGCTTTGAAAACCTACTTCATTATCCACAACTCCACCTATCTTAGTATCATCTGCATGCTTACTCATCCAATTTACCACCCTATCATCCAGATCATTAAAGTATATGACAAATAATATTGGACCCAGAACAGATCCCTGAGGCACACCTCTAGTCACCGTCCTCCAATCTGACACACAGTTATCCACCACTACTCTCTGGCGTCTCCTATCTAGCCACTACTGAATCTATTTTACTACTTCGATATTAATACCTAACGATTGAACCTTCCTAAGCAACCTTCCATGTGGGACCTTGTCAAAGGCCTTACTGAAATCCATGTAGACAGCATCCATCGCTTTACCCTCGTCAACGTTCCTAGTAACCACTTCAAGAAATTCAATAAGATTTGTCAAACATGACCTTCCACGCACCTAATCCATGTTGACTGTTCCTGATCAGAACCTGACTATCCGGATAATTATATATACCATCTCTAAGAATACTTTTCACCAATTTACCCACCACTGACGTCAAACTCACGGGCCGATAATTGCTATGTTTACTCTTAGTGAATTAGGAGTAAACCTGGCAATTATCTTGGTGAATTAAGTTGAGAATAATTCAGTTTCTGATATTTATTTCCGATCTTTGTTTCAATTTATTACGGCTGTAAGATGACCGGGTGGGTGCTCATTGTTACAGATCACAAGAATGCTGTGTGTGAACAGCAGCTCAAAAGCAAAGAGGCGACGTCGACGTTAAGTGAGGATTCCGAATGTTTTTTTTCAATTTTGCTATAAGTTACAAGTAATGCAAAGAGGGTGCGATTGTAAATCAATGTTAGCAGGGAAATCGTGCTACGAAAATAATGAACACCAGAGAGTCTGAAAGAGATGGATGAGATTAGGAACAGTTCTCTAACCAGGTGTTACAATTGCAAAGCAAGCGTGCGAAGAGCTGTTCAGGCAACATGAGTTCCCCTTTAGCGAAATTTGCCGTTTCAGATGAATGATGTTGGTTTCTGTTTGAGACTGTGTTTATTGTGGGTGTTTCTGAGCTGATGTCCTGAAAGTCCTGTCGAAGCAAAGACTTTGTCTGTTCAAAGCCTCGATACATAGCAAACAGTGGGGGGTGACCAGTTACAGAAAGCGGCGGCGGCATTCCGAAGGGTCTCGGCCTGAAACGTCGACTGTACCTCTTCCGACCGATGCTGCCTGGTCTGCTGCGTTCACCAGCAACTTTGATGTGTGTTGCGGAACGAAAGCTTGGGGCAGAAGGCTCAGTGGGCTGGTGGCAAATTTAATCCTGTTATTTTACAAGAAAAGCTCTGACTACAGAGTGATTGCAAACCAATTTAATGAGGTCGGACCAAGACTCGCGGGTATCCTTCTAGAAGCCTCAATAGTTTTCTTTACTATTCAGAAAGCGTCATCTCTGAGTCCGGCCAAATAGCGCTTACAGATGACTGGGTCTGGGTGCTCATTATTACAAATTGCAGGATGCTGTGAAAGAACAGAAGCTCAAAGGGCAGCGCAGATGTTAAGGAAGGAATCCGAATATTCTTCAGTCTTGATATAGATGTAGCGGTAATTCAGAATGGGCGTGATTTTAAAATCAGACTATCGAAATAGTAAACACAAGAGAGTCTGCAGGTTCTGGAAATTTAGAATAACACATGCTATTTGCCGGAAAAATCCAGAAGTTCAGACACCATCTATGGGAAGGAATTTCTCGACCCGAAACATCGACTGTTTATACTTCTCCGTAGATGCTGCCTGCCCTGCTAATTTCCTCCGGCATTTTGTGGTTGTTATGGGAACAGTGTCAGAGAACCCAAACTCAGATCTCTCAATTGGACGAACGTAAATTGAATTTGAGGGTATACATTTTATATTGACAAACGAGCAATTGCCAAAGCTTTCACTGCTTATAGAGTCTGGCTTATCGTTTCTCAGTGTGTATGTTGCTAACCTACCAGGAAAAAGTTTGTTTGCGTTTGCTTCGCCCTGTGAAACAAATAAGAAATATTGTGAATGTCTATATGCTGCTGGGTGAGGGATCAGGCTCCTCCCAGTGTGGCTGAGTCAACAGGCCTCCAGCGATCTGCAGCCCGTCACGGCATTAGCTGGATCTGGAGCGACAGTATGTTTGTGAAACAGGACTGGCGGGGATGTTGTGCGCAGATTTCGGAGTGTCCTGACATGGGCTTTAATACCAGAGTAATGAGGGATTAGACACTGTGTTACTGGGAAGGACGGGCACCTGTAGAACGGGTAATATGCGACTTGGCTCAATTAGCTTTTTCGCCGTCTGTAAGTTTGTCTGTATCTATCTCTTCCTCAGTAACGACTTATCCCCGCTCCTCCTGTCACGTTACCTTTCCAAACAGCTGCACCTGTCAGGAAGCAGGACTGGGACCGTTCAGTTCCTCTCTCTATGCTTTGCACTCTCGGGTAGGAGCGGAATGACTCAGTCCATGCCTGGGTACAAATCCCCCTGCTCCGTATCCAGGGGGAGGCCACCGAGCGGGGTTTATCTCACCTTCCCATTGGCGCCGGGCTTCCTGGGGCATCAGGAAGGACGGGAGGATCCTCAGCTGAGTTAGATACTTCCAGCCTGTGAACACAAAAGGGGAAGAGACCGTTATCAAGCTCCACACCTGAGATCCACCGCCATTCTTCTCAGAGAGGGGATTGTGTCACTGGGGCAGTGGCCAGCGGCCGGTGGTCGAGGAATTCCCGGGACGGGGGAAGGCGTGATGTGCGGATGTGGTTCGACGAGTTCATCCTGGTTCGCTTCCCATTTGCTCTCAGAAGTTGCACTGATGGTCAAGTCCTGAGCTTTGCCTTCTGTCACCACATTAATCTGCGAGTAGTTTGTTAACAGCTTAAGTTAAATACAAATACATTAAAAATAAAACAACAGACCACCAACAGCGATTTTACTTTCACTGCTCTGGGGAGAAACTAAGCACGGAAGTTATGAAATGGGGGAAGAAATTGTGTAGTCGTGCTGTCGCCCAGTTTCCAGTGTCTGAGTCCATGAGCTGATATTCCCGGGGCTGCGACAGCACCGTCCGCACTACAAGTGCCATCTCAGGTTGGTGGGAGCGCGTCTGCTTCAAAAAACCTCGGATGTCCCTGTGAGCACAGCTCCAAATCGGCAGCGACCAGAGTCCGCCTTTCCGGAAAGTGAAACGAAAAAGGTGGGTTTCCACCATTAACGAGCGGGACAGCGGCATGACTGGCCCACGACGGCCTCCGTCTGTTATTGGGTTCGTCTGTCCCTCTCTGTCCGTCAGTTTGTCATTGGGGAACA
The DNA here is from genome assembly GCF_030028105.1 of Mobula birostris. Taxonomy (NCBI): domain Eukaryota; kingdom Metazoa; phylum Chordata; class Chondrichthyes; order Myliobatiformes; family Myliobatidae; genus Mobula; species Mobula birostris. The sequence goes on along the minus strand of NC_092382.1, from coordinate 54,465,142 downwards.
AGGAAGACCACAGGAAGTGGCCCTCACCCCGATGGATAAATCGGATTCAATCCCGGAAAAGCTATCAGAACTAGATGTCATATTGCAGGCATATATCGTAAACATTTTTGTCTTGGCGGCAGCAGTATAATGCGACGATAAGATATTGGATATAGGGTATGATCCTGCCTGATTCCCAGTTACTGTTCCCACTAAACCTTTCAATACTGTTGATGTAAGGGCGAATGTTGGGTGGGGGGAGGTGACTGTGAGAGTAAGGAGGAGCGTGATGGGGAGAGCAGGTTAGGGGGAACGGCAGGGTGAGTGTGTAGAAGGTGGAGACGGTGAAGCTGAAATTGTGTGGGGGCAGGTAGAGAGTGTGGGGGGAGACTGCGGGAGTGAAGGATGGGGAGAGTGAGGGCAGAGGGCGATAGAGAGAGGAGGAAGAGCGATGGACGGAGAGAAGGGAAGAAAGAGTGAGACGTGGGAAGGGAAAGGAGGAGGGACAGAGAGGAGAAGGTTTGTGGAGAGAGGGATAGCAGAGTGAGAGAGATCTAGAAAGTGGAGTGAGAGAAGGACGGAGAGAGTGGGACAGATACGGAGACGGAAAGAAGGGGAAGAGAGAGGGAGGGACAAAGACGGGGGAAAAAGCTGGTAGAGTGATGGAGTGACTGAGAGACAAGAAGTGAGAAGGTAATGGGAGGCGTAGAGTGAGGGGCGTGGGATAGGACAGAAGACGAAGGAAAGGGGAGAGAGAGGAGCGAGAGCGTTGAAGGAGTAAATGTTAGGGAGAGTGACTGACTTGAGTAGTGAGGGAGTGACAGAGGGAATTAGGGAGAGTGGAGGGGAATGTGTTATAAATGGTGTGGAGGACAGGATGAGTGAATGGGATGTGGAAGAAGGGGAGTGCATGAGGCGTCGAGGAGGACTAGGTGAGCGAGGGGTGCAGCGAGGAAGGAGTGCATCTAGAATGGTAAGGAGAGAGGGATGAACGAGGAGGAAGGTGAGGAGGGAGGGGTGGTGGCCTGTACAGTGAGGAGGATGTGTGACCGAGTTGGGCGACGAGAAAAGACGGGAGACTGAGAATAACATCAATGACGGAACAGTGTGGGAGCCGGGATTGGGGCAGAAGAAGTGAAGGTGTGGTTTGCGGACGGGTAGGAGGGTGAGCGCTAATCCGATGATGAGAAAGGAGGGTGAGGTTGACGGGTGGCGAGTAGAGTGGAGTGATTTCGGAGGGGTGAGGGAGAAGGTTGGTGAAGAGAGCAGGCTGAAGAGCGGCGGTCAGGAGGTATGGACAAGTGAAAGAGGCCAGAATTATTGGACTAAGTATTTATTCTTTCACAGCGGCAAGATGTTCGTCATGGCTTATCACTAGTCACTGAACTAATCCTGCGTGAGACTGCGGTTCCCGGTCTTGGTATCCCACAGTCGGGGATTTTACCACGCACGTTTCCCGGTCGCAAATCTCACATGGGTATTTTTCCGCAAACGATGCACGGTCTCTGGATCCTATCACGCCGGCTTTTTTACGGTGCATGATTGTCATTCCCCCTTTCCCACGCCCGGAGTTTTACTGTGCACGGTTTCCGGTCTCCATATCGAACTGTTAATCCGTCGAGTCCCATTGACCTGACCTCCATCCCCTCCCATCCATGTACCTATCCAACTTTCTCAAACAGATGTTGTTAAGATCTCAGACAAAGTCAGGAATCGAAAGGTAACCAATTTGTGACTAATGTTCTGAGCTGCGTATATTTCAGTGCAAGAAGTATTGAAGGAAAGGCAGATGAGCTCAGGTCGTGGATCAACAGATGGAATTATAATATCGATGCCATTATTGACTTGCAGAGCAGTAGCAGATCAATATTCTGAAGTTTTGTTGTTTCGACGTGACATAGCATGAGGGATAAACCACCCAAGAGTCTGCGGGATTTAGAAGAACAAGTTAGTAGAAGTCACAGAATATTGCAAGAAACATTATATGTTATCATTAGATTTTAACCTTCCACATATGGACTGGAACTCTCATACTGTATATCGAGCAGATACACTGATGACTTTGATTCATATGTTCAGGAAAGCTTCCTTAATCAGTACGTTGAATTCCCAAAGAGAGAGTGTGTGATACTTGTTGTCCTAGTAGGGAATGAGACAGGACACACGTTACAGAAGTCTGTGTGGGAGAACCCTTTGCATTTGGTAATCACAGTGCCATCAGATTCAAAGGAAGTACGGACAACGAGACCTCTGCTCCATGGGTTGAAATTCCAAATTGGAGAAATATCAATGTTGATGGTATCAGAAAGGATCTGACTCGTGTGGATTGGGTCAGGCTATATTCTGGCAAATGCGAACTTGGTAAGTGGAAGACCTTGAAAGATAGAATGTTTAGAGTTCAAAGTATTTATGAGTCTATCAGATTCATAAATACCAGTTCTTGGGAACCTTGGTTTTCAATAGATATTGAGGACCTGGAAAAGAAAAGAAAATAGGAGGTGCATAGCTGGTGTAAGTAGGTAGGAAAAAAGTGAGGTGCTAATGGAGTCGAGGAAATGCAAAATGACACAGGAAAAAGAAACCAGGAAGGCTATCGGGTGGCATAAGGTTCTCCTGGCAGACAGGGTGAGGGATTATAGAGGTATTTTAAAAGCAAAAGGATTGCAGTGGACAAAAGTGATCGTCTGGATTATCAGAATGGTAATGCATGCATAGAGCAAAAAAGCTAGAGGAGTTCTTAAGTGGATGTTTGCAGCTGTGTTCACTCGGGAAAAAGACACAGAATCTCTAGAAGTGAGGCCATAAATGTTATATTACGGATGAGTAAGTGTTCAGTAATTTGGACAAATTCGAGTTGATAAATCCCAGCGACTGACAAGTTCACCCTTCGGACCCTGAAGGAGGCGAGTGTGGAAATTGTAGGAGTGTAACCGATACGTTGAAAATGTTCAGCGATAGGAGAGGTACCAGAGCATTGAAGGATAGCTAATTTTGTTCTGCTGTTTAAAAAAAAAAGTCTCCAATATTAAACCAGAAAATTGTAGGCCGGTGCGTCCGACAGCAGAAGTGGAAATGCATTGGAAGGACCGGAATAATGAGTATTTGAATCAACAGGACTGAATAGAGATATTCAACATGACTTTGTGTATTTTGGACAACTGTGTAGAGTTTTTCGAAGAAGTTACAAGAAATGTTACGAAGAAAGTTGATGAAAGCAAAACACTGTATATCGTCTACATGGACTTTAGCAAGGTATTTGACAAGGTCCCGCATAATATGTTGGTCATTCTCTTGGCATTCAAGACGAGGTAGTAAATGGGAGCAGACATTGACGTTGTGGGGGAAGGCAGATAGTGGTAGCAGATGGTTGCCTCTCTGATTGGAGACCTGTGACTGGAGGAATATACCGTTTTGGATACTGTTGGTGGGGATGACCTACCAGGAACAAGTTGCAGTGGTACTGTCTCTGGCACTGAGGTTGGACCCTCGACTCAGAAGGGGAGGAGGGAAGAGAGGACAGCGGTAGTGATAGGGGATTCTATAGTCAGGGGGGCAGATAGGAGATTCTGTGGGGGAGATCGGGAGTCTCGGATGGTATGTTACCTCCCTGGTGCCGGGGTCCTGGACATTTCACATCGGGTGCAGGTTATTCTCGAGAGGGAGGGCAAGAATCCAGATGTTGTGGTCCATGTAGGGATCAACGACGTGGGTAGGAAGAGTGAGGAGGTCCTGCGTAGTGAGTTCAGGGAGGTAGGTGCGAGGCTGAAGGGCAGGACCTCCAGGGTAACAGTCTCAGGATTGCTACCTGTGCCACGTGCGAGTGAGGCGAGGAACAGAAGGATTATACAGATCAATACGTGGCTGAGAGGATGGTGCAGGAGGGAGGGCTTCAGGGTTTTAGATATTTGGGCTTTGTTCCAGGGAGGGTGGGATCTGTTCCGACGGGACCGTTTACACCTGAACTGGAGGCGTACTAACATTCTTGCAGGAAAGTTTGCTAGTGCTGCTTGGGGGGTTTTAAACTAAATTTGCAGGGGGCAGGGATCCAGAATGTGAGAGAGGATAGCGAGATGAAGTATAAAGGACAGGTGAGGACCACACGGTTCCGGACTATTAAGTGTGAAGTAGAGAAAGGTGAGGCGGAACGAGTGATAAGGAGAATACATGTGCAGAGGGATGGTCTGACGGAGCATGCAGTTAAATGTGCAGAGAGAGTAAGTAAATTTAAGAAGGACAGCAAAATTCAAGGGGCGTATAGCCCGGTGAAAGTTTGGGGAGCTGGGTTATGCACAATAGGTAGCGATTTAAACAGAGAGAGGAACAATGGGTTAAGCATTCTATATCTGAATGCGCGAAGTGTCAGAAATAAGGCCGATGAGCTTGAAGCTCAGGTGCAAATGGGTAACTATGATGTTGTTGGGATAACGGAGACATGGCTGCAGGGGGATCAGACCTGGGAATTGAATGTACAAGGGTACACGTGCTATCGAAGGGACAGAAAGGTGGGCAGAGGGGGTGGGGTGGCCCTGTTGGTGAGGAATGAGATTCAGTCCCTTGCAAGAGGGGACATAGAATCAGGAGAAGTAGAGTCAGTGCGGATAGAACTGAGGAACAGTAAGGGGAAAAAAAAGACCCTAATAGGTGTTATCTACAGGCCCCAAACAGTAGCATGGATATTGGGTGCAAATTGATCAGGGAGTTAACAATGCCATGTGGCAAAGGAAATGTTTCAGTAGTTCTGGGGGATTTCAACATGCAGGTGAACTGGTAAAATCAGGTTGGTACTGGACCCCAGGATAGGGAGTTTGTAGAGTGCCTACGGGATGCATTTTTGGAGCAGCTTGTACGAGAGCCGACCAGGGATAAGGCTATTCTGGATTTAGTGTTGTGCAATGAACAGGATTTGATAAGTGATCTTGAAGTAAAGGAGCCATTAAGAGGTAGTGACCATAATATGATAAGTTTTTATCTGCAAGCTGAGAGGGATAAGGGCAGATCAGAAGTGTCAGTATTGCAGTTGAACAAAGGAGACTATGGAGCCATGAGAGAGGAGCTGGCCAAAGTTGACTGGTCGGATATCCTAGCAGAAAAGACAGTGGAACAGCAATGGCAGGTATTCTTAGGAATAATGCACAAGGTGCAAAATCAGTTCATCCCCCGGAAAAGGAAGGATTCAAAGGGGCGGGGGGGGGGGGGGAAGAGACCACAGTGGTTGACAAAGGAAGTAAGAGGTAGCGTAGTATTAAAAAATAAGAAGTATAACAGAGCTAAGCTGAGTGGGAAGACGGATAATTGGGAAATTTTTAAGGAGCAACAGAACTTAACTAAAAAGGCAATACGGGGAGAAAACAATGAGGTATGACCGCAACTAGCTAGGAATATAAAGGAGGATAGCAAAAGTTTTTTTTTAGGTATGTGAAGAGAAGGAAAATAGTTAGAAACAATGTTAGACCCTTGAAGAATGAATTGGGAGAAATTGTTATGGGAAACAGAGAATGGCAGACGAATTTAATAAGTACTTTGGATCTGTCTTCACTAGGGAAGACACAAGCAATCTCCCAGATGTATGGATGGGCCAAAGACATAAGGTAACAGAGAAACTGAAACAGATTGACATTAGGAAGGAAACTGTGATGCGTAGACTGATGGGACTGAAGGCTAACAAATCCCCAGCTCCAGATGGTCTGCATCCTAGGGTACTAAAGGACGTGGCTCTGGAAATTGCGGATGCATTGGTGACCATTTTCCAATGTTCCTTAGATTCAGGATCAGTTCCTGAGGATTGGCGAATGGCTAATGTTATCCCACTTTTTAAGAAAGGAGGGAGGGAAAAAACAGAGAACTATCGCCCTGTTAGCCTAACATCAGTAGTGGGGAAGATGCTAGAGTCCATTATTGAAGATGAAATAGCGGCATATCTTGATAGCAGTGATAGGATTGGGCCGAGCCAGCATGGATTTACCAAGGGCAAATCATGCTTGACTAATCTATTGGAGTTTTTCGAGGATGTAACTAGGAAGATAGACGCGGGAGATACAGTGGATGTGGTGTACCTTCACTTTTTGAAGGCATTTGATAAGGTACCACATAGGAGATTGGTGGGTAAAATCAGAGCTCATGGCATTGGGGGGAGGATATTGATAGAGATAGAAATCTGGTTGGCAGATAGAAAGCAAAGGGTAGCAGTGAATGGGTGTTTCTCGGAATGGCAGGTGGTGACTAGTGGGGTGCCACAGGGCTCGGTATTGGGACCACAGCTGTTTACGATTTACGTCAATAATTTGGAGGAAGGCATTGTGAATAACATCAGCAAGTTTGCTGATGATACTAAGCTGGGTGGCAGTGTGACATGTGATGAGTATGTTAGGAGATTTCAAGGTGACTTGGATAGGCTGGGTGAGTGGGCAGAAACTTGGCAGATGGCGTTTAATGTGAATAAATGTGAGGTTATTCACTTTGGGAGCAAGAACAGGAAGGCAGATTATTATCTGAACGGTGTGGAGTTAGGTAAGGGAGAAATACAAAGAGATCTAGGAGTACTTGTTCATCAGTCTCTGAAGGTGAATGAGCAAGTGCAGCAGGCAGTGAAGAAGGCTAATGGAATGTTAGCCTTTATTACAAAGGGAATTGAGTACAAGAGCAAGGAAATCCTTTTGCGTTTGTACAGGGCCCTGGTGAGACCATACTTGGAGTATTGTGTGCAGTTTTGGTCTCCAGGGTTAAGGAAGGACATCCTGGCTGTGGAGGAGGTGCAGCATGGGTTCACTAGGTTAATTCCTGGGATGTCCGGACTGTCTTACGCAGAGAGGTTAGAGAGACTGGGCTTGTACACGCTGGAATTAAGGAGATTGAGGGGGCATCTGATTGAGACATATAAGATTATAAAGGGATTGGACAAGATAGAGACAGAAAGTATGTTCCAGATGCTGGGGGAGTCCAGTACCAGAGGGCATGGATGAATAAGGGGTGGGTCATTTAGGACAGAGTTGAGGAGGAACTTCTTCTCCCAGAGAGTTGTGGAGGTGTGGAATGCGCTGCCTCAGAAGGCAGTGGAGGTCAATTCTCTGGATGCTTTCAAGAGGGAGCTAGATAGGTATCTTATGGATAGGGGAATCAAGGGTTATGGGGACAAGGCAGGAACCGGGTATTGATAGTAGATGATCAGCCATGATCTCAGAATGGCAGTTCAAGCTCGAAAGGCCGAATGGTCTACTTCTGCACCTATCGTCTATTGTCTATTGTCTATAAATCTGTTCCATCATTCAATCACTGTTGATCCTTTTTCTTGATCTTCTTCTCAACCACAGTTCCTGGTCATATCCATTGATATCATGTCCAATCAAGAAGCTATTAATCCATGCCTTAAATACGCCCAGCGACCTGGTCTCCACAGCTGCATGTGGCAACAAATTCCACAAATTCATCACCCTTTAGCTAAAGAATTGTCTCCGCATCTCTGTTAAAAAGGGCGACCCTGTGTCCTGTCGCTATACTCTCTTGTCCTAGACTCTCCCGCCATGGGAAACGACGTTTCCACATCTACTCTGTCTAGGCCTTTCAGCCTTCGAAAGGTTTCAACGAGATTCCCCACTTCATCCTTCAGAACTTTAGCGAGTCCAGACCGAGAGCTGTCAAACGTTCCACGTATGATAAGCATTTAATTCCTGCAATCATCCTTGCGAAACTGTTCTGGACTCTCTTTAATGCCAGAAAATATTTTCTAAGATGGCCACCCAAACTATTAACAACGCTGAGGGTGAGGCCTCACCAGTGCCTTATAATCCCTCACAATCGCATCCTTGCACGTATATTAAAGTTTTCTTGAAATGAATGCTAACATCGCATTTGCCTTCCTCACCACTGACTCAACCTGCAAGTTAACCTTCAGGATGTACTGAACAAGGGCTCCTAGGTCCCTCTGCATCTCAGATTCCGGGATTTTCTCCACGTTAAGAAAGTAGTCGAAAGAATGAATCTGATCAGAGTGCACAGTGGAGTAAGGGGATGAGACAGGAACCAGAGGGGGTGGTGGGTAATTACGAGGACGGGGAGGAGAAGAGAAGGATGGTAGTAGCTATCTTCTGCTTCTGTACCCTTCCACTCCAGTTCTGATGAAGGGTCTGAGGTCAAAATATCCGGCGTTTATTCTTCTCCACAGATGCTGCATTTATTATCTGCATTTACACCGTTTATTTACAGTTTACAGTCCTGATGTTGACAGTTTACAGATCCTGTAGACCATAGCCCATAAGACAGAGCAGCAGAATTTGGCCATCTTGCCCATCGAGTCTGCTCCGCCATTCAATCATGGCTGATCCTTTTTTTTTCTCCTCTTCAGTCCCATTTCCTGGCCTTCCCCCCGTAACATTTGATGCAAATCCAATCAAGAACCTATCAATCTCATGCTTAAATGCACCCAACGACCTGGTTTCCACAGCTGCATGTGCGAACAAATTGAGCAAATTCAGCACCCTTTGACTAAAGAAATGTCTCCGCATCTCCGTTTTGAAAGAGCTCCCCTCTATCTTGAGGCTGTACCCTGTTGTCCTCGACTCTCTCACAATGGAAACATCCTTTCCACATCGACTTTCCATCTCCAATACCAACACAGATAAATAAATAGATAGATAGATAGATATTCATATCTTCACTACTATGATCTCGGTATTTCATTTATCAGCTCTGTCAGAGCAGTTTGTTCTACTCTCAGCCCGCCTGGGTTATTTTTGAAGAAGAGTGATGGTGTAGAATGTGTGCCATGTGAGAAACGACGCTGGGGAACGTTTCATGGTGGGGGTATCGTCCGGGATCGGTTTCGTTGGATGCCGTGTGATTAGCCTGTATATTGATCAAGTGGGTTTTGTGCTTAAGTCTCTCTTAAACTATTAATCGTAAGAGTGATTGCGATATGTGGTTATGGATGATGCAGGGGTGGAACGGAAGTTTGATAAAATGGTGGGCAGAGACTTTGTTCTAGTTTAGAGTCAAGGTCTCGGCCCGAACGTCGACCATACTTCTTCTTATTGATGCTGACTGGCTTATGGCGTTCCACCAGCATTTTGAGTGTGTTACATGGTGATGAAATTAAGTGTCTGCACAAATACGTTTATTTATGGGGTAACTTAGCCCAAGTTCAGAGCGCCGTTCTTGAGCGAAGTGAAATACCTGCTCATGTCAATTATTCAAATAATTACTAAAAAATATTTATGCTCTTCACGGTATTTACTACCTTGACACTACAGAACTGGCGGTCATTGGAGAACGTGGCAGCGGCGAGAATAAATCTAGTGTAGAACACGAACGAGTCACGGTACTGAACAGACCGCGACCTACAACTGCTACCAATTATTAAACTCATCGCAACTTTTATATTTAATTTTTCAGCATATCCGCGCTTTCGTCACCGCTAAACAACGTGACAATGAATCCGATAACACAGTGTAAATGCACATCCGTCAAAAGCCTTTGCTTCTCGGTGACAGAGAGGAAACGGATCATCCAGCCGAAGTGTTGCCATCACAAGGTGAACGGGCGCAATTCACACTGAGCCTCTTGCGATCATATCGGGCCTGGTGCAGATTGGGAGAGATTAGGCGGTGCTATACATGGATTTAGCTGATTGCATCGAACAGGCGATGAACAAACAAATCCAAGAGTACAGATGTGCGAACTTCAACTGTAAGTGTACCTGTAGCCAGTGGCCTGGTATCAAATTAGTAATGTGTTTACCTGCCCAGGGACTGTCTGCCCAAGCTCCAGTTATCATCTGCAAAATTCGACTTCTAATTATGACGATCGAATGAGCAGGGATAAAATCATCGTTAAATAAACAGCTAAAACTTTTGGATAAGAATTCTACGAAAAAGAAAGTCAACAGCCTTCAGAAGCTAGAGTAAACATTGCACTTGTCCTTCGTATTAGATAAACCAGCTGTGCAGGCATGCTTAACGCCACAGAACTCAATCATTCTATTCATAATTTCTATAGAAAATCCAAATTGCCCTATCTCTGCTAAGGGTCAGTCGCAGTGTAATTTGTGGGACTCTAAATCTGAATCAGTATTGTATTCATAGTAATGTATAGGATCTTTCATGCCTTTCTATTTTAAAGCATGATTTTGGTGATTGATGGTTGCCACTTTATTATACCTGTGTAAGTAATCAGATTGAAATAAACTGTCGCAGGATCCTGGAACATCCTTCTCTTCGCATTTACCGCTTGTATCGCCGTCAATCTATTGGCCTTTTATTGTGTATCGTTTTTGTGTGTTAAACAACCGGTCTTGTATTGCCACAGAGGGGAATTCGGTTCTTGTGAAAAGGACTCCAATCCTGAGCCAAGCGATCGACGCTTCCTTAGAGTGTACTGAGAAAGAAAATGGAGAGAGGGAGAGTCTGGGGAGAAAGAGACGGGGGAGATAAAGAATAGGATGGAGAGAGACTGGGGGAAGTGTAGGAGAGAATGACCGATGGAGTTCACAGAGACTGGCGTGACAGAGAGGGAGTGAGAGACATAAAGAGGGAGAGGGAGGGAAATAGAGGGAGGGAGGGAGAGAGAGAGAGGAAAAGAGAGGGAGAGGGAGGGGAGAGAGGGAGAGAGAGAGAGAGAAAGAGAGAGAGAGAGAGAGAGAGAGAGAGAGAGAGAAGGATAGGGAGAGAGAGAGAGTGAGAGAGAAGGATAGGGAGAGAGACTAATTAACATTTCCCCCCTCGGCATTTCTCGGAGGGGACGGTTTCGTAACTGCCAGCAGGGGGCAAGGGGGCAGAGTCCCCGGGGAGGACGCGGACGGCGACGCAGCGGATTTTATATCTCCTCTGTAGTCAGAGCTGGAGTCACAGCCGGAACTCAGTGCAGCCTGCAACCCGGCCGGACGAGAGTTCGGGGAAGGTTAGGGAGAAAATATCTCCCTCACCGCCCCTGAGCGAATAGTTGGCCCGGTCTGTGGTCGCCTACCGATACACCGCGCATGCGGACCTGCAATATTGTCGCAATGAATGTGATACGTACACACCGTTGCCCTGCAATTTTTTCAATCTGCACGATTGCCTCCCACCCCTCCGCCGACCTGACCCTCACTCCCTCACACCGCGATGATTAACCTTCCCGTCCTCTGCGATTCTAGGAAGGCTACCAGCAGGAGACGGAGAGTCACGGGGAGGACGCGAACAGGGACACAGCCATCTTCCGATCTCGTCTGGAGTCGGAGCTAGGGTCACAGGCGGAACTGTGCAACCTGGAGCCCAGCCGGACTGGAGATCGGGAAGATTCGGGAGAAAACATCCCCTCCCTGAAAGAAAAGCTGTCCTGCCCCATGATCGCCTTTGTTTTGAAGCAAACCCCTACACTCTCCGTCTCTTTACACTCCCTATTAAAGAAGGAGACCTGCCAGTGCCTAGCATCCCGTCCCGGAACAAAATAAAAACACATCAATCTCCTGCCTCGCCTTTCAGACCAACCGCTGGCTACTGACCCGCATGTTAAAGAAGCTGAGAGGACGCAAGGAGGGGGAAGACCCTGGTTCTGTATAGAGGTTAGCAACACACATCAAAGTTGCTGGTGAACGCAGCAGGCCAGGCAACATCACAAGGAAGAAGTACAGTCGACGTTTCGGGCCGTGACCCTTCGTCAAGACTTTGCCTGGCCTGCTGCGTTCACCAGCAACTTTGATGTGCGTTTCTTTAACTTCCACCTTCTGCAGATTTTCTCGTGTTTGTGTCTGTATAGAGGGTCATCGTTCCCTTTTGGGATCCCGGTGAGCTCCCCATCCCCATTCCCATTAGAGAGGCACATGCTGATACCCCCTTGTGAGGATTTCCGGGTCGACTGTGTCCTGAAGACGAAGGGGCTGTTGGGAAAGTATGAAAGGGTCATGTTCCTCCCCTCAGTGGAGTGATCCTACAGCCGGTGTCGAACAGGAAAGGTACAAAATGATTCACTTTAGAAAGACGAATGTGATGGCAGAATGCAGGGTTAATGGTGGAGTTGTTAATTAGAAACAGCTGGTTTTGGGTAAATCCACCTCCGACCTGCAGACGGTGCTTAAAAACCATCTGCACAGAGTCTGGGACAGGTATGTTCCATTCCGAAGGGCAAGAACGGCAAGCTCAAAGAACCCTATATGTCGAGTGAGGTCATAATTGTAGTCAAGAAGAAAGAAGAATGTGTGGAAATGTTGAGGAGCTCAAATCAGAGTGTTGGAGGATTATAAAGAAGCCAGAAAAGTACTGAAGAAGGGGGTTTGGAAAGATAGAAAAGGTAATGAAATTTCTTGGCAAATCTGGTTAAAGAGAATCCCAAGGCATTTTATGCGTTCATCTGGAGCTGGACGATAATTGGAGAGAGGGTGGAACCACACAAAGATAAAGATTAGTGGAAGAGTTTGCTGGGATGCTAAGGACGTGATAGAGGTGCTTAATGAAGACCTTACGTCAGTATTTACCAAGAAGGACATGGAGAAATGAGACATCAATGTTGAGAGTATTCCCTGCTAGGGTATTTGGAAGTATCGGTAGTGCTGCGTCTCTTATACAGCATTAAGTTGGATAGGTCCCACGGTCTCACGGGATATAACCTAGGTTATTGAGGAAAGCAAGAGAAGAGATTGCTGGAGACTTGCTGAAAAGCTATGTACCCCCCGCTCCCCCATAGTCATAGTCATGTCCTGGAGGACAGACGAAAACGTAGTGTTGATCGATCATTCAAAAAGGGAACCACGGATAACCCTGGAAGCTGTAGAGCAGTGAGCTTGGCTTCAATAGTAGGGAGTTACTAGACAGAATTTTTAGAGATAGGAGTTATGAGCATGTGGAAAACCATGGCCTACTGAGAGACAGTCATCTTGGTTTTCTGTGGAGTGAGTTGTGTCGTTATAAACTTAACTGGCATTTTTGATGGGTTGACAAGACTGATTGACGGAAAATCCAGTTCTCCATGTTCTTTGGACGCATTATAGGAAGGTCTTTGACAGGGTACCAGAACGGAGACTCAAACAGAAGATTATGATGTTGAATTGGCTGTTTGGTTTCATAACCAGATTGCCCATTGAAGGTAGTCTGTGATAGTCGAGGCAACTTATTCCAGACGGAGATCTGAGATCAGTGGTGTTCTGCAGAGATCTGAGCCGGAATCTCTGCTGTTCCAGATATAGGGAGGGGGCGGGTATGGGGAGGAGAAATGGCAATTGGTGGTTAACCCGTCTAAATGGGAGATGTTGCACCTTGGCAGGGCAAATGTAAATAGGCAGTACACTTTTAAAAGCAAGACCCTTAACACTGTTGATTAGCAGAAAGATCCTGGCAGTCTAGCCTTTATTAGTTGTGTCATTGAGTTTAAAGGTCATGATGCAACTTCCTAAACTACGGTGCTTTACATTCAGTTTTGATCATGCCATTATATATGGAGGTAAAGAATTTGGAAAGAGCGGAGAAGAGTATTTACCGGGATGTTGCCTGGACTGTAGAGGGCACGTACTACAATGCGTGACTGGCTAAGGCTGAGGTGTTTTAACATAATTTGATAGATGTTTATAAGATTACGAGAGGTACAGGCAGTGCAGACACCCAGAATTTTGAACCCACTGTTGAAATGTCTAACACCAGAGGCTATGAATTTAATGTGACAGGGGATAATCTCAAAGATGTAAGAGGCAAGCCCTTTTATACACAGATTGGCCGATTGCTGGATTAACCACCTGGGGTGGTCGTAGAGACAGATATATTAGATACTTTTAGATTATGAAGACATGTAGTCCTCTTTTATTGTCATTTAGTAATGCATGCATTAAGAAATGATACATTAGTTCCTCCGGTGTGATATCACAAAACACAGGACAAACCAGGACTAAAAAAACTAACAAAACCACATAATTATAACACATAGCTACAACAGTGCATAATACCATAACTTGATGAAGAAGTCCGTGAGCACAGTAAAGTTCAAAGTTTCTCAAATGTCCCACACCTCACGCAGACGGGAGAAGGAGGAACTCTCCCTGCCATGCCGACCACAATCCGACTCTGAGTCAACCGAACACTTCGAGCTCTGATCAGATCTCCGACACCGAGTACTGAGTGCCACCTCTGTCCGAGCGATTCGACCTCTTTCTCGTTCGGCAATAGCAGGCAAAGCCGGGGATTTTGAGGCCTACCTCCGAAAGATTCCCGACCACAAATTAACGACAGCAGCGGATGGGCGTTTCAGAAATTTCTCCAGATGTTCCTCTGTGCTTTCACGTCCAGAGGGAGATTATGTGTGGAACCGACAGTTAGCTTGTTTGCCAACATTAGCTGTCGCACACAACACACGTGCAGAGAGACCATGTTGCAACTTTACAAACTGTTGGCTGGACCAGTGGGAATTGCGTGTGCAGCTCTGGTGACACTGCCACAGGAAGAATGCGTATGTTCTGGAGAGGGGAGAGAGAAGTTTCAGCAGGGTATTGCTTGCGTTTTAATATTTCAATTGCAAGAGAATGGATGTGATGAGCACATTCTCTGATTTAGACTCTTGGCCCACAGATCAATTATTAATTTCCCTCCATAGAAGCCGCCTGACACATTCCATGTTCTAGATACCCTCTTGAAATGCCGTGGGATTCATTGCAATTCTACTCGCCAATGACATTACGCTAATCTCAATATCTCTTCTGGTCTTTCTTCAAGTTATTTTTTTTCTTCTCCTCTTTTCGTCTGCTTTGTGCAGGCATTAGAAATGTCAAGCAGGATAGGGGAATGTTCCCCTTGCGGGATCTGGGAAGGCATCCAGTATCAGCCTCTTACATTCTGCATTGCGGAGTTGGAGCTGGAACCCAATAAAATCCGAATCAATCTAGAATCTGAGTAGGTGATAGGACATTAGAGAGATTAAGATATTTTTTTAAAAAACCTCAGGGGAAGGAGATCATCATATGATCGAATTCAACCTGAACTTTGAGATGCAGAAGCTAATGTTAGATGAACGAGTATTACAGTGGAGCCAAGGGAAGTACAGATCATGAAAGTGGAGTTGACCAGGTGTGATTGGCAAATAACTCTGGCAAGGATGGCGACAGGACAGCAATGGCTCCAGTTTATGGAATCAATTGGGAAGGGATAGGATATATGCATCCAAAGAGGAAGACGTACTCAAAAGTTTATCTTGTTAACCGTGGGTAACAAGATAAGTCAAAGTCAGGATAAAATTCGAAGAGACTACGCAGAATAGATCAATAGTCGGAAGTTGAGGATTGGGACACATAAAAACACAACACAAGGAAACTAAAAGGTCATTAAGAAGGTAAGATGGAATATGAAAATAAGCTAGCCCCCAGTATTAAACAGGATACGAAAAGCTGATGTTTGTTTCAGATGTATGAATTATAAAACTGAGCTGAGTGTGGATATCGGACCACTGGAAAATGATGTTGGACAGGTACTAATGATGAACAATGAAATGGCTGATGAACTGAATAAGTATTTTGCTTCAGTCTTCTCTGTGGAAATCACTAGCAGTATGCTGGATGTTCCAGATGTCGGGGTATGCAGTGTGTGAAGTCGGCATAACGATAGGAAAGGGTCTTGGGACATTGAACGGTCTGAGGGTTGATAGGTCTCCTGGATTAGATGGTGCTCACGACAGAGTCCTGAAAGTGGTGGCTGAAGAGATTGTGGAACACTGGTAGTGAGTTTTCAAGGGTCACTAGATTTCGGAATGCTTCTGACAGACTGGAAAGTTATAACTGTCATTCCACTTTTCAGGAAGGGAGGGAGGCAGAAGAAAGGAAGCTATAGGTCAGTTGGTACGAACCAATGGTTAGGAAGATGTTGGAAAATGAGGTAGCTGGATTATGAATAAATGCAATGTGTAGTGTGGGGAGGGAATTGATAGGGCTAATTTCAGTCAACAGGATGACACTGTGGAATTCCTTGTCACAGACTGTGAAGGCCAAGTCTTTTGCATATTTCAGGCAGAGGTTGGTAGATTATTCACTGGTCAGGGCAGATCATCAACCATGGGTATTTGGAGGCACATAATAAAACAGCCCATGTTCAGTATGGTTTCCGCAATGGAAAATCTTGCCTGACAAATTAGTTAGAATTCTTTGTGGTCATGCATTTTGGTAGAGGAACTGAAAGTTTGACTAAATAGGGAGAAAATACAAAAATAACTGAGGTGCAAGGCGACTTGTGCAGGATTCCTAGGTATGTTAAAAATAAAAGAGACATGAGAGCGGATATATAGGACGGCAAGAAAATGAGGCGGGGAATTAATAACGGGAGACAAAGAGATGACTGATGAATTAAATATTTTGCCGCAATCGTCACTGTGGAAGACATTAGCAGTATGTTGTAATGGTGAGGAAAGAGAAGTGGGTGTAGTTTACTGTTGCAAGATAGAAGGTGCTATTAAAGCTGAAGGTCCATAAGTCACTCAGACCAGAGGAACTACATCCAAGGTTTCTGAATGATGCAGCGTTAGAGATTGTAATGGCATTAGAAATGATTTTTCAAAAACCATTCGACTCCGGCATGGTGCCAGAAGACTGGAAAATTACAAATGTTACTCCACCCTTTAAGAAAGGAGGAAGACAGCAGCAAGGAAATTATAGACCAGTTATCCTGAGCTCAGTGGTTGGGAAGATGTTAGAGACAATTGTTAAAGTTTAGGTGATGGAGTACTTGGTGATACAAGGCAAGAAAGCACACAGTCAACATGGACTTCTTCAGGGAAAATCCTACCTGACAAATCTGTTGGATTTAATTGATGAGATTCAAAGTAGGATAAATAAAGGGGATGCAGTAAATGTGTATTTGGATTTTGAGAAGGCCTTTAAGAAGGTGCCACACATGAGGCTGTTTACAATGTTAAGTGCCTATGGTATTACAGCAAAGTTGCTGAAATGCTTAGAGAATTGGCTGATTGGTAGGAAGCAGCCAGTGGGAATAAAAGGATCATTTTATGGTTGGCTGCCAGTGACTGGTTTTCGCAGGGGTGCGTGTGGGGGCACTTTTTTATGCTCTGTATAAATGATTTAGGCGAAGGAATAGATAGATATTTTGCGAAGTTTGCAGATTCTACCAATATTGTGGCAGGGGCAGGTAGTCTTGAGGAAACAGATAGGACTTAGACAGATTTGGAGAATGGACAAGAAAGTAGCAAATGAAATGCAATGTTGGAAAATGCATGGTCATGCAATTTGTTAAAAGGAATAAATGTGTGGACTATTTTCTAAATGGGGACAAAATCCAGGATTCTGAGATGCATCGGGTCTTCGGAGTCCTTCTGCAGAACACCCTGAAGGTTAACGTGCAGGTCGATTCGGTGGTGAGAAAGGCAAACGTCATTTTAAAATTTCTTTCACGAGGTTTGGAATGAAACAGCAAGGATGTGATGCTGAACCTTTATAAGACATTGGTGAGGCGTCACTTTTAGTATTGCGAACAGGTTTGGGACCCTTATCGTAGAAAAGGTGTGCTGGTACTGTAGAAGGTCCAGAGGAATTTCATCAGGATGATTCGAGGAATGAAAGGGTGAAAGGGTTATCATACGATCAACGGTTGATGGCTATGGGTCTGTACTGGCTGGAATTCAGAAGAATGATGGGGGATCTCATTTAAACCTTTCGAATGTTGAAAGTCTCAGCAGAGGAGATGTGGAAAAAATGTTTCCCATTGTGCGAGAGTCTAGGACAAGAGGGGACAGCCTCAGGATTGGGGGACGCCCTTTAAAATCAGAGATGCAGAGATACTTCTTTTGTCAAAGGGTGGTGAATATGTGGAAATTTTTGCCACATGCAGTTGCGGAGGCCAAGTCCTTGTGTGTATTTAAGGCAGATCATGATAGATTCTTGATTGGACAAGGCATCAGTGGTTACGGGGAAAAGGCTGGGAACTGGGGTTTAAAAGGAGATTAAAAAAAAGGCATCAGCCATGACTGAATGTCGCAGCAGACTCGATGGGCCTCATGGCCCAATTCTGTTTCAATGCTTTATGATCTATGTTTTGCAAGGTGAATGGCATGACTGGAGCATTTCCGGTTACAGGTCCAATAACTCAAGGTGTTTTTTGCAGTGAATTCAGTGACCCAGTTTGCTCAAAAATATTTTGCCCCCTTAGCACCAGCATGTTACTTCCTCTGAACTATGGATAATTCGGCTGTATGTGTAGCAACAGAACAAAATGTTAATGAGAAAGAACTCAATGAGCACACTGTGCCTCTGTCCATTCCATTTAGATTGATGATGCTTCTTGCTTTCGGTCCGTGGTGGAATTCTCCATCTACAGGCAGTGCTCCGAATTACACACAACAAGCAGAGAGTGAGTAACAGTGTGATTACTTTGCATCTATGACAGCATCTCCATACACTAGAATAAAACAAAAGATTGATTATGAATCAAGCATTTCTCATCCGTATTGCATTTACATCATTCATGCCTGTGCAGTGGTATCTGGTGTATGCCGCTGATAGATTAATTAAGCAAAATACCACAGTTACATGGCATTTGGCCCAGTGAAAACATGACGACCTGGGTGCTAAGCAAGCTGGTCCCGACTTCTTGCTTTAGGCGCATATCCATCCAGTCCCGCATTTCGATGATACCATGAGCAGAATTAGAGTTATTTACCCCATCGGGTATGAACCGCCATTTCATCATGGTTGATGTTTTCCCATCCCAGAACCGAAGGGGTGGGGCACGACATCACCTATCAGTTACTTACAATGCAGTCCCAACACTTCTAACCCGGCGTTTTCACAACAATTCACATCTCCATTCACGCACAGACAGGACTAATGATCTCATTACCTCTACGAATCGTAAAGTCTCTGATGAGATTGCTGTAGATTTAAACAACCGACAGAATTTCTAAGCCGGAAAACTACCCACCATGGTTTAGAACTGAGGTGCCCTCGCCGATATGGCGAAATCTCTTCTAGACAACACAGCAAGTCCAATTTCCTTTCTTTGCACTGCTTGAAAACCCTTTCATTTGTTCTGACAAGGTGCATGACCATACATTTCCTGACACTGTAATTAATATGCCATTTCTTTGCCCCTTCTCCTACTCTGTCTAAGTCCTTCTGTAGCTTCTATACTGTCTCAAAGTTACGATCCAAAAGGCCGCCGATATAAACACTTTTTTCACTATCCCCTGATATCGAATTGAATATTCATCATCCTAAGTCCTTGTTTTTCATTACAGGGTCCATTGCCCTAACATTCATATCACAAGCCCTCCGTATAGTTGATTTCCATCACTTCACACTCACCTGTATTGAGATCATTTGTCCACTCCTCCGTCCAATCTTCTACGTAATCAAGTCCCTCATAACTGTCTGATAAACCTCAGTATCAATAGCAGCTCCTACGTTGGTGTCATCTGCAAATTTGGATTAGATTAGATTCAACTTTATTGCCATTGTGCAGAGTACAGATACAAGCCAAAGAAATGCGGTTAGCATCTGACCAGAATTGCAAAGAATAGTTTTATTTACAAAATAACTGCGAATAAAAAGTAAGTGCTACAGCACACAAATGCAATAGTACTGATACAGTACAATATGGGCGCAATACTGCTTAGCGCATGTGATGATGTGAGCTTCAGCAGGGTCACAGCCTCAGGGAAGAAGTTCTTCCTGTACCTGCTGGTGCGGGAACGGAGGCTGCCATAACGCCTACCGGATGCGAGGAGAGTGAAAAGTCTGTGGTTAGGGTGAGATGCATCCTTGATAATGCTTTTCGCCCTGCCCAGGCAGCGTTTATGGTAGATGTTCTCCGTGGTGGGCAATTGGGTGCCGATTTACTGATCAAGACGTGTACTGTCCATCGAAATCATTGACCCCTGTGGCACAGCATATATCACCAGCATCCGTCTATCACACATATTCACCTGGATCCATTTATTCCTTCCCAGGCCTTGCCCCACCATCACAATCCCCGTACTGGCCACCTGCCTTCAACATTCACTCGGGACAGAGTACGTCGACCAGAAATATCGTCAAACGATTTCCTTCGATAGCCACTGGTTGAAGCGCTGAGTTCCTCCAAAATTTTGTCCTTTGCATTATATGACCCGTATTAGGGAAGAAGAGCAGGATGTTACACAATATTGACATGCAACCTCAATACAGTCCTAAATAATCGTGCAATGTCATTTCCACTCCTTTACCCAATAACGCTTGGAACGAATACGCTGTATCTTTGACCATGCCATTGGAAGTATTTAGTTGGTAGTGGAAGCTTGTTGCCATTACCAACACCGGCTATAACAACCTGAAGGAACATTGGGACGTGCGCCTCAACTGGCCTCTGACAACCAGATCCAGCGTCTGGCCTTCAGGTGTGACTTAGCTAATGACCTCGGCGGAGCCATTTCTACTGGTAGGAGACGGGGCCGTTACTGCCGGCTGAAACACCGTCGCTTCGGGCTCATGGGACTCATAGGCCGTAGTTGGCAGCTCATCTCGGATATATAAAACTCTGTTCTCAAATAGCCGCTGCTGTTCCCTCCCATCGGTAGGCTTGGGAGTAATTCAAAGGGAAAATCCGGAATTGGAGCCTCTGTGTTAGTCTTACGTTGATTTCAATGGTGGTTGGCAATGTCTTCGACGCTGCTGGTACCTAACCGTATCAGTTTCTGCTGTATCATTGGGTTCAGCGGTTTCGTAAAGAGTGAAAGCTTGCTACATGGCAACAGCTGGCGCTCCATATTGTACTGCCCAGACCTAGGTATCAAGACAGCTAGGATGAAATATCCTTGGTCAGCTCTGACTGACGGAGGCCTCTGACTCAAACATACCTTTGACTTCTGTCAGTGCTTAAGCCATTTCAACACCTCACTCACTGTACTGTACACCCAACTAACACTCAGGACATTAATTCGACAATTACTGCTTCATTAAAAATGTGAATACCTGGAAATGTTGCATTCTGTTCCTCATCCAAATTGTGGGTACAGATTGGAAACAGCCGGACTCAGAGGATTGGTCTCTGCAACACCCATCGGGTTTAGCTGCATTCTGAAAGAGGGTCTGGTAATTCCTTGTCTTTAAACATAGAGGCCCGAGAAACAGGAACAGGCCACTAGTCCTCTCCACACCACACTGATATACAATGAGACCCAGGCTGGTCCACCTTGTCCCCAACACTACACCTCAAGGCGCGTGGCGGTTAACTTTACTCCCGTGTCTATCGCCAATATAGCGAAGCCTTTCCCTTCTTCCTCCCTAGGTTGGGGCAATGTCGTCCCAATTTCTTTCGCCGCCCTCTCAACGGCGCTAATTTACCTCGGAGTGAAACTGACATAAAACGTGGAACATTTGCTATCTACATCTTCACCGGAAATTTGGGGAAGGAGCACGAAGCGAGTTCTGCAGGAGTGTCGCCCTCTTGTCGGATCCAGTATCCCCACTGGATTGACACTTTTGGAAAACAAGGAGAGCTGGATAATACGCACGCACGTGACAACAGTTACAGGTCACCTGGCAAAAGACAGGCGCGTGGACTGATCCCGCGCCAGCCCGAGAGCGCGAGGGGATGAAGCTAAGTGGTTGACAGTGGGCGGGGCCGAACGCACGTGCACGAGTGCGATGGGGAGTCTGCAGACTGAGCGGTCTCTCGGTCCGGTACCCTGCTGCCAAGCTGAGCGAGTGTCGTAACTTCAACCCCCCACCACGGATTTCAAACGCAAAACTCATGCAAATATGTTATTAGGCCAATTTCCATTTGCTGTCAGTCAACTGAAAAATCACATGTGCCGTCGTTAGACCACTGTACACTCATTCAATTTTATTGTTTTCCTGTGAACAGACTAATAGGAGGAATTGGTTCACTTGTCCCGTCGAACCTGCTGTTCCAAACAACTATCTAATTTCAAAGTGATCGATCTGAATTGGCCTTTAACCCTCATTCCTGTGTGCCGTCCTTCTTATGGCTGTCTTGGTCTCGATTTATTAAACATCTTGGCGTGAATATAATTAAAACCATTGCTTCCTCTGGCCATTGTGAGGCGCTAAAACACTCGCAACCAACCCAGACGAAAAAGAAAGAAATGTATATATAATCCGAAATTCGGTATTTCGAAAGCGGAGCAGTTGCTGGCTAAACAAATACCGCACCATTGCTCTCACACTGATGTTGCTAGTTCTAGAACAGTTTTTAAGCTGGAAGTAGGGTGTGAAAAGTATCAACCGCGCAAACAAGTTACTGCAGGAAAACAAACACCTCCCCCCCCCACCACCCCGCCGACAGAAGAGGCTTAAAACAGAAATGATGCCTTCTTGAAGACTGATTCCAAAGTCAGACAGCAGTTTGACTGGAAATAAAGTCCTTAATCAAATATTTTCACCGTAATTCCCAAAGAATATTCTGGCAGTGTGGGTTTCTACAACAAACCTCCGTGCAAGCAATCAGGCGAGGGAGATTTGGCTGATGTGGGAAGTGCGAGTTGCTGTTGTATGAGGCTCAGAGCTCAGTGTCTGTGCAAGCAGCGGCCCGTCCCACAAGCGCACATTCCAAAGAAATGGGAGAGGGCACCCTGCTCAAACCCAGTCCAACCCAGTTCCACGTTCACTTTCAACTGTGAAAAGGGTTGGTCTAACGTGTATGTAACCCTTTGCGCCACAAGAAACACCAATAACACCCACAATGAGATGTACAATCGCATTAACTAGGCTCTGGAATCTAAAAGGTTAATGTTAACGTTGCTGCGAGTTTACACCATTTGTCCCTTAACATATGATTCCAACCACTGTAGATGTTTGTATCAATATTTCTCACTATTCCTTTAAATAAATCAATCTGTGGCACTATCAATTATAAAATCCCACTGCCTGTTATTCGGTTTAGTTACTTTTTAAGGATAGAGAGAGATCGGTGACGGGACCCTGGCCCGTGCGACATTGCAGCTTAATCTGCCGCTGTGAAAGTTACTTTCTGCACGAACACCTTGGAGAGTGTTTGTGAATGGAGGCACCCATGTCCTTTGAAGTAATCTGATTCGATAATAATTAATTCCTTAACTTGGTCAGCTGAGGGCTCCCTTCTCTCATTGTTCCCTTCCCGATCCCAACGGATTTTAAGCCAAGCCTCGCTCTAAACGCTGAATAATTGTG
Source organism: Mobula birostris (assembly GCF_030028105.1). NCBI lineage: Eukaryota > Metazoa > Chordata > Chondrichthyes > Myliobatiformes > Myliobatidae > Mobula > Mobula birostris. The sequence continues at coordinate 54,442,074 of NC_092382.1, read as the reverse complement.
CAGCATTAGAGACAGCACCTAACTCTGATGTTTGGACTGAACGGCTTTAAATGTGGTCCCGGATAATCACAGTCTGACTACCGGGTGAGCGGCAATCTTCCTGCCCTTGTGTCCTCACCTATTACGGAGAGTTGCGTCTGAGCTGTTGCTCCTGAGGCCATTCGTCTATAAAATCTCCGTCGCTCATTACAGACTTAAAGGGCACGGTGAACCTCGGGAAAGCTGAGCTGCGTAGTCCGGCTCACACTTACTCTCACCGGCCCGAGTCAAGCCCGACAGAGTGAGGAGAGGGGATTAGAGCAAATGTAGCAACCGTAACACCGAAAGCAAACAGGCTGTGTTAACTAATTCTCGCGGCCACAGGCAGTTTTTGTCTGGATTTCCTAGTGACATTCCCGCCTAGTTCTTACATTGCAAACAGTGCTGCGGAGTTTCTGTTTTTAACTGATCGAGTCCAGGCTGCAAATTTGGTCCAGCCTGGGTTCGTGAGGGTCTGAGGACGGCCCGGCGCGTAAAAATATCTAACCGAAGCAGGTCAAGTTTCAGCTCAAACATCGCTCAGCTGCCTCGGTACAGGGAACTGCCTTTCTGCTGATATTAAAACAAACTGTTTCGACAATATACTCCCATTCAACTGGAATCAATTTGGTCAAAGATTGTCAGATCAGTGGAGTTTATTGACATTCGTTTAATAACATCAGCATTAAGAGATGTCAAAGTTGCTGGTGAACGCAACAGGCCAGGCAGCATCTCTAGGAAGAGGTACAGTCGACGTTTCAGGCCGAGACACTTCGTCAGGACTAACTGAATGACTTAGTAAGAGATAGAAGGCGAATGTACCAAAAGCATTCTTTCCGACTCTATCTACCTGTGACACTACTTCAAATGAAGTGTGGACCCATAATCCCAAATCCATTTTTTTTTCTGTAACACTCAGTTCCCTAACTCTTACTTCTGAAACCTACCCTCGTTATTTCTACAGCAGAGCAACAGCTTCCACTTGCCTGCATTAAATTACATCTGCCATTTTCACCTCTGTTTTGTAGTTCTTCCAGATCCTACTGCAAGCTTTGATAGTCTTCCCCGTTGTCACTTATCACGGTGTCATCGGCAGATTTTCTGGTCCAGTTAACCACATTATAGTCCAGATCATTCTAAAAGATGAGAAACAGCAGTGGCCCCAGCACAGACCCCGCGGCCCTCCACTAGCCGCAGGTCTCCACTCAGAGAGGCACCATCTAGTAGCACTCACTGCCTTCCCCCGCGCCGGCCGCCAATTGCATTGCTGAAGTCCATACAGACATCGTCCACTGGCTTGCCTTCATCGACATTCCCGGTAAATTCCTCGTAACCTTGCCGGAAAACTCTCTAAGATTACCCAGTACAGAACGCCACATTGACTATCCCTAATCAGTCCTGCCCATTAAAATCTCACGTGTACGGTCCTTCCATTAATTCTCCCAATACTGATGTAAGCAGCAACGGCCTACAATTTCCTGGTTGCTTTCTGACCCTTTCATAAACAGCGGAAAAATAAAAAAAAAAACATCCACCAATCCTCCAGTACCTTACCTGTCACTCAGCATAATTTAAATATATATGCTGCGACACCACCAACTTCCGTACTTACATACTTCGCTGTCCGAGTTGTTTCCAATTCGGCTGAGAGACAGGATCCAACATTTCATGTTTCTTAATGACATAATACCTGTGTTCAAATTCTATTAACGAAAAAGCAGTTCTGAGTTTTATTTGAATGGACTGTATTTCCACGAGCTTCAACACTTGGCAATCTACTGGACTGGGCCTCACAAAACCCAATGAGATGTCAGTAGTGATGGACAAGGTTTTGTGTTTTAGGGTGTGGGAAAGCAGCAGGTCAGATGGAGCCCATTGTTGTTGAATGAAGTCACTCGCTTCTGTGGAAGAGTCAGAGCTGGTGAAGTGTTGAGGTGCGGAGGCAGATGCTGGAATGAGGCAGGAACTGAGGGAGGTCAGATGATATAATCCGGGCGTTATTTGGTGTAGGACTGGAAACATGTTTATTTAGGAGGTTGGTGACATTGCATTGCTTTTGGAACATTGGCCTTCTTGATTTTCTGGTTGACTGCCGATTACCAGTGGTGTTCCACAGGGTTGCGTGTTCGGGCCGCTTCTTTTTACGTTGTACATCAACGATTTGGATTATGGAATGGATGGCTTTGTGGCGAAGTTTTCTGATGCTATAAAGATAGGTGGAGTGGCCCGTAGTGCTGTGGAAACAAAGAGTTTGCAGAGAGACTTGGATAGATTGGGAGAATGGACAAAGAGGTGGCAAATGAATTACAATGTTGGGAAGTGTATGGTTATGCACTTTGGCCGAAGAAATAAACGGGCAAACCATTATTTAAATGAGGAGAAAAATCAAAGTTCTGAGTTGCAGAGTTGCAACGGGACTTGGGAGTCCTCGTACAGGATACCCTTAAGGTTAACCTCCAGGTTGAGTCGCTGGTGAAGAAGGCGAATGCAATGTTAGCATTCATTTCTAGAAGAATGGAGTATAGGAGCAGGAATGTGACGTTGAGGCTCTATGATGCGCTGGTGAGACCTCACTTGGAGTACTTTGGGCAGTTTTGGGCTCCTTATTTAAGAAAAGATGTGCTGACTTTGGAGATGGTTCAGAGAAGATTCACTGGAATGATTCCAGGAATGAGAGGGTTAACAAATGAGGAACATTTGTCCGCTCTTGGACTGTATTCCTTGGAGTTTAGAAGAATGAGCGGGGACCTCAAAGAAACATTTCGAATGTTGAAAGGCATGGACAGTGTGGATGTGGGAAAATTGTTTCCCATGGTGGGGGAGTCTAGTATGAGATGGCATGAATTAAGGATTGAAGGGCGCCCATTCAGAACAGAGATGCGAAGAATTTTTTTTTTTTTTTTTTTTTTTTTTTTTTTTTTTTTTTTTTAGCCAGAGGGTGGTGAATCTGTGGAATTCGTTGCCCCATGTGGCAGTGGAGGCCTAGTCATTGGATGTATTTAAGGTAGAGGTTGATAGGTATCTGAGTAGCCAGGGCATTAAAGGTTATGGTGAGAAGGCAGGGACTGGGACTAAATGGGAGAATGGATCAGCTCATGATAAAATGGCGGAGCGGACTCGATGGACCGAATGGTCAACTTCTGCTCCTTTGTCTTATGGTCTTATGGTCTTAATTCGATATTTTGAGTACAGCAGACGGGAATTTTTTTGAAGTTGTGTTAGGCATTGCTCAAGGCGAATTTGGAGTATTATGTGCCGTTATGGTTACCTACCGACAAGAAAGAATAAAGGGAAAGAATACATAGAATTTTACAGTGAAGCTGCTAGTGTGGAGGACATGAATTATAAGGAATTATTGGATAGTTTCGGAGTTTATTCCTTGGAAAGTAGAATATTGTGGGACGAATGTTAGATGTAGACAACAAAGATGCGGGGTAGAGTTGGGTTAAACGCAAGCAGACACTTTGCATTGAGTTTGTGTGGACATGCCATCAGAGATCATGGGTTAAGGGTGGAATGTGAAAAGTTTAAGAGGATTACGAGGGAAATCTTCTTCATTCAGAGGAATGTGAGAGTGTAAATGCTGCTGCCGGCACAAATGGTGCATGCGCGTTGGATGTGAAATTTTAAGATAATTTTGGATAGTGGTGCTATGGGTAACTATGGCCCGGGTGCAGGTGGATGGAAGTCTGCATTGCGAGGACTGTGCCGAAGGTCCTGCTTCCATTCTGTACTTTCCTTTGAATCTATAACTCCTTACTCATTGATTTACAATACCGACAACTGTTTGAATAAAATAAGATCCAAAATAAATATCAGAAGTTCAATTGTTCACAGGTTAAATCTCCAAATATAGTCTGACAGCGTGCTTGTGTTTGGAAGTTGTTTCAAACTGCCCGCCCACTACTCCCACATATTGTCTTTCGCCAATCTTTCGTACCTACAGTAATACACCAAATGCCGGACGAATTCAGCATCTCAGGCAGGGTCTATGGAATTGAAGAAGAATTCGACCTTTCGGGCCGACACTCTTCAGTGGAACTGCAAAGGAGGGAAGAAGAGGCCAGGTAATTGATTGATAAGGAAGGTTATTGAAGTCGTTTCAACCTGCCTACTGCATCTGCACACTCCCTTTTGCCGACCGCTCGTAACGATGGTAACACAAATCAATGCTAGAAGAACTCAGCCGGTTTGGCAAGATCTATGGAATTGAACAAGAATTTGACCTTTCGGGCCGACGCCCTTCAGAGAAATGAGAAATAAAGCAGGGAGAATCCAGACTATTGATTGATTAGGAAGATTTGAGTTGTTGTGTGAGATTCGGAGCTCAGTATCTCTGCATGATCAGCTACCTCGCCCGCACATACCTGAGAATAGGGAGAGGCCGTTCTGCTGAAATGGTATGCAGTTTCACTCTTATTCAGGTGTGAACAATTTGTCTTTAATATTGCATTTAACCATTTCTGCTGCAGGGAAGAGAGACAGAAAATTTAAACTTATAAAGAAAATTAACAGGGGTCAGAGCCTGCACTTTATTTTAACTCAGACTCAAATCATCTGCAGTTGTTTAAAGAAATATTTCAACGATTATTTAAATAAATCAGCCCATTGCGTTCCTAACATTTCGCCAGCAATATTTTAAATCTTGTTGTGAGGTTGAAGTTCAGAGTGAGGGAGTGAGGGCGGAGGGAAAAGGAGTCAGAAGGAGAGAGAATGGGTGAGCAGGGAGCAGGGAAACGGCAGGGTGTCTATGGAAGGTGGAGGAAGGGAAGCTCAAGATGGAAGAGCGTGTGGCAAAGTGCAGAGGGGAAAGTGCAGAGCTGGACTGAGATGAGAGAGGCAGAGGAAAAGAGAGATCGAGATGGCAGAGAGATAGGAAGTGCAGGAGACAGGCAGTGGATGATTGAGTGCACGGGAAAGTGAAATGGTTAGAGCGAGGGTTGTGGGAAAGTCTCACAAACCAGCCAGGGAGTTTAGGCCTGTGCTCCTGATATATGCAGTGGGAAAGTGGGAAAGCACCGTATGTGTGAGTATTTTAATAGAGAGGACTGACTAGGATAGTCAGCATGGCTTTGTGTATTCTAAGCAATTTTTTCGTGCAGTCACGAGGTAAATTTCAAGGAGAGTTGATGAAGGTAATGCAGTGAATGAGGTTTTCATGGATTTTATCAACAGATTTTATGAAAATCCGGCATAACAGATTCATCAGCAAAATCCATTAGCTTTGCATTCAAGATGAGGTAATACTTTGGGGTGGACATTGGCGTACTGGGACGAGGCAGAGAGTGGTGGCAGATGGTTGCCTTACTAAGTGGAGGCCTGTGACGAGAAGAGAGACGCACGTGTTGGTGCTGGATATGGAAGCAATCAAAAGACACTCATGTCGATGGAACACAAACTTACATTCCGTCTGGTTAGCCTCCCACCTGATGGTGTGAGCATCGATATCTCGAAAATTCGGTAATGCCCCCGTTAACTGCAACATTCCTAATTTTCATTTCTCCTTTCTCTTCCTGCCTGCATACCTGAAACCCCAACTGCTTGCATTGCCAGAAATCGGAAATAAAGCATAACTCGTGTGGAGAATCGAAGGAACGACAGATATGAGGATTTTTTTAAATCTATTTATGTTCAGCTAGAGAGTAGTAAATCACTGTTATTAATTTCCCAGCCGGCTGTGCAGCTATGCTATTGGGTATAGTTATTAAAGCGAAGGTTAATATGTTTCTGATCAGTTAGGACATCAAAGGTTATAGGACGGAGGCAGCCGGATGGAGTTGCTAGGAATAGTAAATCAGCCACGATTGAATTTTGGAGCAGAATGGTCCGAATGGCCGAATTCTGCTACAATTATAGGATGATGTGGAAAGTTTAAACACGATGCAGAATAGATTTACCGACATACCTCTCAGGTAAGACAATAAGTCTTATGAGGAAACGTTGAGGCATCTCTGTTTTTTTGTCGAATTAATGTTCTGAACGTTATTTGAAAGGACTGTTTCACCCCCAACTTGCGCGGTTGGCAATAAATTCGACTGGGACTCACAAATCCAATAAGATTTAAGTATTGATGGACACGTTGCGGGGGTTCAGGTTGGGGCGAAGCAACAAACCAGATGGAGTCCATTGCTGGAAATGAAGTCACCCACTTCTGCAGAAGAAGCAGAAATAGTGGAGGGCTGAGGCGGTGAGGGAGGTTTTGACATGAGGTAGCTACTGAGCGAGGTGAAAGGTACTATATATATTCCAAACGCTATTGGGTACACAAGTGGAAATAACTTTGCTGAATTATTCAGGACATTACTGAGAATGCATTGATTTGGGCACATTGGCTGTCATAAATTAATACTTTTGCGTACGAGAGATGGGAAACATGTTGAGCTTGTTTGAGGCATTGTTCAGGCCGAATTCGGAGTATTGTGTGCAATTGTGGTCATCTGCCTACAGGGAAGGCTACAGAGTAATAGTACAGAGAAAACTTAACTGGACGTTGTCTGGTATGGAAGACATGAGTAATAAGGTGAGATTGAATAGAATCGGACTTTATTCCTTAGAAATAAGAACACCAAGGAATATTTGTTAGAGGTACACACAAAGATGAGGGATAGTGATAGGGTAAATGCAAGTAGGGATTTTCAGTGAGTTTGGGTAAACTTACAATCAGAGGTCATGTCTTAAGGGTGGAAGGTGAAAAGGATAGGAAAAGGAAAGTTACCTCGCATCCGGAGTTTTTCCGGTTAGCGGACAATTTCCCTCCACGCCCTTCTGACGTAGTGGGGAACCGCGTACGAGGCAATTGACAGTAGTGGTTTGCAATTGCCCTCTGCCGGGTGAGATTCCAAAGATATCACCAGCTCATAACCCGGCAAGGATGGAAAGCGTGCAGGGGAGCCGGCTGGATTCGAACTCGGGACCTTTCGACTAATGCCACTACGCCACCAGCCGAGTCAGAAAAGTTTAAGGGTATTACAAATGAACACTCCTTCATTCAGAGGATTATGAGAGTGTAAAAAAATGCTTCTGTGGCAAGTGGTGCATGCGGGCTACATTTCAAACTTGAAGGGAATGTTGGATAGTGGGGGCCTCTGTACAGGTGGATGGGAGTTTGCAGATGAGAGCCATTGGTCGAAGGGCTTGTTTCCATACTGTACGTTTCCATGACTCACTAACTCCTTAATAATTGATTCGTAACACACACAAACGGATGATTAAACTAAGATCCAATATAAATTTCAGAAGTTAGACTGTTCACAGCTTAGTTCTCCAAAAAATATTCTAACACCGTGGTTATGTTTTGATGCCGTTTCAAACTACTTACTGCTTCATTACTCCATTTCGCCAATCTTTCGTAACTATGGGAAAGCAAAACAATGCCCGAGAAACTCAGGCAAAATCTGTGGAATGGATCAAGAATTCGACCTTTCGGGCCGGCACCCTCAGAGAAATTAGAAATCAAGCAGGAAGAGTCCAGATTATTGCTTGATTAGGAAGGTTTGGGTTCTTGCTCTGTGAGATTCGGAGATCAATGTCCCTGTCTAATCAGTTGCCTGACCCCACAGTTTCCTCATAATAGGGGGTGGCCTTTCTGCTGAAATGAAATGCAATTTCACTCTCATTCAGGTGTGAACGATATGACCTGAATATTGCATTTAACCAATTCTTTTTAACCAATTCTGCTTCAGAAAAGAGTGATGGAAACTTTAACCTTATAAGGAAAACTACCAGGGTCAGAACTTGCACTTATTTTACACTCAGACTTCATTCAGCGGCATTTGTTTAAAGAAATATTTTAAAGATTAATTTAAATTACTCAGCCCATTGCATTCCTAACCTTTTCCGACCAACATGTTTAATGCGGATGTAATGGTGACTTTAAGAGGGAGAGTGAGGGTAAGCGCTATAATGAGACGGAAGGAGAGTGAGTGGGTGAGCAGGGAGAGGGAAAATGGCAGGGTGTGTGCGAAAGTTGGAGAAAGGGAAGCTCAAGATGGAGAAAGAGGGTAGAGTGGCGAGCTGGACTGAGAGGAGAGAGGTAGCGAAAAAGAGCTTTACAGAGGGCAGAGGGGGGTAGTGTAAGAGAGAGGGAGTCGATGGTAGAGTGCAAGGGTTAGTGAGAGGGATAGAGTGAGGAATGTGGGAAAGGCTCAGAAATCATCTGTGGAATCACAGGTCCCTACTTGTGACATCAGTAGTGGTAAAGTTTGCAAGCACCGTTTGTATCAGTATTTTAATAGACGGGACTGACTAGGGCTAGTCACGGCATTGTATATCCCACACTATGTTATAGAGTTTCCCGAGGAAGTACCGATTTTTTTTTCCCAGGAAAGTCAACAAACGAACTGTATTGGATGATGGCTAAATTGACTTTATCAGGAGAATATATCAAAGTCCCGCATCGGAGATTTGTCAGGAAAATCCGTGAGCTTTACTTTCAAGATGAGGTATAACATTGGAGTAGACATTGGTGTAGGGGCAGGACACAGAGAGTGAAGGAAAATGGTTGCCTTTCTAATTGGAGGCCTGTGTGTAGTGGAAAGCTGCACATTTCTGTGCTGGATATTGAAGCAATGAGGCCACACTCATGTTGATGAAACAGCAACTTACATTTCGTCTGGGTAGCTTCTGAACTAATGGTTTAGAGTCTACCCAGACGGAATACCTTGATATATCGGATATCTTGAACTTCCGGTACTGCCCCCTTCCATTTCACATTTCCGCATTCTCATTTCCCTCTCACTCTTTATCTGCCTACCTGCAAACCCAACTACTGGCAGTGCCAAAAATTGCAAATAATGTGTAACTCATCTGGAGAATCGCAGATGGACAGAGATGATTGTGATTTATTCATTTATTAATTGATTAATTAATTTATGATTATTATTATTATAGCCAGAGAGTGGTAAATCTCTTATCATTTTTTTTCCAGCCAACTGTGGAATCAACGTTATTGGATTTAGTTTTGAAAGCGAAAGTTCGTATGTTCTTGATCAGTCAGGAGTTCAAAGGTTACGGCAAGAAGGCAGCAGCATGGAATTACGAGGAATAGTAATTCAGCCATGATGGAACGGCGGAGCAGAGTGGCGGAAATGGCCTCATTCTGCTGCAATTATAGGAGTATTTGGAGCGTTTAAAGTTGACCCAGAATAGATTTTCCGAGATGCTATTCAGGTATGACAAAAAACCTTTTAAGAAAACGTTGATGGATCTCTGTTTTATGGATCTGGTAAGAAGGATTATGACATATTGCTTGATAGAAGAGTGATAAGTGATAAGAGGTTTTGGGATATTGGACAGCTAGACATTGTCGAGGACGTAAGTGGCTAATACGAAGGGCATAACATTAAAAGAATCGGAAGAGATTATAGTCTGGATGCGAGAAGCAACATTTTGTTACACAGACATTGCTGCGGTCCTGGAACAGGCTGCCAGGGCTGGTGTTCGGTGCTGAGACATTAGGGACATTTCAAAGACATGTGAGCGGAAGAAAAAAAAATACAGCATTAAGCTGAGGGAGTCGTTTGGTTGATCTTGGAGTCGGCTGAAAGGAAGTTCGTATGCACGTGAACTGAAGACTATTAATATCCTAGCCGGAAGGCTTGCTAGTGCTGCTCGAGGTGGGGAGGGTGGGGGAATTGGTGGTGGGAGGGGGAAGGGTAAATCCAGACTTGCAAGCGATAACAACAAGGCTGCCGCAGAACAGGAAGTGAGTAGATTGTGGAGACAGATGCTAAGGCCTCAGACAGAATCAGGAATTTAATTTACATACATCAACGTTTCTGGTGAACTTTGATGTGTGTTGCTAGAATTTCCAGCATCTGCAGAATTCCTCGTGTCAGGAATTTAATTGTTGATCATGGTGCGAGTCATGTACTCAGCTGCAGATACCTCAATGTAAGAAGTATTGTATTAAAAGGCGGATGACACCATGGCATGAATGAGCACGTGGATTTGCTATATTATCGCCATTAGTGGGATGGTTGCAGTATGAGCAGGACTGGCAGCGCAGTATTCCACCGCTCCGCTGTTTAAGATGAAGCAGAGGGGGAAAGAATAAATGAGGAGGGATGGCGTTATTAGTTAGGGAAGATGTCACATCAGGGTGGATTAGAGAACTCACCTAGTGAGGCGTTCAATGTGGAACGTAGTAATAAGACAGGTATGGCCATGTAAAAGGGGCTTTGGCTTTGGAGCGATGAAGTATGATAGATGTATTACACGGCATTACAGCCCAGCCAAGTGTCCGTGGGAGTTAGAGGAACAAATGTGAAGAGAAATTGCTCAGAATTTCAGCAAACGTCAGTTTGTTATAGGAGCTATGCTTAAATTTCCAGGTTTTGACTGGGACTCCCAAAGTGTAAAAGGACAAGATGGAACAGACGTTGTCATCTATTTTCTGGAATGTTTTCTTAATCAGTAGGTAAAAGTCCCAAATGAGGGAGTGTGCGATATTGATTTGCATTTAGGGAAGGAGGAAGGCCAGGTGGCACAATTTTGTACAGGGGAACACGTTGCATCCAGTAGTCCAAAGGACATTAGCTTTAAAGTAAATGTGCGAAAGAAAAACAGATGGGCTCCGCAGTCTGCGTGCTTTAACCAGCGGACTCGAGGAGAGCCCAGCATTCTTCCGTTGCTTAAGATAGGCTCTAAATTAATCTGTGAAATTTTAGCCCTCTGAGCTTGCTATCAGTCGTGGGAAAGCTATTAAAAGATATTGTAAGGGACCAAAGAATTTAATTGTATCGGCTGCGGCCCCACCAATTTCCGCACTTACCTCCCACGGTGTCTGACCAATTCCTAATCGGAGTCTACAATTCGCCTAAGGGACAGAAAGCAACATTTCCAAGCTTTATGAAATATCATGTAGGCTCATATTTTATTAATTACACAGTAATTGTCGAATTTATATTCTGAGCAGTATTTGAGCTCCCCGAAATTGCATAGTTGGCAATAAACTGCACTGGGCCCCAGAGAATCCGTTGAGATTCGAGCAGCGATGGACACGTTCTGTGGATTCAGCTTGGGGGAAGCAACCGGTAAGATGGAGTCCAACGTTAGAAAGGAGGTCACTCACCTCGGTCGAAGAGGTGGTAATGGTGAAGAGCTGAGGTGGTGAGGGAGATTTTGAAATGTTGTAGGCAGTGAAGAAGGTCAAAGGTACAATGTATATAATCCAAGCGTTATTGGGTATACGACTGGAAATAACTTTGCAGGATTATTTCTGACTTTACTGAGGCTGCATTGTTTTTCGAACATTGGCCTACATAAATCAATACATTGAGCACAGGAAATGGGATTTTTGTTGGTGTAGTATAAGGCATTGCTGAGGCTGAATTTGGAGTACTGTGTGTAGTTTTGGTCGCCTACCTACAGGAAAGGATACAGAGTAAGAGTACAGAGAAAAATTACCAAGAGGTTGCCTGGTATGGACGACCTGACTGATAAGGTAACATTACAAAGTATTGGACTTCATTCCTTGGAACTTAGAGCACTGAGCGAAGCTTTGAAAGTGGTGCACAAAATTATGGGGGTATAGATATAACCATATAAACATACAACAATTACAGCACGGAAACAGGCCATGTCGGCCCTTCTAGTCCGTGCCGAGCTCTTACTCTCACCTAGTCCCACCGACCTGCACTCAGCCTATAACCCTCCTTTCCTTTCCTGTCCATATATCTATCCAATTTAACTTTAAATGACATCATCGAATCTGCCTCAACCACTTCTGCTGGAAGTTCGTTCCACACAGCTACCACGCTCTGAGTAAAGACGTTCTCCCTTATGTTACCCCTGAACTTCTGCCCTTTAAATCTCAAATCTTGTTTGAATCTCCCCCACTCTCAATGGAAAAAGCCTATCCACTTCAACTCTATCTACCCCCCTCATAATTTTAAATACCTCTATCAAGACCTCCCTCAACCTTCTACGCTCCAAAGAATAAAGACCCAACTTGTTCAACCTCTCTCTGTAACTTAGGTGATGAAACCCAGGTAACATTCTAGTAAATCTTCTCTGTACTCTCTCTATTTTGTTGACATCTTTCCTATAATTCGGTAACCAGAACTGTACACAATCCTCCAAATTTGGCCTTACCAATGCGTTCTACAATTTCAACATTACATCCTAACTCCTATACTTAATGCTCTGATTTATAAAGGGCAGCATACCAAAAGCTTTCTTCATCACCCTCTCCACATGAGATTCTACCTTCAGGGAACTATACACCATCATTCCTAGTTCCCCTTGTTATACTGCATTCTTCAATGCCCTATCATTTACCGTGTATGTCCTATTTTGATTAGTCCTACCAAAATGTAGCACCTCACAATTATCAGCATTAAACTGTGTCTGCCATTTTTCAGCCCACTCTTCTAACTGGCCTAAATCTGTCTGCAAGCTTTGAAACACAGCTTCATTTTCCGCAGCTCCACCTACCTTAGTATCATCTGCATACTTACTAATCCAATTTACTACCCCATCATCCAGATCATTAATGTATACGACAAACAGCGTTGTACCCAGTACAGATTCCTGACGCACACCACTCATCACCGGACTCCAATCTGACAAACAGTTATTCACCACTACAGTCTGGCGTCTCCCATCCAGAAACTGCTGAATCCATTTTACTTCTTCAATATAAATACCTAATGATTGAACCTTCCCAACTAACAGTCCATGTGGAAAATTGTCAAAAGCCTTACTGAAGTCCATATAGAAAACATCCACTGCTTTACCCTCGTCAACTTTCCTGGCAACGTCTTCAAAAAAATAATAAAAAAAGATTTGTCAAACATGACCTTCCACGCACAAATCCATGTTGTCTAATCCTAATCAGACCTTGTCTATCCAGATAATTATATATACCATCTCTAAGAATACTTTCCATCAATTTACCCACAACTGACGTCAAACTCACAGCCTCATCATTGCTAGGTTTACTCTTAGAACCCTTTTTAAACAAAGGAACAACATGAGCAATAAAACAATCCTCCGGCACCATCTCCATTTCTAATGACATTTAAGATATTTCTGTCAGAGCCGCTGCTATTTCCACACTAACTACTCTCAAGGACCTAGGAAATATCCTGTCAGGACCCGGAGACTTATCCACTTTTGGTATTCCTTAAAAGCTCCAGTACTTCCTCTGCTTTAATCATCATAGTTTCCATAACTTCCCTACCTGTTTCCCTTATCTTACACAAGTCAATATTCTTCTCCCCAGTGAATACCGAGGAAAAGAAATTGTTTTGTATGGCCAAATCTCTTTTGGCTCCACACATAGCTGTCCACTCTGATTCTCTAAGGGACCAACTTAATCCCCCACTATCCTTTTCCTATTAATGCAACTGTAGAAACCCTTTGGTTTTATTTTCACCTTACTTGCCAAAGCAACCTCATATCTTCTTTTAGCTTTTCTAATTTCTTTCTTATGATTCTTTTTACATTCTTCATATTTCTGCAGCACCTCATTTACTCCATGCTGCGTATATTTATTGTAGGTATCTCTCTTTTTCCGAACTGTGTTTCCAATATCCCTTGAAAACCATGGCTGCTCAAACGCTTAGCCTTTCCTTTCAACATAACAGGAACATAAAGATTCTGTACCCTCAGAATTGCACCTTTAAATGACCTCCATTACTCTGTTACATCCCTCCCATAAAACAATTCGTCCCAATCCACTCCTTCTAAACCCTTTCGCATCTCCTCGAAGTTAGTCCTTCTCCAATCAAAAATATCATCTCTGGGTCCAGACCTATCCTTCTCCATAATTACATTGAAACTAATGGCATTGTGATCACTGGACCCGAAGTGCTCCTCAACACAAACCTCCGTCATCTGCCCTATCTCATTCCCTAACAGGAGATTCAACACTTCTCCTTCTTTGGTTGGTACCTCTATGTATGGCCGCAAAAGAAAAATCCTGCACACATTTTACAAAATCCAAACCGTCCAGCCCTTTTACAGTACTTTTACAGTATGGGCTTCCCAGTCTATGTTTGGAAAATTAAAATCTCCCACAATCACAAGCTTGTGTTTACTCCAAATATCTACTATCTCCTTACAAATCTGCTAGGATAAATGCAGGTTGGAATTTTCCACTGAGTTTGGATGCACTAACAATCAGAGTCATGTGTTAATGGTGGAAGGTTTAAGGGCAACATGAAGCAGTTTGCAGTTGGAAGGCGGGGCTGAAGGGCCTGTTTCCATATTATACTGTTCTACAACTCGCTGACTCATTCATCATTGATTGATAACGCAGATATCTGGATTAATGTCCAAATAAATATCATAAGTTAAATCCTTCACAGCTGAATTCTCCCAAAATACTTTAACAGCGTGCTTATGTTGTGAAGTCCACTCATACTGTCCACCTGTTGATCCCACACACTCCCTCTCGCCGATCATCCATACCTATTGTAATACACAAAATGATGGAGGAACTCAGCAGGTCAGGCAAAGTCTACGGAATTGAATGAAAATTCGACATTTCGAGCCGAGACGCTTCGGAGAAATTAGAAATGAAGAAGCAACATTGATTGATTAGGAAGGTTTTGGTTGTTGTTCTGTGAGATTCGCAGCTCAGTGTCTCTGTCTAATCAGCTGCTTGGACACGCAAATGTCGTTCTGCTGAAATCAAATCCACCGTCACCCTTGTTCAGTTGTGAATACTGTGTCTTTAATACATTAAACCATTTCTACTAAAGTGAAGACCGATGGAACCTTTAACAGTCTAAAGAAGGTTAACAGGGGCCAGAAGCTGCATAGTTATTTTTAACCCTAATCCAATCATCCGCAGTTGTTTTAAAACATTTTTTTATTGCCACTTGAACAAATCAGACCGTATCATCCTTAACCTTTGCCACCTTTTAACTGATGTTGCTGTGCGGCTGAGAGTGCGATGGGGAGTGTTGGTGACGGGAAGGAAGAGGCAGAAGGAGAGTGCATGGGTGAGCATGGAGAGGGGATGGGGCACGGTGTGTGTGGAAGGTGCAGATAGGGAAGCTGAAGGTGGATGAATATGTGGGCAAAAGAGGGATCGAGAGTGTGCAGAGCGGAGAGAGAGGAGAGGGGAGACATAAAGAGATATAGACAGTACAGACAGAGTGAAATTGTGAGAGAGGGGGAATAGGAGGTAGACTGCACGGGTAAGTGAGAGGGATAGAGCGTAGGATGTGGGAAAGTCTCACAAATCAACCAAATAATTATAGGCCACGCTAATATTTTGAAACAACGACTTATATTTCGTCCTCGAAACAAAAGAGTGTAACAGGATTTACAAATAAATGACTTCGAATTGCTTTTACATATACGAAAAACAAAATGGACCAGTGACTCGGAATGTAAACCCGGCCCAATGTGATGACAAAAAATAAAGCCTGAACGTTCATCCCTGACCGCCGGGTCACCTGTGATATCAATCCACAAATAAGTACAAAAGCCCAGGGCGAATACTGTCCCACCATGTTTCACTGTTATCTTATTCATTCGTTGCTAAATATCTCCTCTGAAATGTTTATCAGGTATAAGCAAGTCCCCATAACGTTATGTTGAAAGGAAATCCTGTCCACATCACTTCAGACATATCCCCCTGTGCAGGGCGCTTTAAATATCATTGATAACAGCACATTTGTGATAGTGATTCTGCAGTATGTCAGTTGTGCCGGTTTTATTTGCTACAAATGGCGAGCACTGAGAAGTAAACATATGGCCAATATTTTCTGACAACCAGTGACAGTGTGGTGGGTTATGACTGGGCATTATCACTGGCAGTGTGATGTGCTGACGAACATTTTTATAAAGATGTGTGTCACGCCCTGGAAGGAGACTTTATTGCTATTGTAATGGTCTATATGGAGAAGCCGTGTTTGTAGAACATAGAACATAGAATAGTACAGAACAGTACAGGCCATTCGGCCCACAATGTTGTGCCGACCCTTAAACCCTGCTTCCCATATAACCCCACACCCCACCTTAAATTCCTCCATGTACCTGTCTGGTAGTCTCTTAAATTTCCCGAGAGTATCTCCCTCCACCACTGACTCAGGCAGTGCATTCCACGCACCAACCCTCTCTGAGTGAGAAATCTCCCTCTAATATCTCCCTTGAACTTCCAACCCCTTACCAGAAAGCCATGTCCTCTTGTATTGAGCAGTGCTGCCCTAGGGAAGAGGTGCTGTCTGCCCACTCTATCTGTTCCTCTTAATACCTTGTACACCTCTATCATGTCTCCTCTCATCCTCTTTCTCTCCAAAGTGTAAAGCCCTAGCTCCCTTAATCTATGATCATAATCCATACTCTCCAAACCAGGCAGCATCCTGGTAAATCTCCTCTGTACCCTTTCCAATGCTTCCACATCCTTCCTATAGTGAGGCGACCAGAACTGGACACAGTACTCCAAGTGTGGCCTGATCAGAGTTTTATAGAGCTGCATCATTACCTCGCAACTCTCAAATGCTATCTCTCGACTTATGAAATTTAATACCGCATAAGCTTTGTTAACTTCCCTATCTAACTGTAAGGCAACATTCGTTTAGTTCATAGCTGGAGATTTCCGATGCGTCGGAATGTGAGCCGTCCAATGAGCGGAATGTGCTTTTCTGTTGTGTACTGACGCCGTTGTGAGCCGGGGCCTTTTGTTCGGCGGGAGACGAAGAGAATAGACGCAGGGGAGAACCAGTGTCGGATAGGACCCGGTGGGAGACCATTTGTTCGAAATGGATTGCGAGCGACGATCGGAAGGTGGTGACAGCTTCCACGCAGACCGAAATCCAGCGCGTCAGTGACAGAAAAGTTCAAGATGAACTCCAACATGTTCACATTTGACTGATTAATTATAATACGCCCTATTTCTTTCTTTATTTCATTTCTTTAATGACCCTTTAGTTAAGTAACATTAAGTAAATATGATTCCTTTAATCACATGCAGTGTGTTGACTGTTATTTCTTGGCACTGATATACAACAGCGTAGCAAATTACACCGTACCCACACAAACCAGGGTTTGGTGTGGCAGAGCCATCTCACGGGATTGACGGGAGCAGAGTGCGTATTTCGTAGACTTAAACAGACAAAGAAACAGGTTCGGTCAGCGATATTGTTATCGTTTTATGGGTCACGGTTTTATATGTAGTTTAAACTTTGTCCATCGTGAGAGTCGAGTAGCAATGGAATTACCAGTATACTGAGAGAATGTTCTGAATAAGAAGTGGTATTCTCTGTGCGAGAGACCGGGTGACCGAATAAGCTGTGATAATTACATTGCAGTAATGATGGAACTGGACAAGCAATGACATTTTCTATGTTGCCGGTGGCATGTCAGAGAAAGCATTGATAACACCAGCGAGGTCCATGATGGCCGTGTAGGACAGTGACGGATTTTCTCATTGCTGTAATGGACCCATTGGAAAGAGGAAAACACAGCACTCATCTCCTCACGACGCACAGAAATCATAAAAGCATCTGTCTCATATCTCTTGTGTTTCTCAATCTATGGTGAAGTATCATTATGTTCTTTGGAAACGTCCTTCGCATTTGAACAATATATCTGTATGAATTATTGTTATTTTAAACGAATATGAAACGCCATAACAGAAAAAGAACAGATATTTTTGGGAGTACTCGACAGGCATCTCACCGCCACTACTAGTCCACTACCCCTCAGTGATCATATTGGTTATTGTACCAGAGAAAGTGTCAGACCTGGTGGGAAAACACTCAGAGGATGCGCAATTCCCCAAAAAAAAAAACATTAATAACTCCTTAACGTTTATCTTTGACGCGTAGGGAGATGTGCAGAAGAATGCGAAAATATTGAATCTGGGGAGGGAAGGAACTATGCGATTGCGTAAAATCGTGAGATCATAAATTGGGAACAGAAGTACGGGGAAATGCACTAAATTAATATAGAGATTGTTAATGGAGAAATTGTACTGGGCTTTTCATAGATTTGACTCAATGGAGAAGGAAAGGAATGATAGGATATGGAGACATGGCTCATAATAAATATGAAAACCCTACTCAGGAGGAAGACGGAAGCGCACTTTACGAAGCAAGGGTCAGAGAAGGCTCGAGTATTGCAAGGCATCTAGGAAGGGAGCTGGAAATGGACCTAATATTGCGCGAAGGGAATAGCAGAAGGCGTTGCTGAGTAGGATGAAGGAAACAATCAGGAGGTATAGACGCACATGAGAATTGGGAGGACTGATTATGGATAAAACCGGGAACGTGCTGGAGTAACAGGGGAGCAGCAGCTATCAGTAATGAATAATTTGCTTCAGTATTCACACATGGGAGGGGCATTAACCGCTGGGAAAACCAACTTGTATAGTGTTTAAAGCAGCGCTAAATAGGTTCTGATTAGACTGGACATCAAAGGGGACGGTAAGAAGCTGGCAGAATGGAGTTGTGGGAATGGTAAATCAGTCATGATGGAATTTTGGAGCAGAATGGTCCGAATTTCCTAATTCTGCATCAATTAGAGGAGGACTTGGAAATTTTAACGACAATGCAGAATAGATTTACCGAGATGCTGCTCAGGTAAGAGATCAAGTCTAATGAGGAAACGTTGAGGGTTCTCTGGATTTTGGATTTTGTGCGAAGGAATATGGCAGATTTCATGATAGGAGAGTATAAGGTGTGAGAGGTATTGAGGGATTGTACAGCAAGACATTATCTTGGGAGTAAGTGGCTAATAGGAGGGACATAACAATAAGATAATCGGAGGAAGTGAAAGCGCGCTGTGAGATGTAACCTTTTTTTCTCTACACAGAGAATGCTTCGAGCCTGGTGTTCGGTGCTGAGACATTAGCGATATTTCAGACATGCATGAGTGAAAGCAAAATAGAGGACTAACCTATGGGAGTCATTATGTTGAACTTGGAGTATGTTCTAAGGAAGGTGGTTTGCACTTGAACTGAAAGGGGACTGATATCCTTGCGGGAACAGGACTGCCCCAGAGCAGAGAGTGGAGAGGTTGTAGAGACAGATGTTGTTATGACGATAGTCAAAGTCAGGAATGAAAAGGTTCAGCATGGGTCGACAACTGTGCTCAGCTGCAGATATTCCAATACAAAAAGCATTGCATGAAAGCCAGCTGAGCCCAGGGCTCGTGAAACTACTATATTTAACCATTAAGAAGCAAAGGGGACGCATTAAATGAGATTGTAGGGTACTACATAACACCCATCAGTCCGATTGATTTAGAAGATGACATATGAAGAGAAATTGATGAAAATTGCAGGAAACATAGGTTGTGATAACAGCTAATTTTAACTTTCCAATTTTTGACTGCGACTTCCATAGTGTAAAAAAACTAGATGGAATATTGGTTGTGAGACATATTGTGGAAAGTTTTTATTTTTTAAGCACCAGATAAAAGTCCCAAATGAACGACTGGACGATACTTGATCTGCATTTAATGAGCGAGACAGGGTAGGTGGCAGAAGTTTTTCAAGCGGAACACTTTGTATCCAGTAGTCCGCAGGCCATTAGTTTGAAAATATCTAAGCAAACAACAGGCCTTGTTCTTGGATTGCGATTTTAGACTGGACATATTTTAATCTTGCTGTTGTCAGAAACGATTTTGCAAGTGTCGACTGGGACAGGCCGTTTTCTGTCAAAGGTGTACGTGGTAGGTGGGAGTTCTTCAAAAGTAAAATTTTGAGAGAACAAAGTTTGTACGGACCTGTCACAATAAAGAGTAAACCTAACAGGTGTCCAGTACTTGGAATTTCAAGTGATATGGAGGCTCAAGTGAAGAAAAAACAGGAGATGAATTACAGGTGCAATGAGGTGCTTATCGAGTGCAGGGAATGCAAGAGAACACTTTAGAAAGAGAGCAGAAGAGTGAAGAAAGGATGATTTTGCCCTGGTTCAGTCGTAAGGAATGCTGCACATAGTTTCAGAGCGAAAGGATTTCAAGAGACATAATTAGACCACTGGAAGGTGAGAATTGGACAATAGCGAATCCAAATGTGGTGCTAAAAGCGCTCATTTTTTTGCATCCGTATTTATCTGGGAGTCGGATACAGTTTATCGATGTAAAACAAAACTGAATCAACTACCAGGACTCTATACAAGTTACAAAGGTGGAGACGTTTGGATGAGGCACATTACAGTGGATAAATCACCCGAAGCTGACAAGGTGTTGCTTCGGACCTCGCGAAAGGAAAAAATTGCAGGAACCCTAGCAGAGATATTTACATCATTCTTAAACAAGATAACTGGAGGGTAGCAAATGTTGTTCCGTTTGTTTAAGAAATGCTCTAAAAATAATCTATAATTTTATTGTCTTGTGAGCCTGACATCATGAGTGGGAAAGTTATTGGAAGGTATTTTAATGGGCCGGATACATGAGTTACTTTTTAGATATTGACTGATTAACGATAGACCATATAGCTTCGTTTGTGGCAAATCGTGTCAAAGAAGTTACCAGGAATGTTGTTGAAGAAAAAATATAGGCTGCTGTCGACGTGGAATTTTGCAAGACATTTGACAGTTTCCCGCAATGTTGAGTCATTCTGCTATGAAAATGAGGTAGTAAGTTTATGAGACATTTGTTTTGTGAAAGGAACCAGAGATTGGTAGCAGTTGGTTGCCTCTCTAACTGGATACCTGTGACAAGCGGAGAACTGCACAGACCGGTGCTGGTTCCTTTGCTGTTTACATCTGTATCAACGATCTGGATGATAATGTGCTAAATTGCATCAGGAAATTTGTGTATGCTGCCAAGACAGGGAGAATGATAGACAGAGAGGAATAGTATCATGGTGTGTGGTCGAATATAGAGCAGCTGGGAACAAATTGGTTTAGGGTAATACTGCCGTAAAGAAAGCTGTTGGCATATTATCCGTCATAAATCAAAGTACATAATACAGGTGATAAAATGTCATCTTCAGGTTGGATAAGATATGGCTGAGGCCACACATGAATTATTATGCAGTATGGTAAACTTCCTACAGGGAATATGTACGTAAATACGTTGAAAAGGGTGCAGAAAAAAATTACAAGGACTTTGGCCCGACAGGTGGACCTGAGATACAAGGAAATCGATCATGAGTTTTGACTTCAATCCCTGATGCGTAGAAAATTAAAATGAGACTGCTTTCATTACTCTCTATATCTACACCCATCTTAATTTTATATACCTCTGTCACTTCTTTCTTCTATGCTCCAGGGAATAAAGTCCTAACCAATTCAACCTTTCTCAGTAGCTCAGTTTCTCAAGTCCCGGCAACATCCTTGTAAACCTTTTCTGCACTCTTTCAACCTTAGTAATATGCTTCCTGTAATTTGGTGACCAAAACTGCAAACAATACTCTAAACCTGGCCTTACCAATGCATTATACAACCTCACCATAACATTCCAACTCTCGTACTCAATACTTTGAATTATAAAGGCCTTTGAGATAAGGTCGGAAGCTCTCTTTACGACCCTATTTATCTGTGACACCACTTTTAGGGAACTTTGTATCTGTATTCCCCGGTCCCTCTGTTCTACAGCACTCCTCAGTGGCCTGCAATTTACCTTGTATTTTCTACTTTGGTTTGTCCTTCAAAAGTGCCATACCTCACACTGGTCTGTATTAAACTTCATCTGCCATTTTTCAGCCCATTTTTCCAGCTGGTCCAAATCCCTCTGCAAGCTTTGAAATCCTTCCTCACTCTCCACTACACCTTCAATCTTTGTATCATCAGCAAATGATACTTTAGATGTGTGGGTATAGAGGGCTATGCCGACTGAAGTAGGCAATTTAAATATCACGGCCGAATGGCCGGTTTCTGTGCTGTTCTTTCCTAAGGGACCATGACTACCTGAGCACTGATTCATAACACAGAAACAGGTTGATTATATCGAAATCCGAAATGACTATAGTTTGATTTATTCACCGAGAATATTCTAACAGCGTGGATAATTTTAGAGGATCTCAGCAGGTCCTCGCAACAACAACAAAACGAATAACATATAGAGGTTTCGTGCCGTCACACTTTAGTGCAACTGGAATGTGAGGGTTGTTTTTCTGTGAGAATCTGATCTCAGAGTCTGTTTACAAGCAGTCACATTCCTCAGAATAAGGAGTGTACGTTCTGTTAAAATGAAATCGAACTGGTTCGACATTCCAATGTGACCAAAGTAATTTAAATTATGCTCAGCGACAGCTAAGGTACCGGAGGATTTGAGTTCGCTTACGAAAGGCTCAGAGACTCAGCCAAATAATTACAAGCCAGTGCTCCTGACATCAGTGGTGGGAAAGTTATTTGAAAGACCGAATTTGTGAGAATTTCAATAAACAGAATGGATTGGGTATAACTTTGTGTATTCATGGCAATCTTATAGAGTGTTTCGAAGAGGTTACGAATAATACTATTCGGAACTTTGATGAAAGCAAGGCAGGGTACATTTACCATAGGGTAAATGGAATAGGGGAGTGGAGAGAGAGGTATCGATGAGGGCGAGAGAGGAGATAAAAGAGAGGGAAGACAATGGAGCGAGAGCGAGATAAAAAGTATAGAGGTGTATGCAGCCGTTGAAACAGGGGTGCAGGACGAGAGTTGGAGTGTGACGGGATAGTGTGAGGGACTTGAGCAGGGAGCGAAAGCGAGGGAGACGTGCAAGAGTGTGCTAACGAAGCTTACGGAGTGGCAGAGTCGGGGAGATGGTATGCAGATGGAGAACACAAGTGTGATGACTGTTTTAATCATCTTCTCCCTCTCCTGCCCTTCTCTTTTCACACTGCACCTTACCTAGACTCTGACTGCTCTCCCCTCTCCACTCGCCGTGCCCCAGGACAAGGATGGTGATGATCGACGCTGACCAGTCCGAAGGCTTGGCCCTCAACACCAGTTTGTCCAGAAAGCCAGCCAGCTACTCATCTTCCCTTTGATGCGGCCTGGTTATGACACCTTTCCAGCTCTATGGCCTGTAAGGGTCAGTGCTCCATTCCATCCCGGGTGCCATTTTAAAACCACGCGCCACTTCTACCCTGCTAACCATTTTAAATTGGGATATCAATCCTTTTCCGACTCCCATTTGTAATCAGGACACAATTCCTTCCCTGGTGAACATTTTCCATTAGTACGCCATTCCATCCCAGTCGGACATTTTAACGTAGGTGCAAGTCAGTGAAGAGAATACTTCAGAATGAAAGCAGAAGTGTCATCGAAGGCCTGCTGTTGCCTTAGCAGACAAGTTGAAGGAGAATCCTAACGGATGCTACAGGTATGTTCAGAGCAAAGGGATTTCAGGGTCAGAATGGGTTCTCTGGAATACCACAATGAGAGTATAGCCAATCCATATGTGGAGACAAAACGGATGATTATTTTTTGTACATCTGTATTTACTCAGCAAACAGAGACAGAGTCTATAGAAACACCGTTTTCACAGAATCTATACAGATTACAGAGAAGGATGTGTCTACTTTCCTCAGGCAAATTCCCTGGGCCTGGAGAGGTGTTCACTAGGACACTATGGGAGAAAGAAGTTGCCGGATCCCTAGCAGAGATGTTTAAATCATCCTTAGGCCAGAGGGCTGGATGACAACCAATGCTGTTCAGCTGTTTAAGAGCGGCTTTAAAATAATCCAAGAAATTATAGGCCTCTGAGCTTGACATCAGTAGAGAGAAGGTTATTGGGAGGTATTCTAGCGGACCAGAAGTATGAGTGTTTGGATAGATAATGGCTGATTATGGATACTCAGCAATTCTTCGTAAGTGGTAAGTCGTGTCAAGGAAGGTACCAGGAGTGTGGATGAGGGCACGGCAGTGGATGTTGTATACATGGATCTTAGCAAGGCATTTGACAAGGTCCTTCATGGAAGATTTGGTCTCTCGGCTTTGAAAATGAGGTAGTAAATTTGATGAGACCATTGGTTTGAGGATGAAGCCAGAAAGTGGTAACAGATGGTTATCTCCCTGATTGGAGACCGATGAGTAAGGGCGTACTGCAGGGATTTGGAAATTTTAAACACTATGCGGAATAGATTTACCGAAATGCTACTTAATTAAGAGAAAAAAAAATGAGGAAACGATAAGGGATCACTGGTTTCTGTCCTTGGAGAGGACTACGATAAATTTCTTGATAGAAGACTATAAGGTAATAGGAGGTACTGAGAGATTGGACAGCCAGAGATGATCGAGGGCTGAAATGGTTAATAGGAGACACGTGAGTGAAAGAAAATAAGTAAAGGGTTAAACGGAGAGAATGGTTTCGTTGATCTTGGAGTCGACTGCAAAGAAATGAAGGTACTAGTCGCTTTAGCGGGAAGGTTTACTAGGGCTGCTCGAGGTGGGTGGGAGGGGATGGTGGGAGGTGGGAGGGTAAAACTAGACATTGAAATGATGGGAACAAGACTACTGCTGCAAATTATACAATGTATTGTATGAACGGCGAAAGAGCCCAGGGCATGAATAAGCACGTCGAATCGCTATATTTTCGACGTTAGTGAGAGGGTTGGAGGAGGAGCAGGCCTGGCAGCGGAGTACTCCACCTCTCAGTTGTTTTAGATAAAGCGGATGGGGAAGCATTGAATGAGAAGAGGTGGCGTTAATAGTTAAGAAAGCTGTCACAGTCCCGTTGTGTCATAACGGGGGCGCTGGGAGCAGACGCAAAAGCAAGACACAGACACAGAAGTATCAGGAACAGGATTAGGTATGCAAAGAAAATGGGGGAAATGGGAAAGAAACGACGCTGGACGAGACTAACATACAGGACCTAGTCTAGGACGAGACTAGGGAAACGGGATCAGGACAAGGAAAAAGGAACTTGGAACGTGGCTGGAACTCCGAGCAGGAGACTAGACAAGGACCCAGAACCTGGGTCTTGACTCGGGCTCGGACCCCGGAACTAGGCGAGGACATGACGTGGCTACAGAACAGGACGTGGAATTCCAGAACAGGACGTGGAACTCCTTCACAGGACGAGGCACATGGACAGTACGAGAACTCAAAGCCTTGACTTGGACAGGACGAGGTTCCCAACTCAACGATAGACAGTTCCTTATATTGACACTGCAAAGCTCCGGTTACGCTCCGGTGGTAGAACTTGACAAGGTTGCCGGACAAGGCTCCGGGAAAGGCTTCAGGCAGAAGGTGAAAGGGAAGGGAAGGGAAGGGAACAGTCCAGCAACTGCAGCGGAACCCAGGAGCTGTTTATGTAGCCTGCCCAAAACCAGAATTATGTGCCTCAATTAAAGCACACAACAGGACAAGGGAAAACCGGATAACCTGGAATATGGATCGATGGAACGGACCGTGAAACTGAATACGGACTTCACGGACCGGACCATGAGAGGTTGGGCTGGAAAACTAACCTAGTGAACCGTCCATTGTGGAACTGAGTAACAAGAAAGGTATGTCCATGTTAAAGGGTCTTTGGCTTTGGAGAGATTGCGTTTGATGTTTATGTTACAGGTCATTAAGCTTATCTACAGTCCACAGTCCGAAGGAGTTACAGAAATATATTTGAAGAGAGATCGAAGAGAATATCAGAAAGCATAACTTAGTTATATAAGGGGATTTTAAACTTCCAAGTATTATTTCAGACTCCCACAGTAAAAAGGGACAAGATGGAGTAGAGGTTGTCAAAATTCTTCTGCAAATTTCTCATAAAGAAGTCGATAAATGTCCTGAACGATATCTGATCTGTATTTACAGAATGAGAGAGGGCAGGTGGCAGAAGTTCGTGAAGGGAAGATTTTGCATCTGGTCGTCCTAAGGACATCAGTTTCAAAGTAAATAGGCAATTAAAAAATGCGGTTGTGCTTTGCGTTGCTTACGTTTTTTCACTGTTGCTTCCCTTAGTGACCGAGCTATTCCCAAAATATGTCCACAATTCGCTTAAGGGAGCTAAAGCAACATTTCCATGTTTTTTTTTTAATGTGCTCACTGTTTATTAATTAAAGATTATTTGTCGAATCTATTTTCTAGACGTTATTTGACACTACAGTACCTCCCCGAGTTGGTGCAGTTGGCAATAAACTCCTCTGGGGCTCAGACAATCCAATGAGGTTCCTGAATTGAGGGATTCAGATTGGGGAGAAGCAACAGGTCAGATGGAGTCTAATGTAGGAAATGAGTTCACCCAGTTCTGCAGAAGAGGCAGAATTGGTGGAGGATTGAGGTGGTGAGGGTGGTGTTGAGATGAGGTAGCTACTGGGTGATAGCAAAGTAAAATGCATATAATCGAAGCTTTATCGGGTATTCGAATGGTAATAACTTTCCTACGTTATTTAGGACTTCACTGAGATTACATTGCTTTTGGCACATTGGTCTTCATAAACTAATACTTTGAATACAGGAGATGGGAAACATGTTTGAACCTATATGAGGCATTTCTGAGGCCGAATTAGGAGCATCCTGTGCATCTTGGTCACCTACCTACAGGAAGTTTACAGTAACGAGAAGAGAGAAAAATTACTGGAAATTTGCCCAGAATGGAGGACATGAGCCATGAGGAAATTTTGAACAGGATCGGAATTTATTTTTTGGAAATCAGAACAATGAGGGACGATTTGATAGAGGTACATGCAAAGATGAGTGGTAGTTATTAGGTAAATGCAAGTAGGTATTTGCATTGAGTTTTGGGGGGCTTACAATCAGAGCTCAAGTGTTAAGTGGGGAAGGTGAAAAGTTTAATGGGAACATGAAAGAAAACTTGTTCATACAGAGGGTTGTAAGATTGTAAAAATAGCTGCCTGAAGAAACGGTACAGGCCCGCATGTCCGACAGAATAGGGAGTGGCCATTCTGCTGAAATTAACTCCACTCTCACTCTCATTCACCTGCGAACACTGTCTTTAACATTACAATTAACTACCTCTGCTGCAGGGAAAAGCGTTATAACTTTTAACCTTATAAAGAAAATTTCTCAGAGTGAGAATATGCATTTTATTTTAAATTCAGACTGCAATCTACAGCAGTTGTTTTTAAAAATATTTTTACGGTTCATTTAAATAAATCAGGCAACTGCATTCGTAACTCTTTGCCAGTAACATATTAAATGAAGTTTATGTGAGGTTGAGGGGAAGAAGGAATCAAAAGGAGAGTGGAGGGGTAAGCAGGGCGGCCGGAAAAGGCATAGTGTTTATAGAAGCTGGAGAATGGGAAGCTCAAGTTCTTAGAGTGTGTGGGAGGAATAGGGGATAGGGGAGAGATGGACTGAGAAGAAAGAAGTAGTGTTAAAGAGAGAGGGAAAGGGTGAGAGACAGAGGCTGGAAGGGAGACAGCACGGTTGAGTGAGAGGGAGAGCGCGAGGGATGCGGCAAAGGCTCAGAAATAAATCATGGAATCCTAGGCCGGTGCTCCTGACATCAGTAGTGGGAACGCTTTGGAGCACCGTATGTATGAGTATTTTAATAGACAGGACAGTCTAGAGATAGTCAGCATGGTTTTGTGTATCCCACGAAATGCTATAGAGTTTCTTGAAGAAAGAACGAAGAATGTTTCCAAGAGTGTTCATGATGGCACTGCAGAGGATGATACCTAAATGGACATTTTCAAGAGATTTTATCAAAGATCCGCATCGGAGTTTTGTCAAGAAAATCCACGAGCTTTGCATTCAAGATGAAGTAGTACATTAGAGTAAACATTGGCGTAGTAGCAGGAGGCAGAGAGTGGTGGCAGATGGTTGCCTTTCTCAGCAGAGTCCTGTGACTGTTGGAGAGCAGCACGTTTCGGTACTGGGCATGGTAGCACTGAGGCCATGTCCATGCTGCTGGAGCAACAAATTTTGTTCCGTGTGGGTAACCTCAGACATTATGGTATGAGCATGAATACCTCGAACTTATGTAACGACCCCTTCCATTTCACTATTCCCCATTCTCATTTCCCTTTTTCACTTTTTCTGCTTACGTTCAAACCCAACAGCTGGCGGTGCCAAAAATCGGAAATAAAGCGCATCTCGTCTGGAGAATCGCAGACGGGCAGAGATGATTGTGATTTTTATTCAATTACTGCTACAACGAGAAAGTGGTAAATATCTGTTATCATTTGTCAGCCCACTGTCAAATCCAAGCTATTGGATTTAGGATTGAAAGCGGAGGCTAATATGTTCTCGATCAGTCAGAACTTCACATTTAATTGTTGAGCATAGTTCGACTAATGTACACAGCAGCAAATACATCAATGTAAGAATTGTGCCATATGGCATAAAAGAGCACGTGGATTTACAATATTTTCGCCATTAGTGAGACGGGTGCAGTAGGAGCAGGACTGGCAGCTCAGGATTCCACCGTTCCGCTGTCAAAATGAAGCAGAGGGGGAAGGAATAAATGAGGAGGGGTGGCGTTACTAGTTAAGGAAGAAGTCACATCAGGCTGGACTGGTGGAAGGCCGTAATAAGTAAGGTATGTCCATGCTGAATGGACTTTAGCTTTGGAGCGATGGTGTATGATACGTGTATTACAGGCCATTACAGCCCATCCTACAGACCGAGGGATTTAGAGGAACAAATTTGATGAGAAGTTGCAGAGAATTCCAGGAAACATCAGTTTGTTATGGAAGCTGACTGTTTATTCTTTTCTAGAGATGCTGCCTGTCATGTTGACTTCCTTCAGCATTTTGTGCGTTGCTCTGGATTTATAACACATGTAAGGTCTCTAGTCTTTAAGTATTTGCGACATTGCCAGAATCTGTATTTGAATTGAGTCAGATCACGTTATTTCTTTTTTTTTTTCTTTGCTTCTGCTCTTCGTCCGATCTTTCAGGAAACGTTTTATTTATTGGTGCTTATTTTATAAAATTTCCAACTGTATTACAATATAATATCTCCGGAGAAACAACACCAATTGCATTCTAACAAATTGTAATCAACTGCCGTCACGATAACTGCACGATAGATGCACTCTTAAGGTAAAAGCGGATGAACGGGGTGAGCAGTGATTCTGGATTTGAACTTGTCAGCACAGCTGCAGAACAGTAACATCTGGAGTAATTATGCCCCTTGGTCCTTCGCTCTATCGCTCAGGGCCGCAATGCCATCACAGCCTATGTCGACAGCAACCAAAACGAGTAATGTGCAGAATACAGGGCTGTAGTTTCTTGATCCGATCGATATCAGCTATTACCTGATCAGTCTATTGAGGAAAGCAAAATTGAATCATCTTCGTGGACTCTACAGAGATTGCCGAGGAGAAGGCTTTTGCTGTCTTCAGGCAGATTAGAGTGGATAAATCCGCAGAACCGGTCAAGTTATTCTTTCCGGCCCAGCGAAAGGATGAACTTGCAGGAAATCTAGCAGAGATATATACATCATTCTTAAACCAGGCATAGCCAATGTTGTTGCTTTGTATAAGAAAGGCTCTAAAAATAATCCATGAAATAATAGTCTTGTGAGCCGGACATCATTCGTGGGAAGGTTGTTGGAAGGTAGTTTAACGGGCGGAATATATGATTTTCATTTTAGATATCCACTGATTAACGATAGTCCGCATGGCTTCATTAGTGGTAAATCGTGTCAAAGATGCTACCTGGAAAGTTGATGAAGAAAAAATATAAGGTGTTGTCGACATGGAATTTTTCAAGACATTTGATAGTTTCCGGTGAGGTTCAGTCGCTCCACTCTGAAAATCAGGTAGTAAATTTATGAGCCATTTTCTTTGTGAAAGGAACCACGGAATGGTAGCAGGTGGTTGCCTCTCCAACTGGATACCTGTGAGTAGCGGAGTTCTACAGAGACCGGCGCTGGTTCCTTTGACGTTTACATCTGTATTAACGATCTGGATGATGATGTGCCTCAGACAGAATCAGTAATTTAAATCACACACATCAAAGTTTCTGGTGAACTTTGATGTGTGTTGCTAGAATTTCCAGCATCTGCAGAATTCCTCGTGTCAGGAATTTAATTGTTGATCATCGTGCGAGTAATGTACTCAGCTGCAGATACCTCAATGAAAGAAGTATTGTATTAAAAGGCGGATGAGACCATGGCATGAATGAGCACGTGGATTTACTATATTATCGCCATTAGTGGGATGGTTGCAGTATGAGCAGGACTGTCAGCGCAGTATTCCACCGCTCCGCTGTTTAAGATGAAGCAGAGGGGGAAGGAATAAATGCGGAGGGATGGCGTTATTAGTTAGGGAAGATGTCACATCAGGGTGGATTAGAGAACTCACCTAGTGAGGCGTTCAATGTGGAACGTAGTAATAAGAAAGGTACGGCCATGTTAAAGGGGCTTTGGCTTTGGAGCGATGAAGTATGATAGATGTATTACACGGCATTACAGCCCAGCCAAGAGTCCGTGGGAGTTAGAGGAACAAATGTGAAGAGAAATTGCTCAGAATTTCAGCAAACGTCAGTTTGTTATAGGAGCCAGGGTTAAATTTCCAGGTTTTGACTGGGACTCCTAAAGTGTAAAAGGACAAGATGGAATAGACGTTGTCATCTATTTTCTGGAATGTTTTCTTAATCAGTAGATAAAAGTCGCAAATGAGGGAGTGTGCGATATTGATTTGCATTTAGGGAAGGAGGGAGGCCAGGTGGCACAATTTTGTATAGGGGAACACGTTGCATCCAGTAGTCCGAAGGACATTAGCTTTAAAGTAAATGTGCAAAAGAAAAACAGATCGGCTCCGCGGTCTGCGTGCTTAAACCAGCGGACTCGAGGAGAGCCCAGCGTTCTTCCGTTGCTTAAGATAGATTCTAAATTAATCTGTGAAATTTCAGCCCTCTAGCCCTCTGAGCTTGCTATCAGTTTTGGGAAAGTTATTAAAAGATATTGCAAGGGACCAAATAATTTAATTGTATCCGCTGCGGCCCCACCAATTTCCGCACTTACCTCCCACGCTGTCTGACCTATTCCTAACCGGAGTCAACAATTCGCCTAAAGGACATGAAGTAACATTTCCAAGCTTTATGAAATATCATGTAGGCTCATATTTTATTAATTATACAGTAATTGTCGAATTTATATTCTGAGCAGTATTTGACCTCCCCGAAATTGCATAGTTGGCAATAAACTGCACTGGGCCTCAGAGAATCCGATGAGATTCGAGCAGCGATGGACACGTTCTGTGGATTCAGCTTGGGAGAAGCAGCCGGTCAGATGGAGTCCAATGTTAGAAAGGAGGTCACTCACCTCGGTCGAAGAGGCAGTAATGGTGAAGAGCTGAGGTGGTGAGGGAGATTTTGAAATGTTGTAGGCAGTGAAGAAGGTCAAAGGTACAATGTATATAATCCAAGCGTTATTGGGTATACGACTGGAAATAACTTTGCAGGATTATTTCTGACTTTACTGAGATTGCATTGTTTTTCGAACATTGGCCAAAGTAAATCAATACATTGAGCGCAGGAAATGGGATTTTTGTTGGTGTAGTATAAGGCATTGCTGAGGCTGAATTTGGAGTATTGTGTGTAGTTTTGGTCGCCTATCTACAGGAAAGGATACAGAGTAAGAGTACAGAGAAAAATTACCAAGAGGTTGCCTGGTATGGACGACCTGACTGATAAGGTAACGTTTCAGAGTATTGGACTTCATTCCTTGGAACTTAGAGCACTGAGCGAAGCTTTGAGAGTGGTGCACAAAATTGTGGGGGTATAGATATAACCATATAAACATACAATAATTACAGCACGGAAACAGGCCATGTCGGCCCTTCTAGTCCGTGCCGAACTCTTACTCTCACCTAGTCCCACCGACCTGCACTCAGCCTATAACCCTCCATTCCTTTCCTGTCCATTATCTATACAATTTAACTTTAAATGACATCATCGAATCTGCCTCAACCACTTCTGCTGGAAGTTCGTTCCACACAGCTACCACGCTCTGAGTAAAGACGTTCTCCCTTATGTTACCCCTGAACTTCTGCCCTTCAAATCTCAAATCTTGTTTGAATCTCCCCCACTCTCAATGGAAAAAGCCTATCCACTTCAACTCTATCTACCCACCTCATAATTTTAAATACCTCTATCAAGACCTTCCTCAACCTTCTACACTCCAAAGAATAAATACCCAACTTGTTCAACCTCTCTCTTTAACTTAGGTGATGAAACCCAGGTAACATTCTAGTAAATCTTCTCTGTACTCTCTCTATTTTGTTGACATCTTTCCTATTATTCGGTGACCAGAACTGTACACAATCCTCCAAATTTGGCCTTACCAATGCGTTCTACAATTTCAACATTACATCCCAACACCTATACTTAATGCTCTGATTTATAAAGGCCAGCATAGCAAAAGCTTTCTTCACCACCCTATCCACATGAGATTCTACCTTCAGGGAACTATGCACCATTATTCCTAGATCCCTCTGTTATACTGCATTCTTCAATGCCCTATCATTTACAGTGTATGTCCTATTTTGATTAGTCCTACCATAATGTAGCACCTCACAATTATCAGCATTAAACTCTGTCTGCCATTTTTCAGCCCACTCTTCTAACTGGCCTAAATCTGTCTGCAAGCTTTGAAACCCAACTTCATTTTCCACAGCTCCACCTATCTTAGTATCATCTGCATACTTACTAATCCAATTTACTACCCCATCATCCAGATCATTAATGTATACGACAAACAACGTTGTACCCAGTACAGATCCCTGAGGCACACCCCTCATCACCGGACTCCAATCTGACAAACAGTTATTCACCACTACAGTCTGGCGTCTCCCATCCAGAAACTGCTGAATCCATTTTACTACTTCAATATAAATACCTAATGATTGAACCTTCCCAACTAACAGTCCATGTGGAACCTTGTCAAAAGCCTTACTGAAGTCCATATAGACAACATCCACTGCTTTACCCTCGTCAAATTTCCTAGCAATGTCTTCAAAAAATAATTACCTTACTTGCCAAAGCAACCTCATATCTTCTTTTAGCTTTTCTAATTTCTTTCTTAAGATTCTTTTTATATTCTTTATATTTCTGCAGCACCTCATTTACTCCATGCTGCCTATATTTATTGTAGATATCTCTCTTTTTCCGAACCGTGTTTCCAATATCCCTTGAAAACCATGGCTGTCTCAAACGCTTAACCTTTCCTTTCAACATAACAGGAGCGTAAAGATTCTGTACTCTCAGAATTGCACCTTTAAATGACTTCCATTACTCTATTACATCCCTCCCATAAAACAATTTGTCGCAATCCACTCCTTCTAAATCCTTTCGCATCTCCTCAAAGTTAGTCTTTCTCCAATCAAAAATATCAACCCTGGGTCCAGACCTATCGTTCTCCATAATTATATTGAAAATAATGGCATTGCGATCACTGGACCCGAAGTGCTCCCCAACACAAACCTCCGTCATCTGCCCTATCTCATTCCCTAACAGGAGATTCAACACTGCTCCTTCTCTGGTTGGTACCTCTATGTATGGCTGCAAAAAACAAAAAATCATGCACACAGTTTACAAACTCCAAACCGTCCAGCCCTTTTACAGTACTTTTACAGTATGGGCTTCCCAGTCTATGTTTGGAAAATTAAAATCTCCCATAATCACAAGCTTGTGTTTACTCCAAATATCTACTATCTCCTTACAAGTCTGCTAGGATAAATGCAGGTTGAAATTTTCCACTGAGTTTGGATGCACTAACAATCAGAGTCATGTGTTAATGGTGGAAGGTTTAAGGGCAACATGAAGCAGTTTGCAGTTGGAAGGCGGGGCTGAAGGGCCTGTTTCCATATTATACTGTTCTACAACTCGCTGACTCATTCATCATTAACTGATAACGCAGATATCTGGATTAATGTCCAAATAAATATCATAAGTTAAATTCTTCACAGCTGAATTCTCCCAAAATACTTTAACAGCGTGCTTATGTTGTGAAGTCCACTCAAACTGCCCACCTGTTGATCCCACACACTCCCTCTCGCCGATCATCCATAGCTATTGTAATACACAAAATGATGGAGGAACTCAGCAGGTGAGGCAAAGTCTATGGAATTGAATAAAAATTCGACTTTTCGAGCTGAGACGCTTCAGAGAAATTAGAAATGAAGAAGCAACATTGATTGATTAGGAAGGTTTTGGTTGTTGTTTTGTGAGATTCGCAGCTCAGTGTCTCTGTGTAATCAGCTGCCTGGACACGCAAATTTCGTTCTGCTGAAATCAAATCCACCGTCACCCTTGTTCAGTTGTGAATACTGTGTCTTTAATACATTAAACCATTTCCACTAAAGTGAAGACCGATGGAACCTTTAACAGTCTAAAGAAGGTGACCAGGGGCCAGAAGCTGCATAGTTATTTTTAACCCTAATCCAGTCATCCGCAGTTGTTTTAAAACATATTTTTTTTTGCCACTTGAACAAATCAGACCGTATCATCCTTACCCTTTGCCACCTTTTAACTAATGTTGATGTGCGGCTGAGAGTGCGATGGGAAGTGCGGGTGAGGGGAAGGAAGAGGCAGAAGGAGAGTGCATGGGTGAGCATGGAGAGGGGATGGGGCACGGTGTGTGTGAAAGGTGCAGATAGGGAAGCTGAAGGTGGATGAATATGTGGGCAAGAAGAGGGATCGAGAGTCTGCAGAATGGAGAGAGAGGAGAGGGGTGAGATAAAGAGATATAGACAGTTAACAGAGCGAAATTGTGAGAGAGGGGGAATAGGAGGTAGAGTGCACGGGGTAAGTGAGAGGTATAGAGGGTGGGATGTCAGAAAGGATCACAAATCAACCAGAGAATTATAGGCCACACTAATATTTTGAAGCAATGACTTATATTTCGTCTTCGAAACAACAGAGTGCAACAAGATTTACAAATAAATGACTCCGAATTGCTTTTACATATACGAAAAACAAAATGGGCCAGTGACTCGGAATGTAAACCCGGCCCAATGCGATGACAAAAAATAAAGCGTGAACGTTTCTCCTTTTCTGCCGGGTCACCTGTGATATCAATCCACAAATAAGTACAAAAGCCCAGGGCGAATACTGCACCATCATATTTCACTGTTATCTTAATCATTCACTGGTAAATATCTCCTCTGAAATGTTTATCAGGTATAAGCAAGTCCCCATAACGTTATGTTGAAAGGAAATCCGGTCCAGATCATTTCAGACATATCCCCCTGTGCAGAGCGCTTTAAATATCATTGATAACAGCACATTTGTGATCGTGATTCTGCAGTATGTCAGTTGTGACGGTTTTATTCGCTACAAATGGCGAGCACTGAGAAGTAAACATATGGCCAATATTTTCTGACAAACAGTGACAGTGTGGTGGGTTATGACTGGGCATTATCACTGGCAGTGTGATGTGCTGACGAGCATTTTTATAAAGATGTGTGTCACGCCCTGGAAGAAGACTTTATTGCTATTGTAATGGTCTATATGGAGAAGCCGTGTTTATAGAACAGAGAACACAGAATAGTACAGAACAGTACAGGCCATTCGGTCCGCAATGTTGTGCCGACCCTTAAACCCTGCTTCCCATATAACCCCACACCCCACCTTAAATTCCTCCATGTACCTGTCTAGTAGTCTCTTAAATTTCCCGAGAGTATCTGCCTCCACCACTGACTCAGGCAGTGCATTCCACGCACCAACACTCTCTGAGTGAGAAATCTTCCTCTAATATCCCCCTTGAACTTCCAACCCCTTACCAGAAGGCCATGTCCTCTTGTATTGAGCAGTGCTGCCCTAGGGAAGAGGTGCTGTCTGCCCAGTCTATCTGCTCCCCTTAATATCTTGTACACCTCTATCATGTCTCCTCTCATCCTCTTTCTCTCCAAAGTGTAAAGCCCTAGCTCCCGAAATCTATGATCATAATCCATACTCTCTAAACCAGGCAGCATCCTGGTAAATCTCTTCTGTACCCTTTCCAATGCTTCCACATCCTTCCTATAGTGAGGCGACCAGAACTGGACACAGTACTCCAAGTGTGGCCTAATCAGAGTTTTACAGAGTTGCATCATTATCTCGGGACTCTCAAATGCTATCTCTCGACTTATGAAAGTTAATACCGCATAAGCTTTGTTAACTTCCCTATCAAACTGTAAGGCAACATTCGTTTAGTTAAAAGCTGGGGATTTCCGATGCGTCGGAATGTGAGCCGTCCAATGAGCGGAATGTACTTTTCTGTTGTGTACTGACGCCGTTGTGAGCCGGGGCCTTTTGTTCGGCGGGAGACGAAGAGAGTAGACACAGGGGAGAACCAGTGTCGGATAGGACCCGGTGGGAGAACATTTGCTCGACATGGATTGCGAGCGACGATCGGAAGGTGGTGAGAGCTTCCACGCAGACCGAAGTCCAGCGCGTGAGTGACAGAAAAGTTGAAGATGAACTCCAACGTGTTCACATTTGACTGGTTAATTATAATACGCCCTTTTTCTTTATTTATTTCATTTCTTTAATGACCCTTTAGTTAAGTAACATTAATTAAATATGATTCCTTTAATCACATGCAGTGTGTTGACTGTTATTTCTTGGCACTGATATACAACAGCGTAGCAAATTACACCGTACCCACACAAACCAGGGTTTGGGGTGGCAGAGCCATCTCACGGGATTGACGGGAGCAGAGTGCGTATTTCGTAGACTTAAACAAACAAAGAAACAGGGTCGGTCAACGATATTGTTATCGTTTTATGGGTCACGGTTTTATATGTAGTTTAAACTTTGTCCATCGCGAGACTCGAGTAGCAATGTAATTACCAGTATACTGAGAGACCGTTCTGAATAAGAAGTGGTATTCTCTGTGCGAGAGACCGGGTGACCGAATAAACTGTGAGAATTACATTGCAGTATTGACGGAACTGGACAAGCAATCACATTTTCTATGTTGCCGGTGGCATGTCAGAGGAAGCATTGATAACACCAGCGAGGTCTATGATGGCCCTGTAGGAGAGTGACAGATTTTCTCATTGCTATAACGGACCCATTGGAAGGAGGAAAATACGGCACTCATCTCCTCACGTCGCACAGAAATCATAAAAGCATCTGTCTCATATCTCTTGTGTTTCTCAATCTATGGTGAAGTATCGTTATGTTCTTTGGAAACGTGCTTCTCATTTGAACAAATTATTTGTATGAATTATTGTTATTTTAAACGAACATGAACCGCCATAACAGAAAAAGAACAGATATTTTTGGGAGTACTCGACAGACATCTCACCGCCACTACTACTCCACTGCCCCTCAGTGATCATATTGGTTATTGTACCAGAGAAAGTGTCAGACCTGGTGCGAAAACACTCAGAGGATACGCAATTCCAAAAAAAAACATTAATAACGTCTTAACGTTTACCTTTGGAGAGGTGCAGAAGAATGGTAAAATATTGAATTTGGGGAGGGAAGGAACTATGCTATTGCGTAAGATGGTGAGATCATAAATTGGGAACAGATGTACGGGGAAATGAACTAAATTAATATAGAGATTGTTAATGGAGAACTTGTATTGGGCTTTTCATAGATTTAACTCAACGCAGAAGGAAAAGAATGACAGGATATGGAGACATGGTTCATAATAAATATGAAAACCCTACTCAAGAGGAAGACGGAAGCGCACTTTACGAAGCAAGGGTCAGAGAAGGCTCGAGTATTACAAGGCATCTAGGAAGGGAGCTGGAAATGCACCGAATGTTGCGCGAAGGGAATAGCAGAAGGCGTTGCTAAGTAGGATGAAGGAAACAATCAGGAGTTATAGACGCACATGAGAATAGGGAGGACTGATCATGGATAAAACCGGGAACGTGCTGGAGTAACAGGGGAGCAGCAGCTGTCAGTAATGAATAATTTGCTTCAGTATTCACACATAGGAGGGGCATTAACCGCTGGGAAAGCCAACTTGTATAGTGTTTAAAGCAGGGGTAAATAGGTTCTGATTAGACTGGACATCCAAAGGGACGGGAAGAAGCTGGCAGGATGGAGTTGTGGGAATGGTAAATCAGTCATGATGGAATTTTGGAACAGAATGGTCCGAATTTCCTAATTCTGCATCAATTAGAGGAGGACTTGGAAGTTTTCAAGACAATGCAGAATAGATTTACCGAGATGCTACTCAGGTAAGAGATCAAGTCTAATGAGGAAACGTTGAGGGTTCTCTGGATTTTGGATTTTGTGCGAAGGAATATGGCAGAATTCAGTATAAGGTGTAAGCGGTATTGAGGGATTGTGCAGCAAGACATTATCTTGGGAGTAAGTGGCTAATAGGAGGGGCATAACATTAAGATAATCGGAGGAAATTATAGCGCGCTGTGAGATGTAAACTTTTTTTTCCACACAGAGAATGCTTCGAGCCTGGTGTTCGGTGCTGAGACATTAGCGATATTTCAGACATGCATGAGTGAAAGCAAAATAGAGGACTAACCTATGGGAGTCATTATGTTGAACTTGGAGTATGCTCTAAGGAAGGTGGTTTGCACCTGAACTGAAAGGGGACTGATATCCTTGCGGGAACAGGACTGCCCCAGAGCAGAGAGTGGAGAGGTTGTAGAGACAGATGTTGTTATGACGATAGTCAAAGTCAGGAATGAAAAGGTTCAGCATGGGTCGACAACTGTGCTCATCTGCAGATATTCCAATACAAAAAGCATTGCATGAAAGCCAGCTGAGCCCAGGGCTCGTGTAACTACTATATTTAACCATTAAGAAGCAGAGGGGGACGCATTAACTGAGATTGTAGGGCACTACATAACAACCATCAGTCTGATTGATTTAGAGGATGACATTTGAAGAGAAAATGCAGAAAATTGCAGGAAGCATAGGTTGTGATAACAGCTGATTTTAACTTTCCAATTTTTGACTGCGACTTCCATAGTGTAAAAGAACTAGATGGAATATTGGTTGTGAAATATATTGTGGATATTTTTTTTTTTAAGCACCAGATAAAAGTCCCAAATGAACGACTGGACGATACTTGATCTGCATTTAATGAACGAGACAGGGCCGGTGGTAGAAGTTTTTCTAGCGGAACACTTCTGTATCCAGTAGTCCGCAGGCCATTAGTTTGAAAGTACCTAAGCATAAAACAGGCCTTCTTCTTGGATTGCGATTTTAGATTGGACATAATCCAATCTTGCTGGTGTCAGAAACGATTTTGCAAGTGTCGATTGGGACAGGCTGTTTTCTGTCAAAGGTGTAAGTGGTAGGTGGGAGTTCTTCCAGAGTGAAATTTTGAGAGAACAAAGTTTGTACGTGCCTATCACAATAAAGGGTAAAACTAACAGGTGTCGAGAAGTTGGAATTTCAATTGATATGGAGGCTCAAGTGAAGAAAAAACAGGAGATGAATTGCAGGTGCAATGAGGTGCTTATCGAGTGCAGGGAATGCAAGAGAACACTTTAGAAAGAGAGCAGAAGAGTCAAGAAAGGATGATTTTGCCCTAGTTCAATCGTAAGGAATGCTGCACATAGTTTCAGAGCAAAAGGATTTCAAGAGACATAATTAGACCACTGGAAGGTGAGAATTGGACAATAGCGAATCCAAATGTGGTGCCAAAAGCGCTAACTTTTTTGCATCTGTATTTATCTAGGAGTCGGATGCAGTTTATTGAGGTAAAACAAAACTGAATCAACTTCCCGGACTCTATACAAATTACAAAGGTGGAGACGTTTGGAGTAGGCACATTAGAGTGGATAAATCACCCGAACCCAACAAGGTGTTCCTTCGGACCTCGCGAAAGGAAAAACTTGCAGCAACCCCAGCAGAGATATTTACATCATTCTTAAACCAGATAACTGGAGGATAGGAAATGATGTCCCGTTTCTTTAAAAAAGACTCTAAAAATAATCTATGAATTTATTGTCTTGTGAGCCTGACATCATTAGTGGGAAAGTTATTGGAAGGCATTTTAATGGGCCGGATACATGAGTTTCTTTTTAGATATTGACTGATTAACAATAGTCCACATAGCTTCGTTTGTGGCAAATCCTGTCAAAGAAGTTACCAGGAATGTTGTTGAAGAAAACATATAAGTTGATGTCGACATGGAATTTTGCAAGATATTTTACAGTTTCCCGCAATGTTGAGTCATTCTGCTATGAAAATGAGGTAGTAAATTTATGAGACATTTGCTTTGTGAAAGGAACCAGAGATTGGTAGCAGATGGTCGCCTCTCTAACTGGATACCTGTGACAAGCGGAGAACTGCACAGACCGATGCTGGTTCCTTTGCTGTTTACATCTGTATCAACGAACTGGATGATAATGTGCTAAATTGCGTCAGCAAATTTCCGGATGCTGCCAAGATGGGGAGTATGAAGACAGAGAGGAATAGTATCATGGTGTGTGGTCGAATTTGGAGTAACTGGGAACAAATGGGTGACGGGTAATGCTGCCGTAACGTAAGCTGTTGGCGCATTATCCGTCATAAATCGAAGTACAGAGTACAGGTGATAAAATGTCATCTTAAAGTTGGACAAGACATGGCAGGCCTAATATGAAGTTTTATGCAGTATGGTAACCTTCCGACGGGGAATATGTACGTAGATACGTGAAAAGAAAATTTACAAGGATCTTCTGACAGGGAATATGTACGTAGATACGTGAAGAGAAAATTTACAAGGATTTAGCCCGACAGGTGGACCTGAGATAGAAGGAAATCGATAATAAGTTTTGACTTCAATCCTTGATGCTGAGAAAATAAAAAGGATCTGCTTTCATTACTCTCCATATCTATATCCATCTTAACTTTATATACCTCTATCCCCTCATTCTTCTACGCTCCAGGGAATGAAGTCCTAACCTATTCAACCTTTCTCTGCAGCTCAGTTTCTCAAGTCCCGGTAAGATCCTTGTAAACCTTCTCTGCACTCTTTCAACCTTAGTAATATCCTTCCTGTAATTTGGTGACCAAATCTGCACACAATACTCTAAATTCGACCTCACCAATGCCTTATACAACCTCACCATAACATTCCAACTCTTATACTCAATACTTTGAATTATAAATGCCTTTGAGATAGGGTCGTAAGCTCTCTTTATGACCCTATCTGCCTGTAACACCACTGTTAGGGAATTTTGTATCTGTATTCCCCGTTCCCTCTGTTCTACTGCACTCCTCAATGCCCTACCATTTACCTTGTGATTTCTAATTTGGTTTGTCCTTCAAAAGTGCCATACCTCACACTGGTCTCTATTAAACTCCATCTTCCACTTTTCAACCCATTTTTCCAGCTTGTCCAAATTCCTCTGCAAGCTTTGAAAACCTTCCTCACTGTCCACTACACCTTCAATCTTTGTATCAACAGCAAATGATACTTTAGATGTGTGGGTATGGAGGGCTATGCTGACTGAAGTAGGCAATTTAATTATCTCGGCCGAAGGACCGGTTTCTGTGCTGTTCTTTCCTAAGGGACCATGGCTACCTGACCACTGATTCATAACACAGAAACGGGTTGATTATATGAAAATCCAAATGACTATAGTTTGATTTATTCACCGAGAATATTCTAACAGCGTGGATAATTCTGTAGCATCTCAGCAGGTCCTGTAACAACAGCTAAAAGAATAACATACAGAGGTTTCGTGCCATCACACTTCAGTGCAACTGGAATGTGCGGGTTGTTTTTCTGTGAGAATCTGAGCTAAGAGTCTGTCTATAAGCAGCCACCTGAACTCTCACATTCCTCAGAATAAGGAGTGGACGTTCTGTTAAAATCAAATCGAACTGCTTCGACATTTCATTGTGAACAAAGTAATTTAAATTCTGCTTAGCGACAGGTAAGGTACCGGAGGATTTGAGTTCGCTTACGAAAGGCTCAGAGACACAGCCAAGTAATTACACACCAGTGCTCCTGACATCAGTGGTGGAAAAGTTATTGGAAAGACCGAATTTGTGAGAATTTCAATAAACAGAATGGATTGGGTATAACTTTGTGTACTCATGGCAATCTTATAGAGTGTTTCGAAGAAGTTAAGAATAATACTATTCGGAACGTTGATGAAAGCAAGGCAGTGCACGTTGTTTATCTGTACTTTATCAAGAAATTCAACAAGGGAGGTTTGTCAATAAAATCCTCGTCATTCAAGATGAGGTGGTAAATTGGAGTGGACATTGAAGTTGTGGGAGATGGCGGATAGTGCTATTGAATGGTTGCCTCCCTGACTAGAGGCCCGTGTATAGTGGAGTGCCAGAGGGATCGGTGTTGGATGCATTGTTTGTTATCTATACGAATGTTTTGGATGATAATGCGGTTTATTGGATCTGTAGATTTGCCGATGACACTAAGATTGGAGGTGTAGCCAACAGCCAGGAAAACCATCAGAACTTTAAGCAGGATCTGTTCTAGGTGGGAAAATCTGCTAAAAATAGCAGAAGTAAAATTAATGCAAGCAAGTGTAGGGTATTGCACTTCGGTTCGACGAACTAAGGTAGGTCTCACGTATTAGAAGGTAGGGCACTGAGGTGTGCCGTAAAGCGAAGTGATTTAGGATTACAGGTTCAGAATTATTCGAAATGGCGACATAGGTAGATAGGGTCATAAGATAAGCTTTTGTCACACTGGCCTTCATAAATCATATTATTGAGTATAGGAGATGGGATGTTATGCTGAAGTCATATTACACATTGGCGTGGCCTAATTTGGAATATTGTGTGCAGTTTTGTTCCCCTACCTATAGGAAA
Organism: Mobula birostris; assembly: GCF_030028105.1. Lineage (NCBI taxonomy): Eukaryota > Metazoa > Chordata > Chondrichthyes > Myliobatiformes > Myliobatidae > Mobula > Mobula birostris. The sequence goes on along the minus strand of NC_092382.1, from coordinate 54,399,563 downwards.
TATGCAACTACGGTTAAAATAGTACAGTGAAATTTAAAAGGATTTTTGTGCAATTGTAGTACCTGGGTAAAACGGAAAGTTGGAAGAGGTTAGTTTTTTATTCCTTGGAAAGAATAAGATCTAAAGGAGATTTGATAGAGGTATACTAAATTGTGAGCGGTGTAGATGGGGTAAATGGAATAAGGGAGTGGAGAGAGAGGTATCGAGAGAGCGGATTAAAGAGAGTGAAGAGAATGGAGTGAGAGGGAGGGAGAAAATGCAGAGGGGTATGCAGCGGTTGAAAGAGGGGTGCAGGACGAGAGTTGGAGTGCGACAGGATAGTGCGAGGGGCTCGAGCAGGGAGTGAAAGCGAGGTAGAAGTGCAAGAGTGTGCAAACGAAGCTTACGGAGTGGGAGAGTAGGGTAGAAGGTATGCAGATGGAGAACACAAGTGTGATGACTGTTTTAGTCATCTTCTCCCTCACCTGCCCTTCTCTTTTCACACTGCACCTTACCTAATCTCTGACTGCTCTCCTCTCTCCCCTTGCCGTGCCCCAGGACAAGGATGGTGATGATCGATGCTGACCAGTCTGAAGACTTGGCCCTCAACGCCAGTTTGCCCAGAAAGCCAGCCAGATACTCATCTTCCCTTTGATGCGGCCTGGTTATGACACCTCTCCAGCTCTACAGCCTGAAAGGGTAGGTGCTCCATTCCATCCCGGGTGCCATTTTAAAACCACGCGTCACTTCTACCCTGCTAACCATTTTAAATTGGGATATCAATCCTTTCCCGACTCCGATTTGTAATCAGGACACAATTCCTTACTGGTGATCACTTTCAACTAGTACGCCATTCCATCCCAGTCGGACATTTTAACGTAGGTGCAAGTCAGTGAAGAGAATACTTCAGAATGAAAGCAGAAGTGTCATCGAAGGCCTGCTATTGCCTTAGCAGACAAGTTGAAGGAGAATCCTAAGGGATGCTACAGGTATGTTCAGAGCAAAGGGATTTCAGGGTCAAAATGGGTTCTCTGGAATATCTTAATGGAAGTATAGCTAATCCATATGTGGAGACAAAACGGATGATTATTTTTGTACATCTGTATTTACTCAGCAAACAGAATCAGAGTCTATAGAAACACCGTTTTCACAGAATCTATACAGATTACAGAGAAGGATTTGTCTGCTGTCCTCAGGCAAATTAGGGTGGACAGATTCCCTGGGCCTGGAGAGGTGTTCACTAGGACACTATGGGAGAAAGAAGTTGCCGGATCCCTAGCAGAGATGTTTAAATCATCCTTAGGCCAGAGGGCTGGATGATAGCCAATGCTGTTCAGCTGTTTAAGAGCGGCTTTAAAATAATCCAAGAAATTATAGGCCTCTGAGCTTGACATCAATAGAGAGAAGGTTATTGGGAGGTATTCTAGCGGACCAGAAGTATGAGTGTTTGGATAGATAATGGCTGATTAAGGATACTCAGCAATTCTTCGTAAGTGGTAAGTCGTGTCAAGGAAGGTACCAGGAGTGTGGATGAGGGCACGGCAGTGGATGTTGTATACATGGATCTTAGCAAGGCATTTGACAAAGTCCTGCATGGAAGATTTGGTCTCTCGGCTTTGAAAATGAGGTAGTAAATTTGATGAGACCTTTGGTTTGAGGATGAAGCCAGAAAGTTGTAACAGATGGTTGCCTCCCCGATTGGAGACCTATGAGTAGGGGCGTACTGCAGGGATTTGGAAATTTTAAACACTATGTGGAATAGATTTACCGAAATGCTACTTAATTAAGAGAAAAAAAAAGATATAAGGAAACGATAAGGGATCTCTGGTTTCTGCCTCTGGAGAGGACTATGATAAATTTCTTGATAGAAGACTATAAGGTAATAGGAGGTATTGAGAGATTGGACAGCCAGAGATGATCGAGGGCTTAAGTGGTTAATAGGAGACACGTGAGTGAAAGAAAAAAGTAAAGGATTAAACGGAGAGAATGGTTTCGTTGATCTTGGAGTCGACTGCAAAGAAATGAAGGTACTAGTCGCTTTAGCGGGAAGGTTTACTAGGGCTGCTCGAGGTGGGTGGGCGGGGGTGGAGGGAGGTGGGAGGGTAAAACTAGACATCCAAATGATGGGAACAAGACTACCGCGAAACAGAGAGTGGAGAGGTTGTGGAGACAGAAGCTGTGAAGGCCTCAGACAAAATCAGCAATTTAGATGTTCAGCATGCTTCGAATAATATCCTCTGCTGCAAATTATACAATGTATTGTATGAAAGCCGAAAGAGCTCAGGGCATGAATAAGCACGTCGAATCACCATATTTTCGACGTTAGTGAGAGGGTTGGAAGAGGAGCAGGCCTGGCAGAGGAGTAGTCCACCTCTCCGTTGTTTTAGATAAAGTGGATGGGGAAGCATTGAATGAGAAGAGGTGGCGTTAATAGATAAGAAAGCTGCCACAGTCTCGTTGTGTCATAACGTGGGCGCTGGGAGCAGACGCAAAAGCAAGACACAGACACTGAAGTACCAGGAGCAGGATTTGGTGTGAAAAGAAAACGGGGGAAGTGGAGAAGAAACGACGCTGGATGAGACTAAGATACAGGGCCTAGTCTAGGAAAACGGGATCAGGATTCGGAACAAGGAACTTGGAACCCGGCTTGAACTCCGAGCTGGAGACTATACAAGGACCCAGAACCTGGATCTTGACTCGGGCTCGGACCCCGGAACTAGGCGAGGACATTACATACCTACAGAACAGGATGTGGAACTCCTGAAAAGGACGTGGAACTCCTTCACAGGACGAGGCACATAGACAGTACAAGAACTCAATGCCTTGACTTGGACAGGACAAGGTTCCTGGACGTGGCTTGGACAGGACGAGGTACTTCTGGGCTGGGCGAGGCACAAGGACAGGAAGAGGTACTCCTGAGCTGAGCGAGGCACAAGGACAGGACAAGACCCCAAAGTCTTGACTTGGTCTTGGGAGACAGGAACACAGAACACAGAAACTTGGTCTTGGGAGACAGGAGCGCAGAACACAGAGCCTTCATCTTCTTTCACCCTGCCCTCAAGTTTACCTGGTTCATTTCTGACACCTCCCTCCCCTTTCTAGATCTTTCTGTCTCTGTCTCTGGAGACAGCTTATCCACTGATGTCTACTATAAGCCTACTGACTCTCACAGCTATCTGCACTATTCCTTTTCTCACCCTGTCTCTTGCAAAAACGCCATCCCCTTATCGCAATTCCTCTGTCTCCGCCGCATCTGCTCTCAGGATGAGGCTTTTCATTCTAGGACGAGGGAGATGTCTTCCTTTTTTAAAGAAAGGGGCTTCCCTTCCTCCACTATCAACTCTGTTCTTAAACGCATCTCCCCCATTTCACGTACATCTGCTCTCACTCCATCCTCCCGCCACCCCACTAGGAATAGGGTTCCCCTAGTCCTCACCTACCACCCCACCAGCCTCCGGGTCCAACATATTATTCTCCGTAACTTCCGCCACCTCCAACGGGATCCCACCACTAAGCACATCTTTCCCTCCCCCCCTCTCTCTGCATTCCGCAGGGATCGCTCCCTACACAACTCCCTTGTCCATTCGTCCCCCCCCATCCCTCCCCACTGATCTCCCTCCTGGCACTTATCCGTGTAAGTAGAACAAGTGCTACACATGCCCTTACACTTCCTCCCTTACCACCATTCAGGGTCCCAAACAGTCCTTCCAGGTGAGGCAACACTTCACCTGTGAGTCGACTGGGGTGATATACTGCGTCCGGTGCTCCCGATGTGGCCTTTTATATATTGGCGAGACCCGACGCAGACTGGGAGACCACTTTGCTGAACATCTACGCTCTGTCCGCCAGAGAAAGCAGGACCTCCCAGTGGCCATACATTTTAATTCCACATCCCATTCCCATTCTGACATGTCTATCCACGGCCTCCTCTACTGTAAAGATGAAGCCACACTCAGGTTGGAGGAACAACAACTTGTATTCCGTCTGGGTCGCCTCCAACCTGATGGCATGAACATCGACTTCTCTAACTTCCGCTAAGGCCCCACCCCCCCCTCGTACCCCATCTGTTGCTTGTTTTTATGCACACATTCTTTCTCTCACTCTCCTTTTTCTCCCTCTGTCCCTCTGAATATACCTCTTGCCCATTCTCTGGGACCCCCAACACCCTTGTCTTTCTTCCAGGACCTTCTGTCCCATGATCCTCTCTTATCCCCTTTTGCCTATCACCTGTCCAGCTCTTGGCTCCATCCCCACCCCTCCTGTCTTGTCCTATCATTTTGGATCTCCCCCTCCACCTCCAACTTTCAAATCCCTCACTCACTCTTCCTTCAGTTAGTCCTGACGAAGTGTCTCGGCCTGAAACGTCGACTGCACCTCTTCCTACAGATGCTGCTTGGCCTGCTGTGTTCACCAGCAACTTTGATGTGTGTTGCTTGAATTTCCAGCATCTGCAGAATTACTGTTGTCTGTGTCTATAATCGAAGCTTTATCGGGTATACGAATGGTAATAACTTTCCTACATTATTTAGGGCTTCACTGAGATTACATTGCTTTTGGCACATTGCCCTTCATAAACTAGTACTTTGAATACAGGAGCTGGGAAACATGTTTGAACCTATATGAGGCATTTCTGAGGCCGAATTAGGAGCATTCTGTGCATCTACCTACAGGAAGATTACAGTAAACGGAAGAGAGAAAAATTACTGGAAATTTGCCCCGAATGGAGGACATGAGCCATGAGGAAATTTTGAACAGGATCAGAATTTATTTTTTGGAAATCAGAACAATGAAGGATGATTTGATAGAGGTACACGCAAAGATGAGTGGTAGTTGTAGGGTAAATGCAAGTAGGTATTTGCATTGAGTTTTGGGGGACTTACAATCAGAACTCAAGTGTTAAGTGCGGAAAGGGAACATTGCAACTAACTACTTCTGCTGCAGGGAATAGCGTTATAACTTTTAACCTCATTAAGAAAATGTCTCAGAGTGAGAATATGCATTTTATTTTAAACTCAGACTCCAATCTCCTGCAGTTATTTATAAAAATATATTTTTAAGATTCATTTAAATAAATCAGGCAATTGTATTCCTAACCCTTTGTCAGTAACATATTAAATGAAGTTTATGTGAGGTTGAGGGGAAGAAGGAATCATAAGGAGAGTGGAGGGATAAGCAGGGCGGCCGGAAAAAAGCGGAGTGTGTCTATGGAAGGAGGGGAATTGGAAGCTCAAGTTCTAAGAGTGTGTGGGAGGAAGAGGGTAGAGTGGAGAGATGGACTGAGAAGAGAGAGGTAGTGTTAAGAGAGAGGGAAACAGTGAGAGACAGAGGCTGGAAGGGAGAGAGCACGGTAGAGTGAGAGGGAGAGAGTGAGGGATGCGGGGAAGGCTCAGATATCAACCATTTAATCCTAGGCCGGTGCTCCTGACATCAGTAGTGGGAACGCTTTGGAGCACCGTATGTATGAGCATTTTAACAGACAGGACAGTCTAGAGATAGTCAGCATGGTTTTGTGTATCCCACGACATGCTATAGAGTTACTTGAAGAAGTAACGAAGAATGTTTCCAGGAGAGTTCATGAAGGCACTGCAGAGGATGATATCTAAATGGACATTTTCAGTAGATTTTATCAAAGATCTGCATCGGAGTTTTGTCAAGAAAATCCACGAGCTTTGCATTTAAGATGCGGTAGTGCATTAGAGTAGCCATTGGCGTAGTAGCAGGAGGCAGAGAGTGGTGGCAGATGGTTGCCTTTCTCAGCAGAGTCCTGTGACTATTGGAGAGCAGCACGTTTCGGTGCTGGGCATGGTAGCACTGAGGCCATGTCCATGTTGCTGGAGCAACAAATTTTGTTCCGTGTGGGTAACCTCAGACATGATTGTATGAGCATGAATATCTCGAACTTCCTGTAACGACCCCTTCCATTTCACTATTCTCCATTCACATTTCCCTTTTTCACTTTTTCTGCTTACGTTCAAACCCAACTGCTGGCGGTGCCAAAAATCGGAAATAAAGCGCATCTCGTCTGGAGAATCGCAGACGGGCAGAGATGATTGTGATTTTTATTCAATTACTGCTACAACGAGAAAGCGGTAAATCTCTGTTATCATTTCTCAGCCCACTGTCAAATCCAGGCTATTGGATTTAGGCTTGAAAGCGGAGGCTAATATGTTCTCGGTCAGTCAGAACTTCACATTTAATTGTTGAGCATAGTGCGATTAATGTACACAGCAGCAAATACATCAGTGTAAGAATTGTGCCATATGGCAGAAAAGAGCACGTGGATTTACAATATTTTCGCCATTAGTGAGACGGGTGCAGTAGGAGCAGGACTGGCAGCTCAGGATTCCACCGTTCCGCTGTTCAAAATGAAGCAGAGGGGGAAGGAATAAATGAGGAGAGGTGGCGTTACTAGTTAAGGAAGATGTCACATCAGGCTGGACTGGTGCAAGGCTGTAATAAGTAAGGTATGCCCATGCTGAATGGACTTTAGCTTTGGAGCGATGGTGTATGATAGGTGTATTACAGGCCATTACAGCCCATCCTACAGACCGAGGGATGTAGAGGAACGAATTTGATGAGAAATTGCAGAGAATTCCAGGAATCATCAGTTTGTTATGGAAGCTGACTGTTTATTCTTTTCTAGAGATGCTGCCTGTCATGTTGACTTCCTTCAGCATTTTGTGCGTTGGTCTGGATTTATAACACTTGTAAGGTCTCTAGTCTTTAAGTATTTGCGACATTGCCAGAATCTGTATTTGAATTGAGTAAGATCACGTTATTTCTTTTTTTTTTTTTCTTTGCTTCTGCTCTTCGTCCGATCTTTCAGGAAAGGTTTTATTTATTGGTGCTTATTTTATAAAATTTCCAACTGTATTACAATATAGCATCTCCAGAGAAACAACACCAATTGCATTCTAACAAATTGTAATCAACTGTCGTCACGATAACTGCACGATAGATGCACACTTAAGGTAAAAGCGGATGAACGGGGTGAGCAGTGATTCTGGATTTGAGCTTGTCAGCACAGCTGCAGAACAGTAACATCTGGAGTAATTATGCCCCTTGGTTCTTCGCTCTATCGCTCAGGGCCTCAATGCCATCTCAGCCTATGTCCACAACAACCAAAACGAGTAATGTGCTGAATAGAGGGCTGTAGTTTCTTGATCCGATCGATATCAGCTATTACCTGATTGCAACGATCAGTAAAGGCGTTGGATAAATTTCCATCTGAAGCTTGTACATAGAGGAGAAATTTAAAATGTGGATGCCGGAGAAATGTATTTCAGTGCATGACCAGTTTTCGCCCTGACGTCCTCACGTTGCTCACTTGAGACTGCACAAGCGACAACATTATCGGCCGGATGAGAGAAGACGCCATCATCCTGGCCAGCAGTGGAAATTAGTTTTAGCTCAGTGATGGTTCAAGAGAAGCAGTGTTAACATCGGCGTGGTCAGTGACGTTTTAGTAAAAGCGCAGACTATGCTGTTTATTAAAAGGAAGTGCATCTTTGAACAATAAGCCAGGCCCATATTTCTTTGGGTCTGGAACATTACAGTCAAACTGTCTGCTTCATTTCTGCTATCGTCCAATCCCAAACCAGGTCTTAACTCTGCAGTAGCTCAGACAAATGACCACGAGTGCGCCAAGTGGAGGTTCTGTGCACACACTTCGGCCTGTTTTTCATATTACTACCCATCTGCAGAGACAGCTTTAGCCTGTTCCTTGCAATGTTGGGTCTCATTCGAGCATTATTCACAAAATATTACGAAACCTGTTCGAAGAAATGTCCTGTTTTTATCGCACACAAACATACAACTTACGTATTTTGTAACTCCGCACGTGCCGAACAATAACATTTTAACCACATCTCATTTGACAGTAATTAATCTGTTCAGTAATGTGCAATAATTCTCCCTTGGTGTTCCACACGGTCTGGTTCAAACAACAAAAAAACATAATCTCTGCATTCAGCACGTTTCCTAAATGTGTAAGTATGTCAAACGTATGTTTACATGCATATGGGGATTTTCGCAATTACAGTGACTATTTTATTCCTGATGTGGGACATCAGAGAAAAAACATATCTGTCCTGTGAACATGTTAGACCGTGAGGCAGAGGAATCGGATTAGACCCCCTGTTCTATCGACTCTGCTCCGCCATTTAATCATGGTTGACCCTTTTTTTCCTCCTCTTCAACCCGAGTTGCCGGCCTTCGCCCATAATCCTTGATGCCATGCAAATCGAGAACCGACCAATCCCTGACTTAAATAAACCCAACGACGAAGAAGTCTCGATCTTCCTATGTCCACCGCTGGTTTGCCTTATCGGAACCTACTGCATATAGGCTGCACCGAATTTCATTTAGATATGTAAAAAACAAAATATGCCGATGACTTGGAATGCGAACACGGCCCAATGTGATGATAAAAAAATAAAGGGATATACAGGGATATTGTTATGGTTTTATGGGCTCATGGTCTGTCATGTAGTTTTCGCTGCGTCCACCGTGAGACTGGACAGACAATGAACTTACCAGGACACTGAATAAGCGGTGGTATTCTCTATATGAGAGGTTGTGGGACCGAATGAACTCTGATAATAACATTACGGTGCCTGGGCTGCTGCTCCGGGCTGAGAAATTAGGGGCGTTTCGTAGGCGCGTGAGTGAAGGTATGCCCATGGAAAAGAGGCTCTGCCTTTGGAGCGATGGTGCACGGTGGCTGTGTTACAGGGCATTAAACACCATCAAACAGTCCGATAGAACTAGAGGGTCACATTTGAAGAGAAATGGCCGAAAACCTCACGAAACATAAGGTTGTAATAACAGCTGGTTTGAACTTTCCAAGTTTTAACTGGGAAACTGGGAACCCATGGTGTGAAAGGAATAGATGGAATAGAGGTTGTGAATAGATGTTCTGGATAGTTTCTTAAACAGTAGATAAAAACCTGAAATGACGAAGACTGCGATTCTTGATCTTCTCTGAGGGAACGAGAGAGGACCGGTGGCAGAAGGTTGCCTCGGGGATCACTTTGCTTCCACTAGTCCGCAGGCCATTAGTTTGAAGTTAAACATGCAAAAACAGGCCTGGTTCTCGGGCTGCGATTTTAGATTGGAGACAGAAAGAATCTTGTTGGTATCAGAGAGGATTTTGCAAGTGTCCCCTAGGACATTCTATGGTAAGTGGAAGGTCTTCAAAAGTGAAATTTCGAGAGCGCAAAGTTTGCACGGGCCCGTCAGAATAAATGGTAAACATAACAGTGCCGGGAACCTGGAATTTCAAGTGATATGGAGGCCCAAGTAAAGAAAGGAAATGAGGTGAATTCCAGGTTCAGTAATGTGTTTATGGGGGTGTAGGAAATGCAAGAGAACGTTTATCAAAGAGAGGAGGAGGGTGAGAGAATGATATGATTTTGTCCGAGTTGAATGGTAAGGACTGCTGCACATATCTTAAGAGCATAAGGATTTCAAGAAACGTAATTAGTCTTCTTGAACTAGGACCATAGCTAATGCACATGTGGTGCCAGATGAGCTAATGTTTTGCATCTGTATTTATCCAGGAAACCGATACAGGCTATTGAGGAAAGCAAAATTGAATCATCTTCTTGGACTCTACAGAGATTGTCAAGGAGAAGGCCTTTGCTGTCTTCAGGCAGATTCCAGTGGATAAATCCCCAGAACCGGTCAAGTTGTTCTTTCGGGCCCAGCGAAAGGATGAACTTGCAGGAACTCTAGCAGAGATATATACATCATTCTTAAACCAGGCATAGCCAATGTTGTTCCTTTGTATAAGAAAGGCTCTAAAAATAATCCATGAAATAATAGTCTTGTGAGCCGGACATCATTCGTGGGAAGGTTGTTGGAAGGTAGTTTAACGGGCGGAATATATGATTTTCATTTTAGATATCCACTGATTAACGATAGTCCGCATGGCTTCATTAGTGGTAAATCATGTCAAAGATCTTACCTGGAAAGTTGATGAAGAAAAAAATATAAGATGTTGTCAAAATGGAATTTTTCAAGACATTTGATAGTTTCCAGTGAGGTTCAGTCGCTCCGCTCTGAAAATCAGGTAGTAAATTTATGAGCCATTTTCTTTGTGAAAGGAACCAGGGAATGGTAGCAGGTGGTTGCCTCTCCAACTGGATACCTGTGAGTAGCGGAGTTCTACAGAGACCGGTGCTGGTTCCTTTGACGTTTACATCTGTATTAACGATCTAGATGATGATGTGCCTCAGACAGAATCAGTAATTTAAATCACACACATCAAAGTTTCTGGTGAACTTAGACATGTGTTGCTAGAATTTCCAGCATCTGCAGAATTCCTCGTGTCAGGAATTTAATTGTTGATCATGGTGCGAGTAATGTACTCAGCTGCAGATACCTCAATGAAAGAAGTATTGTATTAAAAGGCGGATGAGACCATGGCATGAATGAGCACGTGGATTTACTATATTATCGCCATTAGTGGGATGGTTGCAGTATGAGCAGGACTGGCAGCGCAGTATTCCACCGCTCCGCTGTTTAAGATGAAGCAGAGGGGGAAGGAATAAATGAGGAGGGATGGCGTTACTAGTTAGGGAAGATGTCACATCAGGGTGGATTAGAGAACTCACCTAGTGAGGCGTTCAATGTGGAACGTAGTAATAAGAAAGGTATGGCCATGTTAAAGGGGCTTTGGCTTTGGAGCGATGAAGTATGATAGATGTATTACACGGCATCACAGCCCAGCCAAGTGTCCGTGGGAGTTAGAGGAACAAATGCGAAGAGAAATTGCTCAGAATTTCAGCAAACGTCAGTTTGTTATAGGAGCTGGGGTTAAATTTCCAGGTTTTGACTGGTACTCCCAAAGTGTAAAAGGACAAGATGGAATAGACGTTGTCATCTATTTTCTGGAATGTTTTCTTAATCAGTAGATAAAAGTCCCAAATGAGGGAGTGTGCGATATTGATTTGCATTTAGGGAAGGAGGAAGGCCAGGTGGCACAATTTTGTATAGGGGAACACGTTGCATCCAGTAGTCCGAAGGACATTAGCTTTAAAGTAAATGTGCAAAAGAAAAATAGATCGGGTCCGCGGTCTGCGTGCTTAAACCAGCGGACTCGAGGAGAGCCCAGCGTTCTTCCGTTGCTTAAGATAGGTTCTAAATTAATCTGTGAAATTTTAGCCTTCTGAGCTTCCGATCAGTCGTGGGAAAGTTATTAAAAGATATTTTAAGGGACCAAATAATTTAATTGTATCCACTGCGGCCCCACCAATTTCCGCACTTACCTCCCACGGTGTATGAACTATTCCTAATCGGAGTCTACAATTCGCCTAAGGGACAGAAAGCAACATTTCCAAGCTTTATGAAACATCATGTAGGCTCATATTTTATTAATTACACAGTAATTGTCGAATTTATATTCTGAGCAGTATTTGACCTCCCCGAAATTGCATAGTTGGCAATAAACTGCACTGGGCCTCAGAGAATCCGATGAGATTCGAGCAGCGATGGACACGTTCTGTGGATTCAGCTTGGGAGAAGCAACCGGTCAGATGGAGGCCAATGTTAGAAAGGAGGTCACTCACCTCGGTCAAAGAGGCGGTAATGGTGAAGAGCTGAGGTGGTGAGGGAGATTTTGAAATGTTGTAGGCAGTGAAGAAGGTCAAAGGTACAATGTATATAATCCAAGCGTTATTGGGTATACGACTGGAAATAACTTTGCAGGATTATTTCTGACTTTACTGAGATTGCATTGTTTTTCGATCATTGGCCTACATAAATCAATACATTGAGCACAGGAAATGGGATTTTTGTTGGTGTAGTATAAGACATTGCTGAGGCTGAATTTGGAGTATTGTGCGTAGTTTTGGTCGCCTACCTACAGGAAAGGATACAGAGTAAGTGTATAGAGAAAAATTACCAAGAGGTTGCCTGGTATGGACGACCTGACTGATAAGGTAACGTTTCAGAGTATTGGACTTCATTCCTTGGAACTTGGAGCACTGAGCGAAGCTTTGAGAGTGGTGCACAAAATTGTGGGGGTATAGATATAACCATATAAACATACAACAATTACAGCACGGAAACAGGCCATGTCAGCCCTTCTAGTCCGTGCCGAACTCTTACTCTCACCTAGTCCCACCGACCTGCGCTCAGCCTATAACCCTCCATTCCTTTCTTGTCCATATATCTATCCAAATTATCTTTAAATGACATCATCGAATCTGCCTCAACCACTTCTGCTGGAAGTTTGTTCCTCACAGCCACCACTCTCTGAGTAAAGACGTTCCCCCTTATGTTACCCCTGAACTTCTGCCCTTTAAATCTCAAATCTTGTTTGAATCTCCCCCACTCTCATTGGAAAAAGCCTATCCACTTCAACTCTATCTACCCACCTCATAATTTTAAATACCTCTATCAAGACCTCCCTCAACCTTCTGCGCTCCAAAGAATAAAGACACAACTTGTTCAACCTCTCTCTGTAACTTAGGTGATGAAACCCAGGTAACATTCTAGTAAATCTTCTCTGCACTCTCTCTATTTTGTTAACATCGTTCCTATAATTCGGTGACCAGAACTGTACACAATCCTCCAAATTTGGCCTTACCAATGCGTTGTACAATTTCAACATTACATCCGAACTCCGATACTTAATGCTCTGATTTATAAAGACCAGCATACCAAAAGCTTTCTTCACCTCCCTGTCCACATGAGATTCTACCTTCAGGGAACTATGCACCATTATTCCTAGATTCCCCCTGTTATACTGCATTCTTCAATGCCCTATCATTTACCGTGTATGTCCTATTTTGATTAGTCCTACCATAATGTAGCACCTCACAATTATCAGCATTAAACTCTGTCTGCCATTTTTCAGCCCACTCTTCTAACTGGCCTAAATCTGTCTGCAAGTTTTGAAACCCAACTTCATTTTCCACAGTGCCAGCTATCTTAGTATCATCTGCATACTTTCTAATCCAATTTACTACCCCATCATCCAGATCATTAATGTATACGACAAACAACGTTGTTCCCAGTACAGATCCCTGAGGCACACCACTCATCACCGGACTCCAATCTGACAAACAGTTATTCACCACTACAGTCTGGCGTCTCCCATCCAGAAACTGCTGAATCCATTCTACTACTTCAATATAAATACCTAATGATTGAACCTTCCCAACTAACAGTCCATGTGGAACCTTGTCAAAAGCCTTACTGAAGTCCATATAGACAGCATCCACTGCTTTACCCTCGTCAACTTTCCTAGCAACGTCTTCAAAAAAATAATTAAAAGAAGAGATTTGTCAAACATGGCCTTCCACGCACAAATCCATGTTGTCTACTCCTAATCAGACGTTGTCCATCCAGATAATTATATACACTATCTCTAAGAATACTTTCCATCAATTTACCCACAACTGACGTCAAACTCACAACCTGATAATTGCTAGGTTTACTCTTAGAACCCTTTTTAAACAATGGAACAACATGAGCAATAAAACAATCCTCCGGCACCATCTACGTTTCTAATGACATTTGAGATATTTCTGTCAGAGCCCCTGCTCTTTCCACACTAACTACTCTCAAGGACCTAGGAAATATCCTGTCAGAACCCGGAGACTTATCCACTTTTGGTATTCCTTAAAAGCTCCAGTACCTCCTCTGCTTTAATCATCATAGTTTCCATAACTTCCCTACCTGTTTGCCTTATCTTGCACAAGTCAATATTCTTCTCCCCTGTGAATACCGAGGAAAAGAAATTGTTTTGCATGGCCCAAATCTCTTCTGGCTCCACACATAGCTGTCCACTCTGATTCTCTAAGGGACCAATTTAATCCCCCACTATCCTTTTCCTATTAATACAACTGTAGAAACCCTTTGGTTTTATTTTCACCTTACTTGCCAAAGCAACCTCTTACCTTCTTTTAGCTTTTCTAATTTCTTTCTTAAGATTCTTTTTATATTTTTTATATTTCTGCAGCACCTCATTTACTCCATGCTGCCTATATTTATTGTAGATATCTCTCTTTTTCCGAACCGTGTTTCCCATATCCCTTGAAAACCATGGCTGTCTCAAACGCTTAACCTTTCCTTTCAACATAACAGGAACATAAAGATTCTGTACCCTCAGAAATGCACCTTTAAATGACCTCCATTACTCTATTACATTCCTCCCATAAAACAATTTGTCCCAATCCACTCCTTCTAAGTCCTTTCGCATCTCCTCAAAGTTATTCTTTCTCCAATCAAATATATCAACCCTCGGTCCAGACTTATCCTTCTCCATAATTATATTGAAACTAATGGCATTGTGATCACTGGACCCGAAGTGCTCCCCAACACAAACCTCCGTCATCTGCCCTATCTCATTCCCTAACAGGAGATTCAACACTTCTCCTTCTCTGGTTGGTACCTCTATGTATGGCTGCAAAAAACAAAAAATCATGCACAAATTTTACAAACTCCAAACCGTCCAGCCCTTTTACAGTACTTTTACAGTATGGGCTTCCCAGTCTATGTTTGGAAAATTAAAATCTCCCACAATCACAACCTTGTGTTTACTCCAAATATCTACTATTTCCTTACAAATCTGCTAGGATAAATGCAGGCTGAAATTTTCCACTGAGTTTGGATGCACTAACAATCAGAGTCATGTGTTAATGGTGGAAGGTTTAAGGGCAACATGAAGCAGTTTGCAGTTGGAAGGCGGGGCTGAAGGGCCTGTTTCCATATTATACTGTTCTACATCTCGCTGACTCATTCATCATTAATTGATAATGCAGATATCTGGATTAATTTCCAAATAGATATCATAAGTTAAATTCTTCACAGCTGAATTCTCACAAAATACTTTAACAGCGTGCTGATGTTGTGAAGTCCACTCAAACTGCCCACCTGTTGATCCCACACACTCACTCTCGCCGATCATCCACAGATATTGTAATACACAAAATGATGGAGGAACTCAGCAGGTCAGGCAAAGTCTATGGAATTGAATAAAAATTCGTCTTTTCCAGCTGAGGCCCTTCAGAGAAATTAGAAATGAAGAAGCAAAATTGATTGATTAGGAAGGTTTTGGTTGTTGTTCTGTGAGATATGCAGCTCAGTGTCTCTGTGAAGTCAGCTGCCTGGACACGCAAATTTCGTTCTGCTGAAATCAAATCCACCGTCACCCTTGTTCAGTTGTGAATACTGTGTCTTTAATACATTAAACCATTTCTACTAAAGTGAAGACCGATGGAACCTTTAACAGTCTAAAGAAGGTGACCAGGGGCCAGAAGCTGCATAGTTATTTTTAACCCTAACCCAATCATCCGCAGTTGTTTTAAAACATATTTTTTTTTTGCCATTTGAACAAATCAGACCGTATCATCCTAAACCTTTGCCACCTTTTAACTGATGTTGCTGTGCGGCTGAGAGTGCGATGGGGAGTGCGGGTGACGGGAAGGAAGAGGCAGAAGGAGAGTGCATGGGTGAGCATGGAGAGGGGATGGGGCACGGTGTGTGTGAAAGGTGCAGATAGGGAAGCTGAAGGTGGATGAATATGTGGGCAAGAAGAGGGATCGGGAGTGTGCAGAGTGGAGAGAGAGAGGAGAGGGGAGAGATAAAGAGATATAGACAGTACAGACAGAGCGAAATTGAGAGAGAGGGGGAATAGGAGGTAGAGTGCACGGGTAAGTGAGAGGTATAGAGCGTGGGATGTTGGAAAGGCTCATAAATCAAACAGAGAATTATAGGCCACAGAAATATTTTGAAGCAACGACTTATATTTCGTCTCCGAAGCAAAAGAGTGCAACAAGATTTACAAATAAATGACTCTGAATTGATTTTACATATACGAAAAACAAAATGGGCCAGTGACTCGGAATGTAAACCCGGCCCAATGCGATGACAAAAAATAAAGCGTGAACGTTTCTCCTTTTCCGCCGGGTCACCTGCGATATCAATCCACAAATAAGTACAAAAGCCCAGGGCGAATACTGTACCATCATGTTTCACTGTTATCTTAATCATTCGCTGGTAAATATCTCCTCTGAAATGTTTATCAGGTATAAGCAAGTCCCCATAACGTTATGTTGAAAGGAAATCCGGTCCACATCACTTCAGACATATCCCCCTGTGCAGAGCGCTTTAAATATCATTGATAACAGCACATTTGTGATAGTGATTCTGCAGTATGTCAGTTGTGACGGTTTTATTTGCTACAAATGGCGAGCACTGAGAAGTAAACATATGGCCAATATTTTCTGACAACCAGTGACAGTGTGATGGGTTATGACTGGGCATTATCACTGGCAGTGTGATGTGCTGACGAACATTTTTATAAAGATGTGTGTCAAGCCCTGGAAGAAGACTTTATTGCTATTGTAATGGTCTTTATGGAGAAGCCGTGTTTATAGAACATAGAACATAGAATAGTACAGAACAGTACAGGCCATTCGGTCCGCAATGTTGTGCCGACCCTTAAACCCTACTTCCCATATAACCCCACACACCACCTTAAATTCCTCCATGTACCCATCCAGTAGTCTCTTAAATTTCCCGAGAGTATCTGCCTCCACCACTGACTCAGGCAGTGCATTCCACCCACCAACCCTCTCTGAGTGAGAAATCTTCCTCTAATATCCCCCTTGAACTTCCAACCCCTTACCAGAAAGCCATGTCCTCTTGTATTGAGCAGTGGTGCCCTAGGGAAGAGGTGCTGTCTGCCCACTCTATCTGCTTCCCTTAATATCTTGTACACCTCTATCATGTCTCCTCTCATCCTCTTTCTCTCCAAAGTGTAAAGCCGTAGCTCCCTAAATCTATGATCATAATCCATACTCTCTAAACCAGGCAGCATCCTGATAAATCTCCTCTGTACCCTTTCCAATGCTTCCACATCCTTCCTATAGTGAGGTGACCAGAACTGGACACAGTACTCCAAGTGTGGCCTAATCAGAGTTTTACAGAGTTGCATCATTATCTCGGGACTCTCAAATGCTATCTCTCGACTTATGAAAGTTAATACTGCATAAGCTTTGTTAACTTCCCTATATAACTGTAAGGCAACATTCGTTTAGTTTATAGCTGGAGATTTCCGATGCGTCGGAATGTGAGCCATCCAATGAGCGGGGTGTGCTTTTCTGTTGTGTACTGACGCCGTTGTGAGCCGGGGCCTTTTGTTCGGCGGGAGACGAAGAGAGAAGACGCAGGGGAGAACCAGTGTCGGATAGGACCCGGTGGGAGACCATTTGTTCGAAATGGATTGCGAGCGACGATCGGAAGGTGGTGAGAGTTTCCACGCAGACCGAAGTCCAGCGCGTGAGTGACAGAAAAGTTCAAGATGAACTCCAACGTGTTCACATTTGACTGGTTAATTATAATACGCCCTTTTTCTTTCTTTATTTCATTTCTTTAATGTCCCTTTAGTTAAGTAACATTAAGTAAATATGATTCCTTTAATCACTTGCAGTGTGTTGACTGTTATTTCCTGGCACTGATATACAACAGCGTAGCAAATTACACCGCACCCACACAAACCAGGGTTTGGGGTGGCAGAGCCATCTCACGGGATTGACGGGAGCAGAGTGCGTATTTCGTAGACTTAACCAGACAAAGAAACAGGGTCGGTCAGCGATATTGTTATCGTTTTATGGGTCACGGTTTTATATGTAGTTTAAACTTTGTCCATCGTGAGACTCGAGTAGCAATGGAATTACCAGTATACTGAGAGAATGTTCTGAATAAGAAGTGGTATTCTCTGTGCGAGAGACCGGGTGACCGAAAGAGCTGTGATAATTACATTGCAGTATTGATGGAACTGGGCAAGCAATGACATTTTCTATGTTGCCGGTGGCATGTCAGAGAAAGCACTGATAACACCAGCGAGGTCTATGATGGCCCTGTAGGACAGTGACAGATTTTCTCATTGCTGTAATGGACCCATTGGAAAGAGGAAAATACGGCACTCATCTCCTCACGATGCACAGAAATCATAAAAGCATCTCTCTCATATCTCTTGTGTTTCTCAATCTATGGTGAATTATCATTATGTTGTTTGGAAATGTCCTTCTCATTTGAACAATATATCTGTATGAATTATTGTTATTTTAAACGAACATGAACCGCCATAACAGAAGAAGAACCGATATTTTTGGGAGTATTCGACAGACATCTCACCGCCACTACTACTCCACTGCCCCTCAGTGATCATATTGGTTATTGTACCAGAGAAAGTGTCAGACCTGGTGCGAAAACACTCAGAAGATGCGCAATTCAAAAAAAAAAAAAACATTAATAACTCCTTAACGTTTACCTTTGGAGAGGTGCAGAAGAATGGGAAAATATTGAATTTGGGGAGGGAAGGAACTATGCGATTGCGTAAGATCGTGAGATCATAAATTGGGAAGAGATGTACGGGGAAATGCACTAAATTAATATAGATTTGTTAATGGAGAACTTGTATTGGGCTTTTCATAGATTTGACTCAATGCAGAAGGAAAAGAATGATAGAATATGGAGACATGGCTCATAATAAATAGGAAAACCCTACTCAAGAGGAAGACGGAAGCGCACTTTACGAAGCAAGGGTCAGAGAAGGCTCAAGTGTTACAAGGCATCTAGGAAGGGAGCTGGAAATGGACCTAATATTGCGCGAAGGGAATAGCAGAAGGCGTTGCTGAGTAGGATGAAGGAAACAATCAGGAGGTATAGACGCACATGAGAATAGGGAGGACTGATCATGGATAAAACCGGGAACGTGCTGGAGTAACAGGGGAGCAGCAGCTGTCAGTAATGAATAATTTGCTTCAGTATTCACACATGGGAGGGGCATTAACCACTCGGAAAGCCACTTGTATAGTGTTTAAAGCAGGGGTAAATAGGTTCTGATTAGACTGGACATCAAAGGGGATGGGAAGAAGCTGGCAGAATGGAGTTGTGGGAATGGTAAATCAGTCATGATGGAATTTTGGAGCAGAATGGTCCGAATTTCCTAATTCTGCATCAATTAGAGGAGGACTTGGAAGTTTTAAAGACAATGCAGAATAGATTTACCGAGATGCTACTCAGGTAAGAGATCAAGTCTAATGAGGAAACGTTGAGGGTTCTCTGGATTTTGGATTTTGTGCGAAGGAATATGGCAGAATTCATGATAGAAGAGTATAAGGTGTAAGCGGTATTGAGGGATTGTGCAGCAAGACATTATCTTGGGAGTAAGTGGCTAATAGGAGGGGCATAACATTAAGATAATCGGAGGAAATTATAGCGCGCTGTGACATGTAACCTTTTTTGTCCCCACAGAGAATGCTTCGAGCCTGGTGTTCGGTGCTGAGACATTAGCGATATTTCAGACATGCATGAGTGAAAGCAAACTAGAGGACTAACCTATGGGAGTCATTATGTTGAACTTGGAGTGTGTTCTGAGGAAGGTGGTTTGCACCTGAACTGAAAGAGGACTGATATCCTTGCGGGAACAGGACTGCCCCAGAGCAGAGAGTGGAGAGATTGTAGAGACAGATGTTGTTATGATGATAGTCAAAGTCAGGAATGAAAAGGTTCAGCATGGGTCGACAACTGTGCTCAGCTGCAGATATTCCAATACAAAAAGCATTGCATGAAAGCCAGCTGAGCTCAGGGCTCGTGTAACTACTATATTTAACCATTAAGAAGCAGAGAGGGACACATTAAATGAGATTGTAGGGCACTACATAACACCCATCAGTCTGATTGATTTAAAGGATGACATTTGAAGAGAAAATGCAGAAAATTGCAGGAAACATAGGTTGTGATAACAGCTGATTTTAACTTTCCAATTTTTGACTGCGACTTCCATAGTGTAAAACAAACTAGATGGAATATTGGTTGTGAAATATATTGTGATAGTTTTTTTTTAAGCACCAGATAAAAGTCCCAAATGAACGACTAGACGATACTTGATCTGCATTTAATGAACGAGAGAGGGCCGGTGGCAGAAGTTTTTCTAGCGGAACACTTTTGTATCAAGTAGTTCGCAGGCCATTAGTTTGAAAGTACCTAAGCAAAAAACAGGCCTTCTTCTTAGATTGCGATTTTAGATTGGACATAATCCAATCTTGCTGGTGTCAGAAACAATTTTGTAAGTGTCGAGTGGGACAGGCCGTTTTCTGTCAAAGGTGTACGTGGTAGGTGGGAGTTCTTCAAAAGTGAAATTTTGAGAGAACAAAGTTTGTACGGACCTGTCACAATAAAGAGTAAACCTAACAGGTGTCGAGAACTTGGAATTTCAAGTGATATGGAGGCTCAAGTGAAGGAAAAACAGGAGATGAATTACAGGTGCAATGAGGTGCTTATCGAGTGCAGGGAATGCAAGAGAACACTTTAGAAAGAGAGCAGAAGAGTCAAGAAAGGATGATTTTGCCCTAGTTCAATCGTAAGGAATGCTGCACATAGTTTCAGAGCAAAAGGATTTCAAGAGACATAATTAGACCACTGGAAGGTGAAAATTGGACAATAGCGAATCCAAATGTGGTGCCAAAAGCGCTAATTTTTTTGCATCTGTAATTATCTAGGAGTCAGATGCAGTTTATCGAGGTAAAACAAAACTGAATCAACTTCCCGGACTCTATACAGATTACAAAGGTGGAGACGTTTGGATGAGGCACATTAGAGTGGATAAATCACCCGAACCTGACAAGGTGTTCCTTCGGACCTGGCGAAAGGAAAAACTTGCAGCAACCCCAGCAGAGATATTTACATCATTCTTAAACCAGATAACTGAAGGATAGGAAATGATGTCCCGTTTCTTTAAAAAAGGCTCTAAAAATAATCTATGAATTTATTGTCTTGTGAGCCTGACATCATTAGTGGGAAAGTTATTGGAAGGTATTTTAATGGGCCGGATACATGAGTTTCTTTTTAGATATTGACTGATTAACAATAGTCCACATAGCTTCGTTTGTGGCAAATCCTGTCAAAGAAGTTACCAGGAATGTTGTTGAAGAAAACATATAAGCTGCTGTCGACATGGAATTTTGCAAGATATTTTACAGTTTCCCGCAATGTTGAGTCATTCTGCTATGAAAATGAGGTAGTAAATTTATGAAGACATTTGCTTTGTGAAAGGAACCAGAGATTGGTAGCAGATGGTCGCCTCTCTAACTGGATACCTGTGACAAGCGGAGAACTGCACAGACCGATGCTGGTTCCTTTGCTGTTTACATCTGTATCAACATTATCTGGATGATAATGTGCTAAATTGCGTCAGCAAATTTCCGGATGCTGCCAAGATGGCGAGTATGATAGACAGAGAGGAATAGTATCATGGTGTGTGGTCGAATATGGAATAACTGGGAACAAATGGGTGACGGGTAATGCTGCCGTAACGGAAGCTGTTGGCACATTATCCGTCATAAATCAAAGTACAGAGTACAGGTGATAAAATGTCATCTTAAAGTTGGACAAGACATGGCTGAGGCCTA
Organism: Mobula birostris; assembly: GCF_030028105.1. Classification (NCBI taxonomy): domain Eukaryota; kingdom Metazoa; phylum Chordata; class Chondrichthyes; order Myliobatiformes; family Myliobatidae; genus Mobula; species Mobula birostris. The sequence continues at coordinate 54,378,156 of NC_092382.1, read as the reverse complement.
ATATGAAGTTTTATGCAGTATGGTAACCTTCCGACAGGGAATATGTACGTAGATACGTGAGGAGAAAATTTACAAGGATGTAGCCCGACAGGTGGACCTGAGATAGAAGGAAATCGATAATAAGTTTTGACTTCAATCCTTGATGCGGAGAAAATAAAAAGGAGACTGCTTTCATTACTCTCCATATCTACACCCATCTTAACTTTATATACCTCCATCCCCTCATTCTTCTGCGCTCCAGGGAATGAAGTCCTAACCTATTCAACCTTTCTCTGCAGCTCAGTTTCTCAAGTCCCGGTAAGATCCTTGTAAACCTTCTCTGCACTCTTTCAACCTTAGTAATATCCTTCCTGTAATTTGGTGACCAAATCTGCACACAATACTCTAAATTCGACCTCACCAATGCCTTATACAACCTCACCATAACATTCCAACTCTTATACTCAATACTTTGAATTATAAATGCCTTTGAGATAGGGTCGTAAGCTCTCTTTACGACCCTATCTACCTGTAACACCACTTTTAGGGAACTTTGTATCTGTATTCCCCGGTCCCTCTGTTCTACTGCACTCCTCAGTGCCCTACCATTTACCTTGTGATTTCTACTTTGGTTTGTCCTTCAAAAGTGCCATACCTCACACTGGTCTCTATTAAACTCCATCTTCCACTTTTCAACCCATTTTCCCAGCTTGTCCAAATTCCTCTGCAAGCTTTGAAAATCTTCCTCACTGTCCACTACACCTTCAATCTTTGTATCGACAGCAAATGATACTTTAGATGTGTGGGTATGGAGGGCTATGCTGACTGAAGTAGGCAATTTAATTATCTCGGCCGAAGGGCCGGTTTCTGTGCTGTTCTTTCCTAAGGGACCATGATTACCTGACCACTGATTCATAACACAGAAACGGGTTGATTATATGAAAATCCGCAATGACTATAGTTTGATTTATTCACCGAGAATATTCCAACAGCGTGGATAATTCTGTAGCATCTCAGCAGGTCCTGTAACAACAGCTAAACGAATAACATATAGAGGTTTCGTGCCGTCACACTTCAGTGCAACTGGAATGTGCGGGTTGTTTTTCTGTGAGAACCTGAGCTAAGAGTCTGTCTATAAGCAGCCACCTGAACTCTCACATTCCTCAGAATAAGGAGTGGACGTTCTGTTAAAATCAAAACGAACTGGTTCGACATTCCAATGTGAACAAAGTAATTTAAATTCTGCTTAGCGACAGGTAAGGTACCGGAGGATTTGAGTTCGCTTACGAAAGGCTCAGAGACACAGCCAAGTAATTACACGCCAGTGCTCCTGACATCAGTGGTGGAAAAGTTATTGGAAAGACCCAATTTGTGAGAATTTCAATAAACAGAATGGATTGGGTATAACTTTGTGTATTCATGGCAATCTTATAGAGTGTTTCGAAGAAGTTAAGAATAATACTATTCGGAACGTTGATGAAAGCAAGGCAGTGCACGTTGTTTATCTGTACTTTATCAAGAAATTCAACAAGGGAGGCTTGTCAATAAAATCCTCGTCATTCAAGATGAGGTGGTAAATTGGAGTGGACATTGAAGTTGTGGGAGATGGCGGATAGTGCTATTGAATGGTTACCTCCCTGACTAGAGGTCCGTGTATAGTGGAGAGCCAGAGGGGTCGGTGTTGGATGCACTGTTTGTTATCTATACGAATGCTCTGGATGATAATGTGGTTTATTGGATCTGTAGATTTGCCGATGACACTAAGATTGGAGGTGTAGCCAATAGCCAGGAAGACCATCAGAACTTTCAGCAGGATCTGCTCTAGGTGGGAAAATCTGCTAAAAATAGCAGAAGTAAAATTAATGCAAGCAAGTGTAGGGTATTGCACTTCGGTTCGACCAACTAAGGTAGGTCTCACGCATTAGAAAGTAGGGAACTGAGGTGTGCCGTAAAAGGAAATGATTTGGGATTACAGGTTCAGAATTATTCGAAAATGGCGACATAGGTAGATAGGGTCGTAAGATAAGCTTTTGTCACACTGGCCTTCATAAGTCAAATTATTGAGTATAGGAGATGGGATGTTATGCTGAAGTCATATTACACATTGGCGTGGCCTAATTTGGAATATTGTGTGCTGTTTTGTTCCCCTACCTATAGGAAATACGCAACTATGGTTAAAATAGTACAGTGGAAATTTAAAAGGATTTTTGTGCGATTGTAGTACCTGGGTAAAATGGAAAGTTGGAAGAGGTTAGTTTTTTATTCCTTGGAAAGAATAAGATCTAAAGGAGATTTGATAGAGGTATACTAAATTGTGAGTGGTGTAGATGGGGTAAATGAAATAGGGGAGTAGAGAGAGAGGTATCGAGAGAGGGGATTAAAGAGAGTGAAGAGAATGGAGTGAGAGGGAGAGAGAAAGTGCAGAGGGGTATGCAGCGGTTCAAAGAGGGGTGCAGGACGAGAGTTGGAGTGCGATAGGATAGTGCGAGGGGCTCAAGCAGGGAGTGAAAGCCAGGTAGAAGTGCAAGAGTGTGCAGACGGAGCTTACAGAGTGGCGGAGTGGGGTAGATGGTATGCAGATGGATAACACAAGTGTGATGACTGTTTTAGCCATCTTCTCCCTCTCCTGCCCCTCTCTTTTCACACTGCACCTTACCTAGTCTCTGACTGCTCTCCCCTCTCCACTCGCCGTGCACCAGGACAAAGATGGTGATGATCGACGCTGACCAGTCCGAAGGCTTGGCCCTCAACGCCAGTTTGTCCAGAAAGCCAGCCAGCTACTCATCTTCCCTTTGATGCGGCCTGGTTATGACACCTCTCCAGCTCTATAGCCTGAAAGGGTCAGTGCTCCATTCCATCCCGGGTGCCGTTTTAAAACCACGCGTCACTTCTACCCTGCTAACCATTTTAAATTGGGATATCAATCCTTTTCCGGCTCCCATTTGTAATCAGGACACAATTCCTTCCCTGGTGATCACTTTCAATTAGTACGTCATTCCATCCCAGTCGGACATTTTAACGTAGGTGCAAGTCAGTGAAGAGAATACTTCAGAATGAAAGCAGAAGTGTCATCGAAGGCCTGCTGTTGCCTTAGCAGTCAAGTTGAAGGAGAATCCTAACGGATGCTACAGGTATGTTCAGAGCAAAGGGATTTCAGGGTCAAAATGGGTTCTCTGGATTATCTCAATGGAAGTATAGCTAATCCATAAGTGGAGACAATACGGATGATTATTTTTTGTACATCTGTATTTACTCAGCAAACAGAATCAGAGACTATAGAAACACCGTTTTCACAGAATCTATACAGATTACAGAGAAGGATGTGTCTGCTGTCCTCAGACAAATTCCCTGGGCCTGGAGAGGTGTTCACTAGGACACTACGGGAGACAGAAGTTGCCGGATCCCTAGCAGAGATGTTTAAATCATCCTTAGGCCAGAGGGCTGGATGATAGCCAATGCTGTTCAGCTGTTTAAGAGCGGCTTTAAAATAATCCAAGAAATTATAGGCCTCTGAGCTTGACATCAGTAGAGAGAAGGTTATTGGGAGGTATTCTAGCGGACCAGAAGTATGAGTGTTTGGATAGATAATGGCTGATTAAGGATAATCAGCAATTCTTCGTAAGTGGTAAGTCGTGTCAAGGAAGGTACCAGGAGTGACGATGAGGGAACGGCAGTGGATGTTGTATACATGGATCTTAGCAAGGCTTTTGACAAAGTCCTGCATGGAAGATTTGGTCTCTCGGCTTTGAAAATGAGGTAGTAAATTTGATGAGACCTTTGGTTTGAGGCTGAAAACAGAAAGTTGTAACAGATGGTTGGCTCCCCGATTGGAGACCTATGAGTAGGGGCGTACTGCAGGGATTTGGAAATTTTAAACTCTATGCGGAATAGATTTACCGAAATGCTACTTAATTAAGAGGAAAAAAAAAGATATAAGGAAACGATAAGGGATCACTGGTTTCTGTCCCTGGAGAGGACTATGATAAATTTCTTGATAGAAGACTCTAAGGTAATAGGAGGTATTGAGAGATTGGACAGCCAGAGATGATCGAGGGCTTAAGTGGTTAATAGGAGACACGTGAGTGAAAGAAAAAAATAAAGGGTTAAACGGAGAGAATGGTTTCGTTGACCTTGGAGTCGACTGCAAAGAAATGAAGGTACTAGTCGCTTTAGCGGGAAGGTTTACTAGGACTGCTCGAGGTGGGTGGGTGGGGGTGGTGGGACGTGGGAGCGTAAATCTAGACATTCAAATGATGGGAACAAGACTACCGCGGAACAGAGAGTGGAGAGGTTGTGGAGACAGAAGCTGTGAAGGCCTCAGACAGAATCAGCAATTTAGATGTTGAGCATGGTTCGAATAATATCCTCTGCTGCAAATTATACAATGTATTGTATGAAAGGCGAGAGAGCTCAGGGCATGAATAAGCACGTCGAATCGCTATATTTTCGACGTTAGTGAGAGGGTTGGAAGAGGAGCAGGCCTGGCAGCGGAGTACTCCACCTCTCCGTTGTTTTAGATAAAGTGCATGGGGAAGCATTGAATGAGAAGAGGTGGTGTTAATAGATAAGAAAGCTGTCACAGGCTCGTTGTGTCATAACGGGGGCGCTGGGAGCAGACGCAAAAGCAAGACACAGACACTGAAGTACCAGGAGCAGGATTAGGTGTGAAAAGAAAACGGGGGGAAGTGGGGAAGAAACGACGCTGGATGAGACTAAGATACAGGGCCTAGTCTAGGAAAACGGGATATGGATTTAGAACAAGGAACTTGGAACCCGGCTTGAACTCCGAGCTGGAGACTATACAAGGACCCAGAGCTTGGATCTTGACTCGGGCTCGGACCCCGGAACTAGGCGAGGACATTACATACCTACAGAACAGGACGTGGAACTCCTGAAAAGGACGTGGAACTCCTTCACAGGACGAGGCACATGGATAGTACAAGAAGTCAAAGCCTTGACTTGGACAGGACAAGGTTCCTGGACGTGGCTTGGACAGGACGAGGTACTTCTGGGCTGGGCGAGGCATAAGGACAGGAAGAGGTACTCCTGAGCTGAGCGAGGCACACGGACAGGACAAGACCCCAAAGTCTTGACTTGGTCTTGGAAGACAGGAACACAGAACACAGAAACTTGGTCTTGGGAGACAGGAGCGCAGAAGACAGAGACTTGGTCTTGGGAGACAGGAACGCAGAACACAGAGCCTTGGTCTTCAGAGGCAGGTACATGGAACACAGAGCCGGGACCCCTCCTTGGGAACAGGACGTAGGGCCGGGACTCATACACAGACCACAGAGAGACATTTTCTAACACAAGGGGGAAGTGGGGAAGAAGCGACTAAGATACAGGACCTAGTCTAGGACGAGACTAGGGAAACGGGATCAGGACAAGAAACAAGGAACTTGGAACCTGCCTTGAACTCCGAGCCGGAGACTAGACAAGGACCCGGAACCTGGGTCTTGCTTCGGGCTCGGACCCCGGAACTAGGCGAGGACATGACGTGGCTACAGAACAGGACGTGGAATTCCAGAACAGGACGTGGAACTCCTTCACAGGACGAGGCACATGGACAGTACGAGAACTCAAAGCCTTGACTTGGACAGGACGAGGTTCTTGGACGTGGCTTGTACTGGACGAGGTTCCTGGACGTAGGTTGGAGAGGACGTGGTACTCCTGGGCTTGGCGAGGCACAAGGACAGGACGAGGTACTCCTGAGCTAAGCGAGGCACAAAGACAGGACGAGACCCCAAAACCTTGACTTGGTCTTGGGAGACAGGCACGCAGAACACAGAGCCTTCGTCTTCAGAGGCAGGTACATGAAACACAGAGCCGGGACCCCTCCTTGGGAACAGGACGTAGGGCCGGGAATCATACACAGACCACAGAGAGACATTTCTGAACACAAGGTAGCGGCAAATGGCCGGACCCACCTAGCGAAGGCGTGGACACAGTGACTGCTCCTAACGAAAGGTAGCGGCAAACGGCCGGAACTACCTAACAAAGTCGTGGAGACAGAGACGGTTCCCAACTCAACGATAGACAGTTCTTTATCTTGACACAGCAAGGCTCTGGTTACGCTCCGGTGGTAGAACTTGACAAGGTTGCAGGGCAAGGCTCCAGACACACGTTGCCGGGCAAGGCTCCGGGCAAGGCTTCAGGCAGAAGGTGAAAGGGAAGGGAAGAGAACAGTCCAGCAAATGAAGCGGAACCCAGGAGCTGTTTATGTAGCAAGCCCAAAACCAGAATCATGTACCTCAATTAAAGCACACAACAGGACAAGGGAAAACTGGATAACCTGGAATATGGATCGATGGAACGGACCGTGAACCTGAATGTGGACTTCAGGACCGGACCATGAGAGGTTGGAGTGGAAAACTGACCTAGTGAACCGTTCTGTGTGGAACGGAGTGACAAGAAAGATATGTCCATGCTAAAGGGTCTTTGGCTTTGGAGAGATTGCGTTTGGTGTTTATGTTACAGGTCATTAAGCTTATCTATAGTCCACAGTCGAAGGAGTTGGAGAAATATATTTGAAGAGAGATCGAAGAGAATATCAGAAAACATAACTTAGTTATATCAGGTGATTTTAAACTTCCAAGTTTTATTTCAGACTCCCACAGTAAAAAAGGACAAGATGGAGTAGAGGTTGTCAAAAATCTACTGGAAATTTCTCATAAAGAAGTCGATAAATGTCCTGAACGATACCTGATCTGTATTTACAGAATGAGAGAGGGCAGGTGGCAGAAGTTCGTGAAGGGAAGATTTTGCATCTGGTCGTCCTCAGGACAGCAGTTTCAAAGTAAATAGGCAATTAAAAAATGCGGTTGTGCTTTGCGATGCTTAGGTTTGTTCACTGTTGCTTCCCTTAGTGACCGAGCTATTCCCAAAATATGTCCACAATTCGCTTAAGGGAGCTAAAGCAACATTTCCATATATTTTTTTTATGTGCTCACTGTTTATTAATTAAAGTGTATTTGTCGAATCTATTTTCTAGACGTTATTTGAAACTACAGTACCTCCCCGAATTTGCGCAGTTGGCAATAAACTCCTCTGGGGCTCAGAAAATCCAATGAGGTTCCTGAATTGATGGACACATTGCAGGGATTCAGATTGGGGAGAAGCAACAGGTCAGATGGAGTCTAATGTAGGAAATGAGTTCACCCAGTTCTGTAGAAGAGGCAGAGTTGGTGGAGGATTGAGGTGGTGAGGGAGGTTTTGAAATGAGGTAGCTACTGGGTGATAGCAAAGTAAAATGTACATAATCGAAGCTTTATCGGGTATACGAATGGTAATAACTTTCCTACATTATTCAGGGCTTCACTGAGATTACATTGCTTTTGGCACATTGCCCTTCATAAATTAATACTTTGAATACAGGAGATGGGAAACATGTTTGAACCTGTATGCGTCATTTCTGAGGCCGAATTAGGAGCATTCTGTGTACTTTGGTCACCTACCTACAGGAAGGATACATCAAAGAATACAGAGAAAAATTTCTAGGAATTTGCCCGGAATGGAGGACATGAGTTATGAGTAAATTTTGAATAGGATCAGAATTTATTCCTTGGAATTAAGATCAATGAGGGATGAGTTGATAGAGCTGCACAAAAAGATGAGGGGTGGACTTACAATCAGAGCTCAAGTGTTAAGTGGGGAAGGTGAAAAGTTTAATGGGAACATGAAAGAAAACTTGTTCATACAGAGGGTTGTAAGATTATAAAAATAGCTGCCTGAAGAAACGGTACAGGCCCGCATGTCCGACAGAATAGGGAGTGGCCTTTCTGCTGAAATTAACTCCACTCTCACTGCCATTCACCTGCGAATACTGTCTTTAACATTGCAATTAACTACCTCTGTTGCAGGGAACAGCGTTATAACTTTTAACCTTATAAAGAAAATTTCTCAGAGTGAGAATATGCATTTTATTTTAAACTGAGACTCCAGTCACCAGCAGTTGTTTTTAAAATATTTTTACGGTTCACTTAAATAAATCAGGCAACTGCATTCGTAACTCTTTGCCAGTAACATATTAAATGAAGTTTATGTGAGGTTGAGGGGAAGAAGGAATCAAAAGGAGAGTGGAGGGGTAAGCAGGGCGGCCGGAAAAGGCATAGTGTTTATAGAAGCTGGAGAATGGGGAGCTCAAGTTCTTAGAGTGTGTGGGAGGAATAGGGGATAGTGGAGAGATGGACTGAGAAGAAAGAAGTAGTGTTAAAGAGAGAGGGAAAGGGTGAGAGACAGAGGCTGGAAGGGAGACAGCATGGTTGAGTGAGAGGGAGAGCGCGAGGGATGCGGGAAAGGCTCAGAAATAAATTATGGAATCCTAGGCTGGTGCTCCTGACATCAGTAGTGGGAACGCTTTGGAGCACCGTATGTATGATTATTTTAATAGACAGGACAGTCCAGAGATAGTCAGCATGGTTTTGTGTATCCCACGACATGCTATAGAGTTTCTTGAAGAAGTAACGAAGAATGTTTCCAGGAGAGTTCATGAAGGCACTGCAGAGGATGAATCCTAAATGGACATTTTCAAGAGATTATATCAAAGATCCGCATCGGAGTTTTGCCAAGAAAATCCACGAGCTTTGCATTCAAGATGAAGTAGTACATTAGAGTAAGCATTGGCGTAGTAGCAGGAGGCAAAGAGTGGTGGCAGATGGTTGCCTTTCTCAGTAGAGGCCTGTGACTGTTGGAGAGCAGCACGTTTCGGTGCTGGGCATGGTAGCACTGAGGCCATGTCCATGTTGCTGGAGCAACAAATTTTGTTCCGTGTGGGTAACCTCAGACATGATTGTATGAGCATGAATATCTCAAACTTCCTGTAACGACCCCTTCCATTTCACTATTCTCCATTCACATTTCGCTTTTTCTCTTTTTCTGCTTACGTTCAAACCCAACTGCTGGCAGTGGCAAAAATCGGAAATAAAGCGCATCTCGTCTGGAGAATCGCAGACGGGCAGAGATGATTGTGATTTTTATTCAATTACTGCTACAACGAGAAAGTGGTAAATTTCTGTTATCATTTCTCAGCCCACTGTCAAATCCAAGCTATTGGATTTAGGCTTGAAAGCGGAGGCTAATATGTTCTCGATCAGTCAGAACTTCAAATTTAATTGTTGAGCATAGTGGCAGGGGTGGGGCGGGGTGCACAGGTGAGGGTTAAACTAGACTTGCAAGTGGATGGGAACAGGACTGCCCCAGAACAGGGAGTGGAGGGGTTGTGGAGACAGATGTTGTAAAAACCACACACAAGTCAGGAATGAAAAGGTCCAGCATGGGCCGTCTCGTGATCTCACCTGAAGATATTTCAATGCACGAAGCATTGTCTGAAAGGCAAATGAGCACAGGGCCGGAATAGGCAAGTGGAATTACTATACTTTAGCCATGAGTGAGACGCTTACGGTAGAAGCAGGACTGCCAGCTCAGTATTTCGCCGCCCCGTTGTTTAACACGAAAGAGTGGGGGGGGGGGTGCTGGGGGGCGGGGGCGTAGTAAATGAGGAGTGGTGGGTTACTAGTCAAGGAAAATATCATAGTCAGGCTGGACTGGAGAACTCAGCTGGTTAGACGCTCTATGTACAACGTAGTAAGAGGAAAGGTATGCCCATGGAAAAGAGGCTCTGCCTTTGGAGCAATGGTGCACGATGGGTGTGTTACAGGGCATTAAACACCATCAAACAGTCCGATAGAATTAGAGGGTCACATTTGAAGAGAAATGGCCGAAAACTTCACGAAACATAAGGTTGTAATAACAGCTGGTTTGAACTTTCCACGTTTTAACTGGGAAACTGGGAACCCATGGTGTGAAAGGAATAGATGGAATAGAGGTTGTGAATAGATGTTCTGGACAGTTTCTTAAGCAGTAGATAAAAACCTGAAATGACGAAGACTGCGATTCTTGATCTTCTCTGAGGGAACGAGAGAGGACCGGTGGCAGAAGGTTGCCTCGGGGATCACTTTGCTTCCACTAGTCCGCAGGCCATTAGTTTGAAGTTAAACATGCAAAAACAGGCCTGGTTCTCGGGCTGCGATTTTAGATTGGAGACAGAAAGAATCTTGTTGGTATCAGAGAGGATTTTGCAAGTGTCCCCTGGGACATTCTATGGTAAGTGGAAGGTCTTCGAAAGTGAAATTTCGAGAGCGTAAAGTTTGCACGGGCCCGACTGAATAAATGCTAAACATAACAGTGTCGGGAACCTGGAATTTCAAGTGATATGGAGGCCCAAGTGAAGAAAGGAAATGAGGTGAATTGCAGGTTCAGTAATGTGTTTATGGGGTGTAGGAAATGCAAGAGAACGTTTATCAAAGAGAGGAGGAGGGTGAGAGAATGATATGATTTTGTCCGAGTTGAATGGTAAGGGCTGCTGCACATATCTTAAGAGCAAAAGTATTTCAAGAAACGTAATTAGTTTTCTTGAACTAGGACCATAGCTAATGCACATGTGGTGCCAGACGAGCTAATGTTTTGCATCTGTATTTATCCAGGAAACCGATACAGTCTATTGAGGAAAGCAGCATTGAATCATCTTCTTGGACTGTACAGAGATTGCCAAGGAGAAAGCCTTTGCTGTCTTCAGGCAGATTCCAGTGGATAAATCCCCAGAACCGGTCAAGGTGTTCTTTCGGGCCCAGCAAAAGGATGAACTTGCAGGAACTCTAGCAGAGATATATACATCATTCTTAAACCAGGCATAGCCAATGTTGTTCCTTTGTATAAGAAAGGCTCTAAAAATAATCCATGAAACAATAGTCTTGTGAGCCGGACATCATTCGTGGGAAGGTTATTGGAAGGTAGTTTAATGGGCGGAATATATGATTTTCCTTTTAGATATCCACGGATTAACGATAGTCCGCATGGCTTCATTACTGGTAAATCGTGTCAAAGGTCTTACCTGGAAAGTTGATGAAGAAAAAATATAAGGTGCTGTCGACATGGAATTTTTCAAGACATTTGATAGTTTCCGGTGAGGTTCAGTCTCTCCGCTCTGAAAATCAGGTAGTAAATTTATGAGCCATTTTCTTTGTGAAAGTAACCACGGAATGGTAGCAGATGGTTGCCTCTCCAACTGGATACCTGTGAGCAGCGGAGTTCTACAGAGACCGGTGCTGGTTCCTTTGACGTTTACATCTGTATTAACGATCTAGATGATGATTTGCCTCAGACAGAATCAGTAATTTAAATCACACACATCAAAGTTTCTGGTGAACTTAGACGTGTGTTGCTAGAATTTCCAGCATCTGCAGAATTCCTCGTGTCAGGAATTTAATTGTTGATCATGGTGCGAGTTATGTACTCAGCTACAGATACCTCAATGTAAGAAGTATTGTATTAAAAGGCGGATGAGACCATGGCATGAATGAGCACGTGGATTTACTATATTATCGCCATTAGTGGGATGGTTGCAGTATGAGCAGGACTGTCAGCGCAGTATTCCACCGCTCCGCTGTTTAAGATGAAGCAGAGGGGGAAGGAATAAATGAGGAGGGATGGCGTTATTAGTTAGGGAAGATGTCACATCAGGGTGGATTAGAGAACTCACCTAGTGAGGCGTTCAATGTGGAACGTAGTAATTAGAAAGGTACGGCCATGTTAAAGGGGCTTTGGCTTTGGAGCGATGAAGTATGATAGATGTATTACACGGCATCACAGCCCAGCCAAGTGTCCGTGGGAGTTAGAGGAACAAATGCGAAGAGAAATTGCTCAGAATTTCAGCAAACGTCAGTTTGTTATAGGAGCTGGGGTTAAATTTCCAGGTTTTGACTGGTACTCCCAAAGTGTAAAAGGACAAGATGGAATAGACGTTGTCATCTATTTTCTGGAATGTTTTCTTAATCAGTAGATAAAAGTCCCAAATGAGGGAGTGTGCGATATTGATTTGCATTTAGGGAAGGAGGAAGGCCAGGTGGCACAATTTTGTATAGGGGAACACGTTGCATCCAGTAGTCCGAAGGACATTAGCTTTAAAGTAAATGTGCAAAAGTAAAACAGATCGGGTCCGCGGTCTGCGTGCTTAAACCAGGGGACTCGAGGAGAGCCCAGTGTTCTTCCGTTGCTTAAGATAGATTCTAAATTAATCTGTGAAATTTCAGCCCTCTGAGCTTGCTATCTGTCATGGGAAAGTTATTAAAAGATATTGTAAGGGACCAAAGAATTTAATTGTATCCGCTGCGGCCCCACCAATTTCCGCACTTACCTCCCACGCTGTCTGACCTATTCCTAATCGGAGTCTACAATTCGCCTAAGGGACAGAAAGAAACATTTCCAAGCTTTATGAAATATCATGTAGGCTCATATTTTATTAATTACACAGTAATTGTCGAATTTATATTCTGAGCAGTATTTGAATTCCCCGAAATTGCATAGTTGGCAATAAAGTCCACTGGGCCTCAGAGAATCCGATGAGATTCGAGCAGCGATGGACACGTTCTGTGGATTCAGCTTGGGAGAAGCAGCTGGTCAGATGGAGTCCAATGTTAGAAAGGAGGTCACTCACCTCGGTTGAAGAGGCGGTAATGGTGAAGAGCTGAGGTGGTGAGGGAGATTTTGAAATGTTGTAGGCAGTGAAGAAGGTCAAAGGTACAATGTATATAATCCAAGCGTTATTGGGTATACGACTGGAAATAACTTTGCAGGATTATTTCCGACTTTACTGAGATTGCATTGTTTTTCGAACATTGGCCTGCATAAATCAATACATTGAGCACAGGAAATGGGATTTTTGTTGGTGTAGTATAAGGCATTGCTGAGACTGAATTTGGAGTATTGTGTGTACTTTTGGTCGCCTACCTACAGGAAAGGATACAGAGTAAGAGTACAGAGAAAAATTACCAAGAGGTTGCCTGGTATGGACAACCTGACTGACAAGATAACGTTTCAGAGTATTGGACTTCATTCCTTGGAACTTGGAGCACTGAGCGAAGCTTTGAGAGTGGTGCATAAAATTATGGGTGTATAGATATAACAATATAAACATACAACAATTACAGCACGGAAACAGGCCATGTCGGCCCTTCTAGTCCGTGCCGAACTCTTACTCTCACCTACTCCCAACGACCTGCACTCAGCCTATAACACTCCATTCCTTTCCTGTCCATTATCTATACAATTTAACTTTAAATGACATCATCGAATCTGCCTCAACCACTTCTGCTGGAAGTTCATTCCACAGAGCTACCACGCTCTGAGTAAAGACGTTCCCCCTTATGTTACCCCTGAACTTCTGCCCTTTAAATCTCAAATCTTGTTTGAATCTCCCCCACTCTGAATGGAAAAAGCCTATCCACTTCAACTCTATCTACCCCCCTCATAATTTTAAATACCTCTATCAAGACCTCCCTCAACCTTCTACGCTCCAAAGAATAAAGACCCAACTTGTTCAACCTCTCTCTATAACTTAGGTGATGAAAACCAGGTAACATTCTAGTAAATCTTCTCTGTACTCTCTCTATTTTGTTGACATCTTTCCTATAATTCGGTGACCAGAACTGTGCACAATGCTCCAAATTTGGCCTTACCAATGCGTTCTACAATTTCAACATTACATCCCAACTCCTATACTTAATGCTCTGATTTATAAAGGCCAGCATACCAAAAGCTTTCTTCACCACCCTATCCACATGAGATTCTGCCTTCAGGGAACTATGCACCATTATTCCTAGATCCCTCTGTTATACTGCATTCTTCAATGCCCTATCATTTACCGTGTATGTCCTATTTTGATTAGTCCAACCATAATGTAGCACCTCACGTTTATCAGCATTAAACTCTATCTGCCATTTTTCAGCCCACTCTTCTAACTGGCCTAAATCTGTCTGCAAGCTTTGAAACCCAACTTCATTTTCCACAGCTCCACCTATCATCTGCATACTTACTAATCCAATTTACTACCCCATCATCCAGATCATTAATGTAAACGACAAACAGCGTTGTACCCAGTACAGATTCCCTGAGGCACACCACTCATCACCGGACTCCAATCTGACAAACAGTTATTCACCACTACAGTCTGGCGTCTCCCATCCAGAAACTGCTGAATCCATTCTACTACTTCAATATAAATACCTAATCATTGAACCTTCCCAACTAACAGTCCATGTGGAACCTTGTCAAAAGCCTTACTGAAGTCCATATAGACAACATCCACTGCTTTACCCTCGTCAACTTTCCTAGCAACGTCTTCAAAAAAAGTAATTTAAAAAAAGAGATTTGTCAAACATGGCCTTCCACGCAAAAATCCATGTTGTCTACTCCTAATCAGACGTTGTCCATCCAGATAATTATATATACCATCTCTAAGAATACTTCCATCAATTTACCCACAACTGACGTCAATCTCACAGCCTGATAATTGCCAGGTTTACTCTTAGAACCCTTTTTAAACAATGGAACAGCATGAGCAATAAAACAATCCTCCGGCACCATCTCCGTTTCTAATGACATTTGAGATATTTCTGTCAGAGCCCCTGCTCTTTCCACACTAACTACTCTCAAGGACCTAGGAAATATCCTGTCAGGACCCGGAGACTTATCCACTTTTGGTATTCCTTAAAAGCTCCAGTACCTCCTCTGCTTTAATCATCATAGTTTCCATAACTTCCCTACCTGTTTCCCTTATCTTGCACAAGTCAATATTCTTCTCCCCAGTGAATACCGAGGAAAAGAAATTGCTTTGCATGGCCCAAATCTCTTTTGGCTCCACACATAGCTGTCCACTCTGATTCTCTAAGGGACCAACTTAATTCCCCACTATCCTTTTCCTATTAATACAACTGTAGAAACCCTTTGGTTTTATTTTCACCTTACTTGCCAAAGCAACCTCATATCTTCTTTTAGCTTTTCTAATTTCTTTCTTAAGATTCTTTTTATATTCTTTATATTTCTGCAGCACCTCATTTACTCCATGCTGCCTATATTTATTGTAGATATCTCTCTTTTTCCGAACCGTGTTTCCAATATCCCTTGAAAACCATGGATGTCTCAAACGCTTAACCTTTCCTTTCAACATAACAGGAACATAAAGATTCTGTACCCTCAGAATTGCACCTTTAAATGACCTCCATTACTCTATTACATTCCTCCCATAAAACAATTTGTCCCAATCCACTCCTTCTAAATCCTTTCGCATCTCCTCAAAGTTATTCTTTCACCAATCAAATATATCAACCCTCGGTCCAGACTTATCCTTCTCCATAATTATATTGAAACTAATGGCATTGTGATCTCTGGACCCGAAGTGCTCCCCAACACAAACCTCCGTCATCTACCCTATCTCATTCCCTAACAGGAGATTCAACACTGCTCCTTCTCTGGTTGGTACCTCTATGTATGGCTGCAAAAAACAAAAAAATCATGCACACATTTTACAAACTCCAAACCGTCCAGCCCTTTTACAGTACTTTTACAGTATGGGCTTCCCAGTCTATGTTTGGAAAATTAAAATCTCCCACAATCACAACCTTGTGTTTACTCCAAATATCTACTATTTGCTTACAAATCTGCTAGGGTAAATGCAGGTTGAAATTTTCCACTGAGTTTGGATGCACTAACAATCAGAGTCTTGTGTTAATGGTAGACGGTTTAAGGGCAACATGAAGCAGTTTGCAGTTGGAAGGCGGGGCTGAAGGGCCTGTTTCCATATTAGACTGTTCTACAGCTCGCTGACTCATTCATCATTAATTGATAATGCAGATATCTGGATTAATGTCCAAATAAATATCATAAGTTAAATTCTTCACAGCTGAATTCTCAAAAAATACTTTAACAGCGTGCTTATGTTGTGAAGTCCACTCAAACTGCCCACCTGTTGATCCCACACACTCTCTCTCGCCGATCATCCATAGCTATTGTAATACACAAAATGATGGAGGAACTCAGCAGGTCAGGCAAAGTCTATGGAATTGAATAAAAAATCGTCTTTTCGAGCTGAGACCCTTCAGAGAAATTAGAAATGAAGAAGCAAAATTGATTGATTAGGAAGGTTTTGGTTGTTGTTCTGTGAGATACGCAGCTCAGTGTCTCTGTGTAATCAGCTGCCTGGACACACAAATATCGTTCTGCTGAAGTCGAATCCACCGTCACCCTTGTTCAGTTGTGAATACTGTGTCTTTAATACATTAAACCATTTCTACTAAAGTGAAGACCGATAGAACCTTTAACAGTCTAAAGAAGGTGACCAGGGGCCAGAAGCTGCATAGTTATTTTTAACCCTAACCCAATCATCCACAGTTGTTTTAAAACATATTTTTTTTTTTGCCATTTGAACAAATCAGACCATATCATCCTTAACTTTTGCACCTTTTAACTGATGTTGCTGTGCGGCTGAGAGTGCGATGGGGAGTGCAGGTGAGGGGAAGGAAGAGGCAGAAGGAGAGTGCATGGGTGAGCATGGAGAGGGGATGGGGCACGGTGTGTGTGAAAGGTGCAGATACGGAAGCTGAAGGTGGATGAATATGTGGGCAAGAAGAGGGATCGAGAGTGTGCAGAGTGGAGAGAGAGAGGAGAGGGGAGAGATAAAGAGATATAGACTGTACAGACAGAGCGAAATTGTGAGAGAGGGGGAATAGGAGGTAGAGTGCACGGGTAAGTGAGAGGTACAGAGCGTGGGATGTGGGAAAGGCTCACAAATCAACCAGAGAATTATAGGCCACGCTAATATTTTGAAGCAACGACTTATATTTCGTCTTCGAAACAAAAGAGTGCAACAAGATTTACAAATAAATGACTCCGAATTGCTTTTACATATACGAAAAACAAAATGGGCCAATGACTCGGAATGTAAACCCGGCCCAATGCGATGACAAAAAATAATGCGTGAACGTTTCTCCTTTTCCGCCGGGTCACCCGTGATATCAATCCACAAATAAGAACAAAAGCCCAGGCGAATACTGTACCATCATGTTTCACTGTTATCTTAATCATTCATTGGTAAATATCTCCTCTGAAATGTTTATCAGGTATAAGCAAGTCCCCATAACGTTATGTTGAAAGGAAATCCGGTCCACATCATTTCAGACATATCCCCCTGTGCAGGGCGCTTTAAATATCATTGATAACAGCACATTTGTGATAGTGATTCTGCAGTATGTCAGTTGTGACGGTTTTATTCGCTACAAATGGCGAGCACTGAGAGGTAAACATATGGCCAATATTTTCTGACAACCAGTGACAGTGTGGTGGGTTATGACTGGGCATTATCACTGGCAGTGTGATGTGCTGACGAGCATTTTTATAAAGATGTGTGTCACGCCCGGGAAGAAGACTTTATTGCTATTGTAATGGTCTATATGGAGAAGCCGTGTTTGTAGAACATAGAACATAGAATAGTACAGAACAGTACAGGCCATTCGGTCCGCAAAGTTGTGCCGACCCTTAAACCCTGCTTCCCATATAACCCCACACACCACCTTAAATTCCTCCATGTACCTGTCCAGTAGTCTCTTAAATTTCCCGAGAGTTTCTGCCTCCACCACTGACTCAGGCAGTGCATTCCACGCACCAACCCTCTCTGAGTGAAAAATCTTCCTCTAATATCCCCCTTGAACTTCCAACCTCTTACCAGAAAGCCATGTCCTCTTGTATTGAGCAGTGGTGCCCTAGGGAAGAGGTGCTGTCTGCCCACTCTATCTGCTCCCCTTAATATCTTGTACACCTCTATCATGTCTCCTCTCATCCTCTTTCTCTCCAAAGTGTAAAGCCCTAGCTCCCTAAATCTATGATCATAATCCATACTCTCTAAACCAAGCAGCAGCCTGGTAAATCTCCTCTGTACCCTTTCCAATGCTTCCACATCCTTCCCACAGTGAGGCGACCAGAACTGGACACAGTACTCCAAGTGTGGCCTAATCAGAGTTTTACAGAGTTGCATCATTATCTCGGGACTCTCAAATGCTATCTCTCGACTTATGAAAGTTAATACCGCATAAGCTTTGTTAACTTCCCTATATAACTGTAAGGCAACATTCGTTTAGTTTATAGCTGGAGATTTCCGATGCGTCGGAATGTGAGCCGTCGAATGAGCGGGGTGTGCTTTTCTGTTGTGTCCTGACGCCGTTGTGAGCCGGGGCCTTTTGTTCGGCGGGAGACGAAGAGAGAAGACGCAGGGGAGAACCAGTGTCGGATAGGACCCGGTGGGAGACCATTTGTTCGAAATGGATTGCGAGCGACGATCGGAAGGTGGTGAGAGCTTCCACGCAGACCGAAGTCCAGCGCGTGAGTGACAGAAAAGTTGAAGATGAACTCCAACGTGTTCACATTTGACTGGTTAATTATAATACGCCCTTTTTCTTTATTTATTTCATTTCTTTAATGACCCTTTAGTTAAGTAACATTAAGTAAATATGATTCCTTTAATCACATGCAGTGTGTTGACTGTTATTTCTTGGCACTGATATACAACAGCGTAGCAAATTACACCGTACCCACACAAACCAGGGTTTGGCGTGGCAGAGCCATCTCACGGGATTGACGGGAGCAGAGTGTGTATTTCGTAGACTTAAACAAACAAAGAAACAGGGTCGGTCAGCGATATTGTTATCGTTTTATGGGTCACGGTTTTATATGTAGTTTAAACTTTGTCCATCGTGAGACTCGAGTAGCAATGGAATTACCAGTATACTGAGAGAATGTTCTGAATAAGAAGTGGTATTCTCTGTGCGAGAGACCGGGTGACCGAATAAGCTGTGATAATTACATTGCAGTATTGATGGAACTGGACAAGCAATCACATTTTCTATGTTGCCGGTGGCATGTCAGAGGAAGCACTGATAACACCAGCGAGGTCTATGATGGCTCTGTAGGAGAGTGACAGATATTCTCATTGCTGTAATGGACCCATTGGAAGGAGGAAAATACGGCACTCATCTCCTCACGTCGCACAGAAATCATAAAAGCATCTGTCTCATATCTCTTGTGTTTCTCAATCTATGGTGAATTATCGTTATGTTCTTTGGAAACGTCCTTCTCATTTGAACAATATATCTGTATGAATTGTTGTTATTTTAAACGAACATGAACCGCCATAACAGAAAAAGAACAGATATTTTGGGGAGTACTCGACAGACATCTCACCGACACTACTACTCCACTGCCCCTCAGTGATCATATTGGTTATTGTACCAGAGAAAGTGTCAGACCTGGTGTGAAAACACTCAGAGGATGCGCAATTCAAAATAAAAAAACATTAATTACTTCTTAACGTTTATCTTTGGAGAGGTGCAGAAGAATGGTAAAATATTGAATTTGGGGAGGGAAGGGACTATGCTATTGCGTAAGATGGTGAGACCATAAATTGGGAACAGATGTACGGGGAAATGAACTAAATTAATATAGAGATTGTTAATGGAGAACTTGTATTGGGCTTTTCATAGATTTGACTCAACGCAGAATGAAAAGAATGATAGGATATGGAGACATGGTTCATAATAAATATGAAAACCCTACTCAAGAGGAAGACGGAAGCGCACTTTACGAAGCAAGGGTCAGAGAAGGCTCGAGTATTACAAGGCATCTAGGAAGGGAGCTGGAAATGGACCTAATATTGCGCGAAGGGAATAGCAGAAGGCGTTGCTGAGTAGGATGAAGGAAACAATCAGGAGTTATAGACGCACATGAGAATAGGGAGGACTGATCATGGATAAAACCGGGAACGTGCTGGAGTAACAGGGGAGCAGCAGCTGTCAGTAATAAATAATTTGCTTCAGTATTCACACATAGTGGGGGCATTAACCGCTGGGAAAGCCAACTTGTATAGTGTTTAAAGCAGGGGAAAATAGGTTCTGATTAGACTGGACATCCAAAGGGACGGGAAGAAGCTGGCAGAATGGAGTTGTGGGAATGGTAAATCAGTCATGATGGAATTTTGGAGCAGAATGGTCCGAATTTCCTAATTCTGCATCAATTAGAGGAGGACTTGGAAGTTTTAAAGACAATGCAGAATAGATTTACCAAGATGCTACTCAGGTAAGAGATCAAGTCTAATGAGGAAACGTTGAGGGTTCTCTGGATTTTGGATTTTGTGCGAAGGAATATGGCAGATTTCATGATAGGAGAGTATAAGGTGTAAGCGGTATTGAGGGATTGTGCAGCAAGACATTATCTTGGGAGTAAGTGGCTAATAGGAGGGGCATAACATTAAGATAATCGGAGGAAATTATAGCGCGCTGTGACATGTAACCTTTTTTTTCCACACAGAGAATGCTTCGAGCCTGGTGTTCGGTGCTGAGACATTAGCGATATTTCAGGCATGCATGAGTGAAAGCAAAATAGAGGACTAACCTATGGGAGTCATTTTGTTGAACTTGGAGTATGCTCTAAGGAAGGTGGTTTGCACCTGAACTGAAAGGGGACTGATATCCTTGCGGGAACAGGACTGCTCCAGAGCAGAGAGTGGAGAGGTTGTAGAGACAGATGTTGTTATGAAGATAGTCAAAGTCAGGAATGAAAAGGTTCAGCATGGGTCGACAACTGTGCTCAGCTGCAGATATTCCAATACAAAAAGCATTGCAT
The DNA here is from genome assembly GCF_030028105.1 of Mobula birostris. Lineage (NCBI taxonomy): Eukaryota > Metazoa > Chordata > Chondrichthyes > Myliobatiformes > Myliobatidae > Mobula > Mobula birostris. The sequence continues at coordinate 54,357,678 of NC_092382.1, read as the reverse complement.
GAAAGCCAGCTGAGCCCAGGGCTCCTGTAACTACTATATTTAACCATTAAGAAGCAGAGGGGGACGCATTAAATGAGATTGTAGGGCACTACATAACACCCATCAGTCTGATTGATTTAGAGGATCACATTTGAAGAGAAAATGCAGAAAATTGCAGGAAGCATAGGTTGTGATAACAGCTGATTTTAACTTTCCAATTTTTGACTGCGACTTCCATAGTGTAAAAGAACTAGATGGAATATTGGTTGTGAAATATATTGTGGATAGTTTTTTTTTTTTTAAGCGCCAGATAAAAGTCCCAAATGAACGACTGGACGATACTTGATCTGCATTTAATGAACGAGATAGGGCCGGTGGCAGAAGTTTTTCTAGCGGAACACTTTTGTATCCAGTAGTCCGCAGGCCATTAGTTTGAAAGTACCTAAGCATAAAACAGGCCTTCTTCTTGGATTGCGATTTTAGATTGGACATAATCCAATCTTGCTGGTGTCAGAAACGATTTTGCAAGTGTCGATTGGGACAGGCTGTTTTCTGTCAAAGGTGTACGTGGTAGGTGGGAGTTCTTCCAAAGTGAAATTTTGAGGGAACAAAGTTTGTACGGGCCTATCACAATAAAGGGTAAAACTAACAGGTGTCGAGAAGTTGGAATTTCAAATGATATGGAGGCTCAAGTGAAGAAAAAAACAGGAGATGAATTACAGGTGCAATGACGTGCTTATCGAGTGCAGGGAATGCAAGAGAACACTTTAGAAAGAGAGCAGAAGAGTCAAGAAAGGATGATTTTGCCCTAGTTCAATCGTAAGGAATGCTGCACATAGTTTCAGAGCAAAAGGATTTCAAGAGACATAATTAGACCACTGGAAGGTGAGAATTGGACAATAGCGAATGCAAATGTGGTGCCAAAAGCTCTAACTTTTTTGCATCTGCATTTATCTAGGAGTCGGATGCAGTTTATTGAGGTAAAACAAAACTGAATCAACTTCCCGGACTCTATACAGATTACAAAGGTGGAGACGTTTGGAGGAGGCACATTAGAGTGGATAAATCACCCGAACCTGACAAGGTGTTCCTTCGGACCTCGCGAAAGGAAAAACTTGCAGCAACCCCAGCAGAGATATTTACATCATTCTTAAACCAGATAACTGGAGGATAGGAAATGATGTCCCGTTTCTTTAAAAAAGGCTCTAAAAATAATCTATGAATTTATTGTCTTGTGAGCCTGACATCATTAGTGGGAAAGTTACTGGAAGGCATTTTAATGTGCCGGATACATGAGTTTCTTTTTAGATATTGACTGATTAACAATAGTCCACATAGCTTCGTTTGTGGCAAATCCTGTCAAAGAAGTTACCAGGAATGTTGTTGAAGGAAACATATAAGCTGCTGTCGACATGGAATTTTGCAAGATATTTTACAGATTCCCGCAATGTTGAGTCATTCTGCTATGAAAATGAGGTAGTAAATTTATGAGACATTTGCTTTGTGAAAGGAACCAGAGATTGGTAGCAGATGGTCGCCTCTCTAACTGGATACCTGTGACAAGCGGAGAACTGCACAGACCGATGCTGGTTCCTTTGCTGTTTACATCTGTATCAACATTATCTGGATGATAATTTGCTAAATTGCGTCAGCAAATTTCCGGATGCTGCCAAGATGGGGAGTATGATAGACAGAGAGGAATAGTATCATGGTGTGTGGTCGAATATGGAATAACTGGGAACAAATGGGTGACGGGTAATGCTGCCGTAACGGAAGCTGTTGGCACATTATCCGTCATAAATCAAAGTACAGAGTACAGGTGATAAAATGTCATCTTAAAGTTGGACAAGACATGGCTGAGGCCTAATATGAAGTTTTATGCAGTATGGTAACCTTCCGACAGGGAATATGTACGTAGATACGTGAAGAGAAAATTTACAAGGATCCAGCCCGACAGGTGGACCTGAGATACAAGGAAATCGATAATAAGTTTTGACTTCAATCCTTGATGCGGAGAAATTAAAAAGGATCTGCTTTCATTACTCTCCATATCTACACCCATCATAACTTTATATACCTCCATCCCCTCATTCTTCTACGCTCCAGGGAATGAAGTCCTAACCTATTCAACCTTTCTCTGCAGCTCAGTTTCTCAAGTCCCGGCAACCTCCTTGTAAACCTTCTCTGCACTCTTTCAACCTCAGTAATATCCTTCCTGTAATTTGGTGACCAAATCTGCACACAATACTCTAAATTCGACCTCACCAATGCCTTATACAACCTCACCATAACATTCCAACTCTTATACTCAATACTTTGAATTATAAATGCCTTTGAGATAGGGTCGTAAGCTCTCTTTACGACCCTATCTACCTGTAACACCACTTTTAGGGAACTTTGTATCTGTATTCCCCTGTCCCTCTGTTCTACAGCACTCCTCAGTGCCCTAGCATTTACCTTGTGATTTCTACTTTGGTTTGTCCTTCAAAAGTGCCATACCTCACACTGGTCTCTATTAAACTCCATCTTCCACTTTTCAACCCATTTTTCCAGCTTGTCCAAATTCCTCTGCAAGCTTTGAAAAACTTCCTCACTGTCCACTACACCTTCAATCTTTGTATCAACAGCAAATGATACTTTAGATGTGTGGGTATGGAGGGCTATGCTGACTGAAGTAGGCAATTTAATTATCTCGGCCGAAGGGCCGGTTTCTGTGCTGTATTTTCCTAAGGGACCATGATTACCTGACCACTGATTCATAACACAGAAACAGGTTGATTATATGAAAATCCGAAATGACTATAGTTTGATTTATTCACCGAGAATATTCTAACAGCATGGATAATTCTGTAGCATCTCAGCAGGTCCTGTAACAAGAGCTAAACCAATAACATATAGAGGTTTCCTGCTGTCACACTTCAGTGCAACTGGAATGTGCGGGTTGTTTTTCTGTGAGAATCTGAGCTAAGAGTCTATCTATAAGCAGCCACCTGAACTCTCACATTCCTCAGAATAAGGAGTGGACGTTCTGTTAAAATCAAATCGAACTGGTTCGACATTCCAATGTGAACAAAGTAATTTAAATTCTGCTTAGCGACAGGTAAGGTACCGGAGGATTTGAGTTCACTTACGAAAGGCTCAGAGACACAGCCAAGTAATTACAAGCCAGTGCTCCTGACATCAGTGGTGGGAAAGTTATTTGAAAGACCGAATTTGTGAGAATTTCAATAAATAGAATGGATTGTGTATAACTTTGTGTATTCATGGCAATCTTATAGAGTGTTTCGAAGAAGTTAAGAATAATACTATTCGGAACGTTGATGAAAGCAAGGCAGTGCACGTTGTTTATCTGTACTTTATCAAGAAATTCAACAAGGGAGGTTTGTCAATAAAATCCTCGTCATTCAAGATGAGGTGGTAAATTGGAGTGGACATTGAAGTTGTGGGAGATGGCGGATAGTGCTATTGAATGGTTGCCTCCCTGACGAGAGGCCCGTGTATAGTGGAGAGCCAGAGGGGTCGGTGTTGGATGCATTGTTTGTTATCTATACGAATGCTCTGGATGATAATGTGGTTTATTGGATCTGTAGATTTGCCGATGACACTAAGATTGGAGGTGTAGCCAACAGCCAGGAAGACCATCAGAACTTTCAGCAGGATCTGTTCTAGGTGGGAAAATCTGCTAAAAATAGCAGAAGTAAAATTAATGCAAGCAAGTGTAGGGTATTGCACTTCGGTTCGACCAACTAAGGTAGGTCTCACACATTAGAAGGTAGGGCACTGAGGTGTGCCGTAAAGCGAAGTGATTTAGGATTACAGGTTCAGAATTATTCGAAAATAGCGACATAGGTAGTTAGGGTCGTAAGATAAACTTCTGTCACACTGGCCTTCATAAATCATATTATTGAGTATAGGAGATGGGATGTTATGCTGAAGTCATATTACACATTGGCGTGGCCTAATTTGGAATATTGTGCGCAGTTTTGTTCCCCTACCTATAGGAAATATGCAACTACGGTTAAAATAGTACAGTGGAAATTTAAAAGGATTTTTGTGCGATTGTAGTACCTGGGTAAAACGGAAAGTTGGAAGAAGTTAGTTTTTTATTCCTTGGAAAGAATAAGATCTAAAGGAGATTTGATAGAGGTATACTGAATTGTGAGCGGTGTAGATGGGGTAAATGGAATAGGGGAGTGGAGAGAGAGGTATCGAGAGAGGGGATTAAAGAGAGTGAAGAGAATGGAGTGAGAGGGAGAGAGAAAGTGCAGAGGGGTATGCAGCGGTTGAAAGAGGGGTGCAGGACGAGAGTTGGAGTGCGACAGGATAGTGCGAGGGGCTCGAGCAGGGAGTGAAAGCCAGGTAGAAGTGCAGGAGTGTGCAGACGGAGCTTACGGAGTGGCGGAGTGGGGTAGATGGTATGCAGATGGAGAACACAAGTGTGATGACTGTTTTAGTCATCTTCTCCCTCTCCTGTCCTTCTCTTTTCACACTGCACCTTACCTAGTCTCTGACTGCTCTCCTCTCTCCCCTCGCCGTGCACCAGGACAAGGATGGTGATGATCGACGCTGACCAGTCCGAAGGCTTGGCCCTCAACACCAGTTTGTCCAGAAAGCCAGCCAGCTACTCATCTTCACTTTGATGCGGCCTGGTTATGACACCTTTCCAGCTCTACAGCCTGTAAGGGTCAGTGCTCCATTCCATCCCGGGTGCCATTTTAAAACCACGCGTCACTTCTACCCTGCTAACCATTTTAAATTGGGATATCAATCCTTTCCCGACTCCCATTTGCAATCAGGACACAATTCCTTCTTGGTGATCACTTTCAATTAGTACGTCATTCCATCCCAGTCGGACATTTTAACAAGTCAGTGAAGAGAATACTTCAGAATGAAAGCAGAAGTGTCATCGAAGGCTTGCTGTTGCCTTAGCAGACAAGTTGAAGGAGAATCCTACGGAATGCTACAGGTATGTTCAGAGCAAAGGGATTTCAGGGTCAAAATGGGTTCTCTGGATTATCTCAATGGAAGTATAGCTAATCCATATGTGGAGACAAAATGGATGATTATTTTTTATACATCTGTATTTACTCAGCAAACAGAATCAGAGAGTATAGAAACACCGTTTTCACAGAATCTATACAGATTACAGAGAAGGATGTGTCTGCTGTCCTCAGGCAAATTCCCTGGGCCTGGAGATGTGTTCACTCAGATACTACGGGAGAAGGAAGTTGCCGGATCTCTAGCAGAGATGTTTAAATCATCCTTAGGCCAGAGGGCTGGATGATAGCCAATGCTGTTCAGCTGTTTAAGAGCGGCTTTAAAATAATCCAAGAAATTTTAGCCTCTGAGCTTGACATCAGTAGAGAGAAGGTTATTGGAATGTATTCTAGCGGACCAGAAGTATGAGTGTTTGGATAGATAATGGCTGATTAAGGATAATCAGCAATTCTTCGTAAGTGGTAAGTCGTGTCAAGGAAGGTACCAGGAGTGTGGATGAGGGCACGGCAGTGGATGTTGTGTACATGGATCTTAGCAAGGCATTTGACAAAGTCCTGCATGGAAGATTTGGTCTCTCGGCTTTGAAAATGAGGTAGTAAATTTGATGAGACCTTTGGTTTGAGGATGAAGCCAGAAAGTTGTAACAGATGGTTGGCTCCCCGATTGGAGACCTATGAGTAGGGGCGTACTGCAGGGATTTGGAAATTTTAAACTCTATGCGGAATAGATTTACCGAAATGCTACTTAATTAAGAGAAAAAAAAAGATATAAGGAAACGATAAGGGATCACTGGTTTCTGTCCCTGGAGAGGACTATGATAAATTTCTTGATAGAAAACTATAAGGTAATAGGAGGTATTGAGAGATTGGACAGCCAGAGATGATCGAGGGCTTAAGTGGTTAATAGGAGACACGTGAGTAAAAGAAAAAAATAAGGGTTAATCGGAGAGAATGGTTTCGTTGACCTTGGAGTCGACTGCAAAGAAATGAAGGTACTAGTCGCTTTAGCGGGAAATTTTACTGGGGCTGCTTGAGGTGGATGGGCGGGGGTGGTGGGAGGTGGGAGGGTAAATCTAGACATTGAAATGATGGGAACAAGACAACCGCGGAACAGAGAGTGGAGAGGTTGTGGAGACAGAAGCTGTGAAGGCCTCAGACAAAATCAACAATTTAGATGTTCAGCATGGTTCGAATAATATCCTCAGCTGCAAATTATACAATGTATTGTATCAAAGGCGAGAGAGCTCAGGGCCTGAATAAGCACGTCGAATCGCTATATTTTCGACGTTAGTGAGAGGGTTGGAAGAGGAGCAGGCCTGGCAGCGGAGTACTCCACCTCTCCGTTGTTTTAGATAAAGTGCATGGGGAAGCATTGAATGAGAAGAGGTGGGGTTAATAGATAAGAAAGCTGTCACAGGCTCGTTGTGTCATAACAGGGGCGCTGGGAGAAGACGCAAAAGCAAGACACAGACACTGAAGTACCAGGAGCAGGATTAGGTGTGAAAAGAAAACGGGGGAAGTGGGGAAGAAACGACGCTGGATGAGAATAAGATACAGGGCCTAGTCTAGGAAAATGGGATATGGATTCGGAACAAGGAACTTGGAACCCGGTTTGAACTCCGAGCTGGAGACTACACAAAGACCCAGAACCTGGATCTTGACTCGGGCTCGGACCCCGGAACGAGGCGAGGACATTACATGTCTACAGAACAGGACGTGGAACTCCTGAAAAGGACGTGGAACTCCTTCACAGGACGAGGCACATGGACAGTACAAGAACTCAAAGCCTTGACTTGGACAGGACAAGGTTCCTGGACGTGGCTTGGACAGGACGAGGTACTCCTGGGCTGGGCGAGGCACAAGGACAGGAAGAGGTACTCCTGAGCTGAGCGAGGCACAAGGACAGGACAAGACCCCAAAGACTTGACTTGGTCTTGGGAGACAGGAACGCAGAACACAGAGCCTTGGTCTTCAGAGGCAGGTACATGGAACACAGAGCCGGGACCCCTCCTTGGGAACAGGACGTAGGGCCGGGACTCATACACAGACAACAGAGAGACATTTCCTAACACAAGGGGGAAGTGGGGAAGAAGTGACTAAGATACAGGACCTAGTCTAGGACGAGACTAGGGAAACGGGATCAGGACAAGGAACAAGGAACTTGGAACCTGGCTTGAACTCCGAGCCGGAGACTAGACAAGGACCCGGAAGCTGGGTCTTGCCTCGGGCTCGGACCCCGGAACTAGGCTCGGACATGACGTGGCTACAGAACAGGACGTGGAACTCCTTCACAGGACGAGGCACATGGACAGTACGAGAACTCAAAGCCTTGACTTGGACAGGGCGAGGTTCTTGGACGTGGCTTGGAGAGGACGATGTTCCTGGACTTAGCTTGGAGAGGACGTGGTATTCCTGGGCTGGGCGAGGCACAAGGACAGGACGAGGTACTCCTGAGCTAAGCGAGGCACAAAGACAGGACGAGACCCCAAAACCTTGACTTGGTCTTGGGAGACAGGCACGCAGAACACAGAGCCTTGGTCTTGGGAGACAGGAATGCAGAACACAGGGCCTTCGTCTTCAGAGGCAGGTACATGAAACACAGAGCCGGGCCCCTCCTTGGGAACAGGACGTAGGGCCGGGAATCATACACAGACCACAGAGAGACATTCCTAAACACAAAGTAGCGGCAAACGGCCGGACCCACCTAGCGAAGGCGTGGGCACAGTGACTGTTCCTAACAAAAGGTAGCGGCAAACGTCCGGAACTACCTAACAAAGTCGTGGACACAGAGACGGTTCGCAACTCAGCGATAGACAGTTCTTTATCTTGACACAGCAAGGCTCTGGTTACGCTCCGGTGGTAGAACTTGACAAGGTTGCAGGGCAAGGCTCCAGACACACGTTGCCGGGCAAGGCTCCGGACAAGGCTTCAGGCAGAAGGTGAAAGGGAAGGGAAGGGAACAGTCCAGCAAATGAAGCGGAACCCAAGAGCTGTTTATGTAGCAAGCCCAAAACCAAAATTATGTGCCTCAATTAAAGCACACAACAGGACAAGGGAAAACCGGATAACCTAGAATATGGATCGATGGAACGGACCGTGAAACTGAATGCGGACTTCACGGACCGGACCATGAGAGGTTGGAGTGGAAAACTGACCTAGTGAACCGTTCTATGTGGAACAGAGTAACAAGAAAGGTATGTCCATGTTAAAGGGTATTTGGCTTTGGAGAGATTGCGTTTGATGTTTATGTTACAGGTCATTAAGCTGATCTACAGTCCACAGTCCGAAGGAGTTAGAGAAATATATTTGAAGGGAGATCGAAGAGAATATCAGAAAACATAACTTAGTTATATAAGGTGATTTTAAACTTCCAAGTTTTATTTCAGACTCCCACAGTAAAAAAGGACAAAATGGAGTAGAGGTTGTCAAAAATCTACTGGAAATTTCTCATAAAGAAGTTGATAAATTTCCTGAACGATACCTGATCTGTATTTACAGAATGAGAGAGGGCAGGTGGCAGAAGTTCGTGTAGGGAAGATTTTGCATCTGGTCGTCCTAAGGACATCAGTTTCAAAGTAAATTGGCAATTAAAAAATGCGGTTGTGCTTTGCGATGCTTAGGTTTTTTTCACTGTTGCTTCCCTTAGTGACCGAGCTATTCCCAAAATATATCCACAATTCTCTTTAGGGAGCTGAAGCAACATTTCCATGGTTTTTTTTATGTGCTCACTGTTTATTATTTAAAGAGTATTTGTCGAATCTATTTTCTGGACGTTATTTGAAACTACAGTACCTCCCCGAATTGGCGCAGTTGGCAATAAACTCCTCTGGGGCTCAGAAAATCCAATGAGGTTCCTGAATTGATGATCACATTGTAGGGATTCAGATTGGGGAGAAGCAACAGGTCAGATGGAGTCTAATGTAGGAAATGAGTTCACCCAGTTCTGTAGAAGAGGCAGAATTGGTGGAGGATTGAGGTGGTGAGGGAGGTTTTGAAATGAGGTATCTACTGGGTGATAGCAAAGTAAAATGTATATAATCGAAGCTTTATTGGGTATACGAATGTTAATAACTTTCCTACATTATTTAGGGCTTCACTGAGATTGTATTGCTTTTGGCACGTTGGTCTTCATAAACTAATACTTTGAATACAGGAGATGGGAAACATGTTTGAACATATATGAGGCATTTCTGAGGCCGAATTAGGAGCATTCTGTGCATCTTGGTCACCTACCTACAGGGAGTTTACAGTAACGAGAAGAAAGAAAAATTACTGGAAATTTGCCCAGAATGGAGGACATGAGCCATGAGGAAATTTTGAACAGGATCGGAATTTATTTTTTGGAAATCAGAACAATGAGGGACGATTTGATAGAGGTACACACAAAGATGAGTGGTAGTTATAGGGTAAATGCAAATAGGTATTTGCATTGAGATTTGGGGGACTTACGATCAGAGCTGAAGTGTTAAGCGTGGAAAGTGAAAAGTTTAATGGGAACATGAAGGAATACTTCTTCATACAGAGGTTTGTGAGACTGTAACAACAGCTGCCTGAACAAGTGGTACAGGCCTGCATGTTCGTCAGGACAGGGAGTGGCCTTTCCGCTGAAATTAAATCCACTCTCACTCTCATTCACCTGTGAACACTGTCTTTAACATTGCAATTAACTGCTTCTGCTGCAGGAAAGAGCGTTATAACTTTTAACCTCATAAAGAAAATTTCTCAGAGTGAGAATATGCATTTTCTTTTAAACTCAGACTCCAATCTCCTGCAGTTATTTAAAAAAATATATATTTTTAAGATTCATTTAAGTAAATCAGGCAATTGCATTCCTAACCCTTTGCCAGTAACATATTAAATGAAGTTTATGTGAGGTTGAGGGGAAGAAGGAATCATAAGGAGAGTGGAGGGGTAAGCAGGGCGGCCGGAAAAAGCAGAGTGTTCACGGAAGGAGGAGAATTGGAAGCTCAAGTTCTAAGAGTGTGTGGGAGGAAGAGGGTAGAGTGGAGAGATGGACTGAGAAGAGAGAGGTAGTGTTAAAGAGAGAGGGAAAGGGTGAGAGACAGAGGCTGGAAGGGAGAGAGCACAGTAGAGTGAGAGGGAGAGAGTGAGGGATGAGACTTTTTTTTTTTTTTACCGTGCCCAAGGTCTGTTCTTCATCAAAATACGGAATTGCTTTGCACTGTTGTAACTATATGTTATAATTATGTGTTTATTGTCAGTTTTCTTTTAGTCTTGGTTCGTCTAGCGTTTCCGTGATAACATTCTGGAGGAAAAAATGTATCATTTTTTAATGCATGCATTACTAAATGACAATAAAAGAGGACTGCGTGTCCTCATGATCTAATCTAATGTAATCTAAGGCTCCAGACATAGGTTGCAGGGCCAGGCTCCAGATACAGGTTGCAGGGCAAGGCTCCGGGCAAGGCTTCAGGCAAGTCTTCGGGCAGAAGTTGAAAGGGAAGGGAAGGGAACAGTCCAGCAAATGAAGCTGAACCCAGGAGCTGTTTATGTAGCAAGCCCAAAACCAGAATCATGTGCCTCAATTAAAGCACACAACAGGACAAGGGAAAACCGGATAACCTGGAACATGGATCGATGGAACGGACCGTGAACCTGAATGTGGACTTCACGAACCGGTCCATGAGAGGTTGGACTGGAAAACTCACATAGTGAGCCTTTCTATGTGGAACGGAGTAACAAGAGTGTTGTGCCCATGTTAAAGGGTCTTTGAGTTTGGAGCTATGGCGTTTGATATTTATGTTACAGGTCATTAAGCCTATCTGCAGTCTACAGTCCGAGGGAGTTAGAGGAATACATTTGAAGAGAGATCACAAAGAACACCAGAAAAGATAACTTAGTTTCAAAAGGTGATTTTAAACTTAGAAGTTTTATTTCAGACTCCTACAGTAAAAAAGGACAAGATGGAGTAGAGATTGTCAAATATATACTGGATAGTTCTCATAAAGAAATCGGTAAATGTCCCGAACGATATCTGATCTATATTTAGAGAATGAGAGAGGGCAGGTGTCAGAGGTTTCTGTAGGGAACATTTTACATCTGGTTGTCCTAAGAACATCAGTTTCAAAGAAAATAGGCAAAACAAATTCCGGTTGTGGTTTGGGATTGCTTAGGTTTTTTACTCTTGCTTCCCTTGTGATCGAATTATTCCCAAAATCTGTCCACAATTCGCCTAAGGGACCTAAGGCAACATTTCCATGTTTTTATGCGACAGCACGTGTGCTCATAGTTTATTAATGAAAGAGTATTTGTCGAATCTATTTTCCGAGCCTCATTTGAAACGACAGTACCTCCCCGACCTTGCGGAGTTGGCAATAAACTCGTCTGGGCCTCAGAAAATTCAGTGAGATTCGTGATTGGATCGACACGTTGTTCGGGTTCAGATTGGGGAGAAGCAACTGGTCAGATGTAGTCCATTGTTGGAAATGAGTTCACCCAGTTCTGTAGAAGAGGCAGAATTGGTGGAGGATTGAGGTAGTAAGTGAGGTTTTTAAATGAGTCAGGCATTGAGTGATATCAAAGTAAAATGTATATAATCGAAGCTTTATTGGGTATATGAATGGTAATAACTTTCCTACATTATTTAGGGCTTCACTGAGATTGTATTGCTTTTGGCACATTGCCCTTCATAAACTAGGACTTTGAATATAGGAGCTGGGAAACGTGTTTGAACATGTATGAGACATTGCTGAGGCCGAATTAGGAGCATTCTGTGTACTTTGGTCACCTACCTACAGGAAGGATACCTCAAAGAATACAGATAAAAATTTCTAGGAACTTGCCCGGAATGGAGGCCATGAGTTAAGAGTAAATTTTGAATAGGATCGGAATTTATTCCTTAGAATTAAGATCAATGAGGGATGAGTTCATAGAGTGCGCAAAAAGATGAGGGGTAGTTATAGGGTAAATGCAAGGAGGGATTTCCAGTGAGTTTGGGTGGACTTACAATCAGAGCTCAAGTGTTAAGTGGGGAAGGTGAAAAGTTTAATGGGAACATGAAAGAAAACTTGTTCATACAGAGGGTTGTAAGATTGTAAAAATAGCTGCCTGAAGAAACGGTACAGGCCCGCATGTCCGACAGAATAGGGAGTGGCCTTTCTGCTGAAATTAACTCCACTCTCACTCTCATTCACCTGCGAACACTGTCTTTAACATTGCAATTAACTACCTCTGCTGCAGGGAAGAGCGTTATAACTTTTAACCTTATAATGAAAATTTCTCAGAGTGAGAATATGCATTTTATTTTAAACTCAGACTCCAATCACCAGCAGTTGTTTTTAAAATTATTTTTACGGTTCACTTAAATAAATCAGGCAACTGCATTCGTAACTCTTTTCCAGTAACATATTAAATGAAGTCTATGTGAGGTTGAGGGGAAGAAGGAATCAAAAGGAGAGTGGAGGGGTAAGCAGGGCGGCCGGAAAAGGCATAGTGTTTATAGAAGCTGGAGAATGGGAAGCTCAAGTTCTTAGAGTGTGTGGGAGGAATAGGGGATAGTGGAGAGATGGACTGAGAAGAAAGAAGTAGTGTTAAAGAGAGAGGGAAAGGGTGAGAGACAGAGGCTGGAAAGGAGACAGCACGTTTGAGTGAGAGAGAGAGCGCGAGGGATGCGGGAAAGGCTCAGAAATGAATCATGGAATCCTAGGCCGGTGCTCCTGACATCAGTAGTGGGAACGCTTTGGAGCACCGTGTGTTTGAGCATTTTAACAGACAGGACAGTCTAGAGATAGTCAGCATGGTTCTGTGTATCCCACGACATGCTATAGAGTTACTTGAAGAAGTAACGAAGAATGTTTCCAAGAGAGTTCATGAAGGCGCTGCAGCGGATGATATCTAAATGGACATTTTCAGTAGATTTTATCAAAGATCTGCATCGGAGTTTTGTCAAGAAAATCCACGAGCTTTGCATTTAAGATGAGGTAGTACATTGGAGTAACCATTGGCGTAGTAGCAGGAGGCAGAGAGTGGTGGCAGATGGTTGCCTTTCTCAGCAGAGTCCTGTGACTGTTGGAGAGCAGCGCGTTTCGGTGCTGGGCATGGTAGCACTGAGGCCATGTCCATGTTGCTGGAGCAACAAATTTTGTTCCGTGTGGGTAACCTCAGACATGATGGTATGAGCATGAATATCTCGAACTTCCTGTAACGAGCCCTTCCATTTCACCATTCCCCATTCTCATTTCCCTTTTTCACTTTTTCTGCTTACGTGCAAACCCAACTGCTGGCGCTGCCAAAAATCGGAAATAAAGCGCATCTCGTCTGGAGAATCGCAGACGGACAGAGATCATTGTGATGTTTATTCAATTATTGCTACAACGAGAAAGTGGTAAATCTCTGTTATCATTTCTCAGCCAACTGTCAAATCCAAGGTATTGGATTTAGGACTGAAAGCGGTGTCTAATATGTTCTCGATCAGTCAGAACTTCACATTTAATTGTTGAGCATAGTGCGATTAATGTACACAGCAGCAAATACAGCAGTGTAAGAATTGCGCCATATGACATAAAAGAGCACGTGGATTTACAATATTTTCACCATTAGTGAGACGGGTGCAGTAGGAGCAGGACTGGCAGCTCAGGATTCCACCATTCCGCTGTCAAAATGAAGCAGAGGGGGAAAGAATAAATGAGGAGGGGTGGCGTTACTAGTTAAGGAATATGTCACATCAGGCTGGACTGGTGGAAGGCCGTAATAAGTAAGGTATGTCCATGCTGAATGGACTTTAGCTTTGGAGCAAAGGTGTATGATACGTCTATTACAGGCCATTACAGCCCATCCTACATACCGAGGGATTTAGAGGAACAAATTTGATGAGAAGTTGCAGAGAATTCCAGGAAACATCAGTTTGTTATGGAAGCTGACTGTTTTTTCTTTTCTAGAGATGCTGCCTGTCATGTTGTCTTCCTTCAGCATTTTGTGCGTTGGTCTGGATTTATAACACATGTAAGATCTCTAGTCTTTAAGTATTTGCGACATTGCCAGAATCTGTATTTGAATTGAGTAAGATCACGTTATTTCTTTATTTTCTCTTTGCTTCTGCTCTTCGTCCGATCTTTCAGGAAATGTTTTATTTATTGGCGCTTATTTTATAAAATTTCCAACTGTATTACAATATAATACCTCCAGAGAAACGACACCAATTGCATTCTAACAAATTGTAATCAACTGTCGTCACGATAACTGCACGATAGATGCACACTTAAGGTAAAAACGGATGAACGGGGTGAGCAGTGATTCTGGATTTGAGCTTGTCAGCACAGCTGCAGAACAGTAACATCTGGAGTAATTATGCCCCTTGGTTCTTCGCTCTATCGCTCAGGGCCGCAATGCCATCAGAGCCTATGTCGACAACAACCAAAACGAGTAATGTGCTGAATAGAGGGCTGTAGTTTCTTGATCCGATCGATATCAGCTATTACCTGATTGCAACGGTCAGTAAAGGCGTTGGATAAATTTCCATCTGAAGCTTGTACATAGAGGAGAAATTTAAAATGTGGATGCCGGAGAAATGTATTTCAGTGCATGACCAGTTTTCGCCCTGACGTCCTCACGTTGCTCACTTGAGACTGCACAAGCGACAACATTATCGGCCGGATGAGAGAAGACGCCATCATCCTGGCCAGCAGTGTATATTAATTTTAGCTCAGTGATGTTTCAAGAGAAGCAGTGTTAACATCGGCGTGGTCAGTGACGTGTTAGTAAAAGCGCAGACTATGCTGTTTATTAAAAGGAAGTGTATCTTTGAACAATAAGCCAGGCCCATATTTCTTTGGGTCTGGAACATTACAGTCAAACTGTCTGCTTCATTTCTGCTATCGTCCAATCCCAAACCAGGTCTTAACTCTGCAGTAGCTCAGACAAATGACCACGAGTGCGCTAAGTGGAGGTTCTGTGCACACACATCGGCCTGTCTTTCATATTACTGCCCATCTGCAGAGACAGCTTTAGCCTGTTCCTTGCAATGTTGGGTCTCATTCGAGCATTATTCACAAAATATTACGAAACCTGTTCGAAGAAATGTCCTGTTTTTATCGCACACAAACATACAACTTACGTATTTTGCAACTCTGTACGTGCCGAACAATAACATTTTAACCACATCTCATTTGACAGTAATTAATCTGTTCAGTAATGTACAATAATTCTCCCTTGTTGTTCCACACGGTCTGGTTAAAACAAAAAAAATCATAATCTCTGCATTCAGCACGTTGCCTAAATGTGTAAGTATGTCAAACGTATGTTTACATGTATACGGAGATTTTCACAATTACAGTGACTATTTTATTCCTGGTATAGGACATCAGAGAAAAAACATATCTGTCCTGTGAACATGTTAGACCGTGAGGCAGAGGAACCGGATTAGACCCCCTGTCCTATCGACTCTGCTCCGCCATTTACTCATGGTTGACTCTTTTTTCCTCCTCTTCAACCCGAGTTCCCAGCCTTCGCCCATAATCCTTGATGTCATGCCAATCAAGAACCTACCAATCCCTGACTTAAATAAACCCAACGACGAAGAAGTCTCGATTTTCCTATGTCCACCGCTGGTTTGCCTTATCGGAACCTGCTGCATATAGGCTGCAGCGAATTTCATTTAGATATGTAAAAAACAAAATATGCCGATGACTTGGAATGTGAACACGGCCCAATGTGATGATAAAAAAAATAAAGGGATATACAGGGATATTGTTATGGTTTTATGGGCTCATGGTCTGTCATGTAGTTTTCGCTGCGTCCACCGTGAGACTGGACAGACAATGAACTTACCAGAACACTGAATAAACAGTGGCATTCTCTGTGTGAGGGATTGTGGGACCGAATGAACTCTGATAATAACATTACGGTGCCAGGGCTGCAGGGTGATCATTTCTCCCTAACTGCCGTGTCACTCCAGATTTCTGTCCGGAAATAATAACTAAAGCCCAGCGCCAATACCATTATGTTCCACTGTTATTTTGGTCACTCGTTGGTAAATATCTCCTCTGAAAATTTGAGCAGATATAAGCAAGTGCATAACGATACGTTGAACTGAAAAAAACTGTCCACGACACTTCACAAGTCTCTCGCTGTGCAGGGTCCTATAAATATAATTGATAATTGCACATTTGAAGCATTGATTCTGCGGTATGTAAGCGGTGGCATCTTTATTTGTCGCAGAAGAGCGGGCACTGAGAAGTAAATATATGATCAATATTTTCTGACATCCAGTGACAGTGTGCTCGGTGATGACTGGTCATTATCTATGACAGTGTGATTGTGCTGAGGAACATTTTTATAAAGAGGGATTTAACACACTAAGAAAGGTTTCACTGCTAACGTAGTGGCTTTTCTGTAGAAGCAGACTTCGGTTGAAATTTAGAGATTTCGGATGCTTTGGAATGTGAACCGTCCAACCGGGGTGGGTGGGTTCTGTTGTGTTCTGACGTCGGAGTGAGCTGGGGCCATTTGTCCAGTGGGAGACGAAGTGAGAAGACACTGGGGAGAACAAATCCTCGGGTAGGACCCGGTGGGAGACCCGTTTGTTCGAAATGGTTTGCGAGTGAATATCGGAAGATGCTGTGTGCTTCCACGCAGAGCGAGGGCCCAGAGCGTGATTTCAAGATGAGCTCCAACTTGTGTACATTTGGATGGTTAATTACAGTGGGCCGATTTCCTTTATTTCTTTCTTTGCCTTAATGACTCTTCAGTTAATTAACATTCATAAAGATAATTCCTTTAATCGTATGCAGTGTGTTGTCTGTTATAACGTGACGCTGAGTTATAAAAGGGTAGTAAATTACACAACACACACAGAAAGCGGAGTTTGGGGTGACAGAGCCATTTGAATCCCACGGGTCAGGCGGGAGCAGTGAGTGTATTTCCGGGAATCACGCAGACTCGGAAATCAGGATATTTCAGGGATATTGTTATAGTTTTATGGGGCCATGCTCCATAAACCCCTAGTCCGCAGGCCATTAGTTTGAAGTTAAACATGCAAAAAGAGGCCTGGTTCTCGGGCTGCGATTTTAGATTGGAGACAGAAAGAATCTTGTTGGTATCAGAGAGGATTTTGCAAGTGTCCCCTGAGACATTCTATGGTAAGTGGAAGGTCTTCAAAAGTGAAATTTCGAGAGCGCAAAGTTTGCACGGGCCCGTCAGAATAAATGGTAAACATAACAGTGCCGGGAACCTGGAATTTCAAGTGATATGGAGGCCCAAGTGAAGAAAGGAAATGAGGTGAATTGCAGGTTCAGTAATGTGCTTATGGGGGTGTAGGAAATGCAACAGAACATTTATCAAGGAGAGGAGGAGGGTGAGAGAATGATATGATTTTGTCCGAGTTGAATGGTAAGGACTGCTGCACATATCTTAAGAGCAAAAGGATTTCAAGAAACGTAATTAGTCTTCTTGAACTGGGACCATAGCTAATGCACATGTGGTGCCAGATGAGCTGATGTTTTGCATCTGTATTTATCCAGGAAACCGATACAGTCTATTGAGGAAAGCAACATTGAATCATCTTCGTGGACTCTACAGAGATTGCCGAGGAGAAGGCCTTTGCTGTCTTCAGGCAGATTAGATTGGATAAATCCCCAGAACTGGTCAAGTTGTTCTTTCGGGCCAAGCGAAAGGATGAACTTGCAGGAACTCTAGCAGAGATATATACATCATTCTTAAACCAGGCATAGCCAATGTTGTTCCTTTGTATAAGAAAGGCTCAAAAAATAATCCATGAAATAATAGTCTTGTGAGCCGGATATCATTCGTGGGAAGGTTGTTGGAAGGTAGTTTAATGGGCGGAATATATGATTTTCCTTTTAGATATCCACTGATTAACGATAGTCCGCATGGCTTCATTAGTGGTAAATTGTGTCACAGATGTTACCTGGAAAGTTGATGAAGAAAAAATATAAGGTGCTGTCGACATGGAATTTTTCAAGACATTTGATAGTTTCCGGTGAGGTTCAGTCGCTCCGCTCTGAAAATCAGGTAGTAAATTTATGAGCCATTTTCTTTGTGAAAGTAACCACGGAATGGTAGCAGATGGTTGCCTCTCCAACTGGATACCTGTGAGTAGCGGAGTTCTACAGAGACCGGCGCTGGTTCCTTTGACGTTTACATCTGTATTAACGATCTGGATGATAATGTGCCTCAGACAGAATCAGTAATTTAAATCCCACACATCAAAGTTTCTGATGAACTTTGACGTGTGTTGCTAGAATTTCCAGCATCTACAGAGTTCCTCGTGTCAGGAATTTAATTGTTGATCATGGTGCGAGTAATGTACTCAGCTGCAGATGCCTCAATGAAAGAAGTATTGTATTAAAAGGCGGGTGAGACCATGGCATGAATGAGCACGTGGATTTACTATATTATCGCCATTAGTGGGATGGTTGCAGTATGAGCAGGACTGGCAGCGCAGTATTCCACCGCTCCGCTGTTTAAGATGAAGCAGAGGGGGAAGGAATAAATGAGGAGGGATGGTGTTATTAGTTAGGGAAGATGTCACATCAGGGTGGATTAGAGAACTCACCTAGTGAGGCGTTCAATGTGGAACGTAGTAATTAGAAAGGTATGGCCATGTTAAAGGGGCTTTGGCTTTGGAGCGGTGAAGTATGATAGATGTATTACACGGCATCACAGCCCAGCCAAGTGTCCGTGGGAGTTAGAGGAACAAATGTGAAGAGAAATTGATCAGAATTTCAGCAAATGTCAGTTTGGTATAGGAGTTAGGGTTAAATTTCCAGGTTTTGACTGGGACTCCCAAAGTGTAAAAGGACAAGATGGAATAGACGTTGTCATCTATTTTCTGGAATGTTTTCTTAATCAGTAGATAAAAGTCCCAAATGAGGGAGTGTGCGATATTGATTTGCATTTAGGGAAGGAGGGAGGCCAGGTGGCACAATTTTGTATAGGGGAACACGGTGCATCCAGTAGTTCGAAGGACATCAGCTTTAAAGTAAATGTGCAAACGAAAAGCAGTTCGGGTCCGCGGTCTGCGTGCTTAAACCAGCGGACTCGAGGAGAGCCCAGCCTTCTTCCGTTGCTTAAGATAGGCTCTAAATTAATCTGTGAAATTTCAGCCCTCTGAGCTTGCTATCAGTCGTGGGAAAGTTATTAAAAGATATTGTAAGGGACCAAAGAACTTAATTGTATCCGCTGCGGCCCCACCAATTTCCGCACTTACGTCCCATGGTGTCTGACCTATTCCCAATCGGAGTCCACAACTCGCCTAAGAAACAGAAAGCAACATTTCCAAGCTTCATGAAATATCATGTAGGCTCATATTTTATTAATTACACAGTAATTGTCGAATTTATATTCTGAGCAGTATTTGACCTCCCCGAAATTGCATAGTTGGCAGTAAACTGCACTGGGCCTCAGAGAATCCGACGAGATTCGAGCAGCGATGGACACGTTCTGTGGATTCAGCTTGGGAGAAGCAGCCGGTCAGATGGAGTCCAATGTTAGAAAGGAGGTCACTCACCTCGGTCGAAGAGGCGGTAATGGTGATGAGCTGAGGTGGTGAGGGAGATTTTGAAATGTTGCAGGCAGTGAAGAAGGTGAAAGGTACAATGTATATAATCCAAGCGTTATTGGGTATACGACTGGAAATAACTTTGCAGGATTATTTCTGACTTTACTGAGATTGCATAGTTTTTCGAACATTGGCCAACATAAATCAATACATTGAGCACAGGAAATGGGATTTTTTTTGGTGTAGTATAAGGCATTGCTGAGGCTGAATTTGGAGTATTGTGTGTAGTTTTGGTTGCCTACCTACAGGAAAGGATACAGAATAAGTCTACAGAGAAAAATTACCAAGAGGTTGCCTGGTATGGACGACCTGACTGATAAGGTAACATTACAGAGTATTGGACTTGATTCCTTGGAACTTAGAGCACTGAGCGAAGCTTTGAGAGTGGTGCACAAAATTATGGGGGTATAGATATAACCATATAAACATACAACAATTACAGCACGGAAACAGGCCATGTCGGCCCTTCTAGTCCGTGCTGAACTCTTACTCTCACCTAGTCCCACCGACCTGCACTCAGCCTATAACCCTCCTTTCCTTTCCTGTCCATATGTCGATTCAATTTAACTTTAAATGACATCATCGAATCTGCCTCAACCACTTCTGCTGGAAGTTCGTTCCACACAGCCACCACTCTCTGAGTAAAGACGTTCCCCCTTATGTTACCCCTGAACTTCTACCCTTTAAATCTCAAATCTTGTTTGAATCTCCCCCACTCTCAATGGAAAAAGCCTATCCACTTCAACTCTATCTATCCCCCTCATAATTTTAAATACCTCTATCAAGACCTCCCTCAACCTTCTACGCTCCAAAGAATAAAGACCCAACTTGTTCAACCTCTCTCAATAACTTAGGTGATGAAACCCAGGTAACATTCTAGTAAATCTTCTCTGTACTCTCTCTATTTTGTTGACATCTTTCCTATAATTCGGTGACCAGAACAGTACACAATCCTCCAAATTTGGCCTTACCAATGCGTTGTACAATTTCAACATTGCATCCCAACTCCTCTACTTAATGCTCTGATTTATAAAGGCCAGCATACCAAAAGCTTTCTTCACCACCCTCTCCACATGAGATTCTACCTTCAGGGAACTATGCACCATTATTCCTAGATCCCCCTGTTATACTGCATTCTTCAATGCCCTATCATTTACCGTCTATGTCCTATTTTGATTAGTCCTACCATAATGTAGCACCTCACAATTATCAGCATTATACTCTGTCTGCCATTTTTCAGCCCACTCTTCTTACTGGCCTAAATCTGTCTGCAAGCTTTGAAACCCAACTTCATTTTCCACAGCTCCACCTATCATCTGCATACTTACTAATCCAATTTACTACCCCATCATCCAGATCATTAATGTAAACGACAAACAACGTTGTACCCAGTACAGATTCCTGAGGACACCATTCGTCACCGGACTCCAATCTGACAAACAGTTATTCACCACTACAGTCTGGCGACTCCCATCCAGAAACTGCTGAATCCATTCTACTACTTCAATATAAATACCTAATGATTGCACCTTCCCAACTAACAGTCCATGTGGAACCTTGTCGAAAGCCTTACTGAAGTCCATATAGACAACATCCGCTGCTTTACCGTCGTCAACTTTCCGAGCAACGTCTTCAAAAAAATAATTTAAAAAAAGTGATTTGTCAAACATGGCCTTCCACGCACAAATCCATGTTGTCTAATCCTAATCAGACGTTGTCTATCCAGATAATTATATATATCATCTCTAAGAATACTTTCCATCAATTTACCCACAACTGACGTCAAACTCACAGCCTGATAATTGCTAGGTTTACTCTTAGAACCCTTTTTAAACAATGGAACAACATGAGCAATAAAACAATCCTCCGGCACCATCTCCGTTTCTAATGACATTTAAGATATTTCTGTCAGAGCCCCTGCTATTTCCACACTAACTACTCTCAAGGACCTAGGAAATATCCTGTCAGAACCCGGAGACTTATCCACTTTTGGTATTCCTTAAAAGCTCCAGTACTTCCTCTGCTTTAATCATCATAGTTTCCATAACTTCCCTACCTGTTTCCCTTATCTTGCACAAGTGAATATTCTTCTCCCCAGTGAATACCGAGGAAAAGAAATTGTTTTGCATGGCCCAAATCTCTTTTGGCTCCACACATAGCTGTCCACTCTGATTCTCTAAGGGACCAATTTAATCCCACACTACCCTTTTCCTATTAATACTACTGTAGAAACCCTTTGGTTTTATTTTCACCTTACTTGCCAAAGCAACCTCATATCTTCTTTTATCTTTTCTAATTTCTTTCTTAACATTCTTTTTATATTCTTTATATTTCCGCAGCACCTCACTTACTCCATGCTGCCTATATTTATTGTAGATATCTCTCTTTTTCCGAACCGTGTTTCCAATATCCCTTGAAAACCATGGCTGTCTCAAACACTTAACCTTTCCTTTCAACATAACAGGAACATAAAGATTCTGTACCCTCAGAATTGCACCTTTAAATGACCTCCATTACTCTATTACATCCCTCCCATAAAACAATTTGTCGCAATCCACTCCTTCTAAATCCTTTCGCATCTCCTCAAAGTTAGTCTTTCTCCAATCAAAAATATCAACCCTGTGTCCAGACCTATCCTTCTCCATAATTATATTGACACTAATGGCATTGCGATCACTGGACCCGAAGTGCTCCCCAACACAAACCTCCGTCATCTGCCCTATCTCATTCCCTAACAGGAGATTCAACACTGCTCCTTCTCTGGTTGGTACCTCTATGTATGGCTGCAAAAGAAAGATCCTGCACACATTTTACAAACTCCAAACCGTCCAGCCCTTTTACAGTACTTTTACATTATGGGCTTCCCAGTCTATGTTTGGAAAATTAAAATCTCCCACAGTCACAACCTTGTGTTTTCTCCAAATATATACTATCTCCTTACAAATCTGCTAGGATAAATGCAGGTTGAAATTTTCCACTGAGTTTGGATGCACTAACAATCAGAGTCATGTGTTACTGGTGGAAGGTTTAAGGGCAACATGAAGCAGTTTGCAGTTGGGAGGCGGGGCTGAAGGGTTTGTTTCCATATTATACTGTTCTACAACTCGCTGACTCATTCATCATTGATTGATAACACAGATATCTGGATTATTGTCCAAATAAATATCATAAGTCAAATTCTTCACAGCTGAATTCTCCCAAAATACTTTAACAGCGTGCTTATGTTGTGAAGTCCACTCAAACTGCCCACCTGTTGATCCCACACACTCCCTCTCGCCGATCATCCATAGCTATTGTAATACACAAAATGATGGAGGAACTCAGCAGGTCAGACAAAGTCTATGGAATTGAATAAAAATTCGACTTTTCGAGCTGAGACCCTTCAGAGAAATTAGAAATGAAGAAGCAACATTGATTGATTAGGAAGGTTTTGGTTGTTGTTCTGTGAGATTCGCAGCTCAGTGTCTCTGTCTAATCAGCTGCCTGGACAGGCAAATATCGTTCTGCTGAAATCAAATCCACCGTCACCCTTGTTCAGTTGTGAATACTGTGTCTTTAATACATTAAACCATTTCTACTAAAGTGAAGACCGATGGAACCTTTAACAATCTGAAGAAGGTGACCAGGGGCCAGAAGCTGCATGGTTATTTTTAACCATAATCCAATCATCCGCAGTTGTTTTAAAACATATATTTTTTTTGACACTTGAACAAATCAGACCGTATCATCCTTAACCTTTGCCACCTTTTAACTGATGTTGATGTGCGGCTGAGAGTGCGATGGGGAGTGTGGGTGAGGGGAAGGAAGAGGCAGAAGGAGAGTGCATGCGTGAGCATGGAGAGGGGATGGGGCACAGTGTGTGTGAAAGGTGCAGATACGGAAGCTGAAGGTGGATAAATATGTGGGCAAGAAGAGGAATCGAGAGTCTGCAGAGTGGAGAGAGAGGAGAGGGGAGACATAAAGAGATATAGACAGTACAGGCAGAGCGAAATTGTGAGAGAGGGGGAATAGGAGGTAGACTGCACGGGTAAGTGAGAGGTATAGAGCGTAGGATGTCGGAAAGGCTCACAAATCAACCAGAGAATTATAGGCCACAGTAATATTTTGAAACAACGACTTATATTTCGTCTTCGAAACAAAAGAGTGCAACAAGATTTACAAATAAATGACTCCGAATTGCTTTTACATATACGAAAAACGAAATGGGCCAGTGACTCAGAATGTAAACCCGGCCCAATGCGATGACAAAAAATAAAGCGTGAACGTTTCTCCTTTTCCGGTGGCTCACCTGTGATATCAATCCACAAATAAGTACAAAAGCCCAGGGCGATTACTGTACCATTATGTTTCAGTGTTATCTTAATCATTCGTTGGTAAATATCTCCTATGAAATGTTTATCAGGTATAAGCAAGTCCATAATGTTATGTTGAAAGGAAATCCGGTCCACATCATTTCAGACATATCCCCCTGTGTAGGGCGCTTTAAATATCATTGATAACAGCACATTTGTGATAGTGATTCTGCAGTATGTCAGTTGTGACGGTTTTATTCGCTACAAATGGCGAGCACTGAGAAGTAAACATATGGCCAATATTTTCTGACAAACAGTGACAGTGTGGTGGGTTATGACTGGGCATTATCACTGGCAGTGTGATGTGCTGACGAACATTTTTATAAAGATGTGTGTCACGCCCTGGAAGAAGTCTTTATTGCTATTGTAATGGTCTATATGGAGAAGCCGTGTTTATAGAACATAGAACATAGAATAGTACAGACAGTACAGGCCATTCGGTCCGCAATGTTGTGCCGACCCTTAAACCCTGCTTCCCATATAACCCCACACCCCACCTTAAATTTCTCCATGCACCTGTCCAGTAGTCTCTTAAATTTTCCGAGAGTATCTGCCTCCACCACTGACTCAGGCAGTGCATTCCACGCACCAACCCTCTCTGAGTGAGAAATCTTCCTCTAATATCCCCCTTGAACTTCCAACCCCTTACCGGAAAGGCATGTCCTCTTGTATTGAGCAGTGGTGCCATAGGGAAGAGGTGCTGTCTGCCCACTCTACCTGTTCCCCTTAATATCTTGTACACCTCTATCATGTCTCCTCTCATCCTCTTCCTCTCCAAAGTGTAAAGCCCTAGCTCCCTTAATCTATGATCATAATCCATACTCTCTAAACCAGGCAGCATCCTGGTAAATCTCCTCTGTACCCTTTCCAATGCTTCCACATCCTTCCTATAGTGAGGCGACCAGAACTGGACACAGTACTCCACGTGTGGCCTAATCAGAGTTTTACAGAGTTGCATCATTACCTCGGGACTCTCAAATGCTATCTCTCGACTTATGAAAGTTAATACCGCATAAGCGTTGTTAACTTCCCTATCTAACTGTAAGGCAACATTCATTTAGTTTATAGCTGGAGATTTCCGATGCGTCGGAATGTGAGCCGTCCAATGAGCGGGGTGTGCTTTTCTGTTGTGTACTGACACCGTTGTGAGCCGGGGCCTTTTGTTCAGCGGGAGACGAAGAGAGAAGACGCAGGGGACAACCAGTGTCGGATAGGACCCGGTGGGAGACCATTTGCTCCAAATGGATTGCGAGCGACGATCGGAAGGTGGTGAGAGCTTCCACGCAGACCGAAGTCCAGCGCGTGAGTGACAGAAAAGTTCAAGATGAACTCCAACGTGTTCACATTTGACTGGTTAATTATAATACGCCCTTTTTCTTTCTTTATTTCATTTCTTTAATGACCCTTTAGTTAAGTAACATTAAGTAAATATGATTCCTTTAATCACATGCAGTGTGTTGACTGTTATGTCTTGGCACTGATATACAACAGCGTAGCAAATTACACCGCATGTACACAAACCAGGGTTTGGGGTGGCAGAGCAATCTCACGGGATTGACGGGAGCAGGGTGTGTATTTCGTAGACTTAAACAAACAAAGAAACAGGGTCGGTCAGCGATATTTTATCGTTTTATGGGTCACGGTTTTATATGTAATTTAAACTTTGTCCATCGCGAGACTCGAATAGCAATGTAATTACCAGTATACTGAGAGAATGTTCTGAATAAGAAGTGGTATTCTCTGTGCGAGAGACCGGGTGACCGAATAAGCTGTGATAATTACATTGCAGTATTGATGGAACTGGACAAGCAATGACATTTTCTATGTTGCCGGTGGCATGTCAGAGAAAGCACTGATAACACCAACGAGGTCTATGATGGCCCTGCAGGAGAGTGACTGATTTTCTCATTGCTATAATGGACCCATTGGAAGGAGGAAAATACGGCACTCATCTCCTCACGTCGCACAGAAATCATAAAAGCATCTGTCTCATATCTCTTGTGTTTCTCAATCTGTGGTGAAGTATCGTTATGTTCTTTGGAAACGTCCTTCTCCTTTGAACAATATATCTGTATGAATTATTGTTATTTTAAACGAACATGAACCGCCATAACAGAAAAAGAACAGATATTTTTGGGAGTACTCGACAGACATCTCACCGCCACTACTACTCCACTGCCCCTCAGTGATCATATTGGTTATTGTACCAGAGAAAGTGTCAGACCTGGTGCGAAAACACTCAGAGGATGCGCAATTCCAAAAAAAAAAAAACATTAATAACTTCTTAACGTTTACCTTTGGAGAGGTGCAGAAGAATGGGAAAATATTGAATTTGGGGAGGGAAGGGACTATGCTATTGCGTAAGATCGTGAGATCATAAATTGGGAACAGATGTACGGGGAAATGCGCTAAATTAATATAGAGATTGTTAATGGAGAACTTGTATTGGGCTTTTCATAGATTTGACTCAATGGAGAAGGAAAGGAATGCTCGGATATGGAGACATGACTCATAATAAATATGAAAACCCTACTCAAGAGGAAGACGGAAACGCACTTTACGAAGCAAGCGTCAGAGAAGGCTCGAGTATTACAAGGCATCTTGGAAGGGAGCTGGAAATGGACCTAATATTGCGCGAAGGGAATAGCAGAAGGCGTTGCTGAGTAAGATGAAGGAAACAATCAGGAGGTACAGACGCACATGAGAATAGGGAGGACTGATCATGGATAAAACCGGGAACGTGCTGGAGTAACAGGGGAGCAGCAGCTGTCAGTAATGAATAATTTGCTTCAGTATTCACACATGGGAGGGGCATTAACCGCTCGGAAAGCCAACTTGTATAGTGTTTAAAGCAGGGGTAAATAGTTTCTGATTAGACTGGACATCAAAGGGGACGGTAAGAAGCTGGCAGAATGGAGTTGTGGGAATGGTAAATCAGTCATGATGGAATTTTGGAGCAGAATGGTCCGAATTTCCTAATTCTGCATCAATTAGAGGAGGACTTGGAAGTTTTAAAGACAATGCAGAATAGATTTACCGAGATGCTACTCAGGTAAGAGATCAAGTCTAATGAGGAAACGTTGAGGGTTCTCTGGATTTTGGATTTTGTGCGAAGGAATATGGCAGATTTCATGATAGAAGAGTATAAGGTGTAAGCGGTATTGAGGGATCGTGCAGCAAGACATTATCTTGGGAGTAAGTGGCTAATAGGAGGGACATAACATTAAGATAATCGGAGGAAGTTATAGCGCGCTGTGAGATGTAAGCTTTTTTTTCTACACAGAGAATGCTTCGAGCCTGGTGTTCGGTGCTGAGACATTAGCGATATTTCAGACATGCATGAGTGAAAGCAAAATAGAGGACTAACCTACGGGAGTCATTATGTTGAACTTGGAGCATGGTCTAAGGAAGGTGGTTTGCACCTGAACTGAAAGGGGACTGATATCCTTGCGGGAACAGGACTGCCCCAGAGCAGAGAGTGGAGAGGTTGTAGAGACAGATGTTGTTATGACGATAGTCAAAGTCAGGAATGAAACGGTTCAGCATGGGTCGACAACTGTGCTCAGCTGCAGATATTCCAATACAAAAAGCATTGCATGAAAGCCAGCTGTGCCCAGGGCTCGTGTAACTACTATATTTAACCATTAAGAAGCAGAGGGGGACGCATTAAATGAGATTGTAGGACACTACATAACACCCATCAGTCTGATTGATTTAGAGGATAACATTTGAAGAGAAAATGCAGAAAATTGCAGGAAACATAGGTTGTGATAACAGCTGATTTTAACTTTCCAATTTTTGACTGCGACTTCCATAGTGTAAAAGAACTGGATGGAATATTGGTTGTGAAATATATTGTGGATAGTTCGTTTTTTCAAGCACCAGATAGAAGTCCCAAATGAACGAATGGACGATACTTGATCTGCATTTAATGAACGAGATAGGGCCGGTGGCAGAAGTTTTTCTAGCGGAACACTTTTGTATCCAGTAGTCCGCAGGCCATTAGTTTGAAAGTACCCAAGCAAAAAATAGGCCTTCTTCTTGGATTGCGATTTTAGATTATACATAATCCAATCTTGCTGGTGTCAGAAACGATTTTGCAAGTGTCGATTGGGACAGGCTGTTTTATGTCAAAGGTGTACGTGGTAGGTGGGAGTTCTTCTAAAGTGAAATTTTGAGAGAACAAAGTTTGTGCGGGCCTATCACAACAAAGGGTAAAACTAACAGGTGTCGAGAACTTGGAATTTCAAGTGATGTGGAGGCTCAAGTGAAGAATAAACAGGAGATGAATTACAGGTGCAATGAGGTGCTTATCAAGTGCAGGGAATGCAAGAGAACACTTTAGAAAGAGAGCAGAAGAGTCAAGAAAGGATGATTTTGCCCTAGTTCAATCGTAAGGAATGCTGCACATAGTTTCAGAGCAAAAGGATTTCAAGAGACATAATTAGACCACTGGAAGGTGAGAATTGGACAATAGCGAATCCAAATGTGGTGCCAAAAGCGCTAATTTTTTTGCATCTGTAATTATCTAGGAGTCGGATGCAGTTTATCGAGGTAAAACAAAACTCAATCAACTTCCCGGACTCTATACAGATTACAAAGGTGGAGACGTTTGGAGGAGGCACATTAGAGTGGATAAATCACCCGAACCTGACAAGGTGTTCCTTCGGACCTCGCGAAAGGAAAAACTTGCAGCAACCCCAGCAGAGATATTTACATCATTCTTAAACCAGATAACTGGAGGATAGGAAATGATGTCCCGTTTCTTTAAAAAAGGCTCTAAAAATAATCTACGAATTTATTGTCTTGTGAGCCTGACATCATTAGTGGGAAAGTTATTGGAAGGCATTTTAATGGGCCGGATACATGAGTTTCTTTTTAGATATTGACTGATTAACAATAGTCCACATAGCTTCGTTTGTGGCAAATCCTGTCAAAGAAGTTACCAGGAATGTTGTTGAAGAAAACATATAAGCTGCTGTCGACATGGAATTTTGCAAGACATTTGACAGTTTCCCGCAATGTTGAGTCATTCTGCTATGAAAATGAGGTAGTAAATTTATGAGACATTTGCTTTGTGAAAGGAACCAGAGATTGGTAGCAGATGGTCGCCTCTCTAACTGGATACCTGTGACAAGCGGAGAACTGCACAGACCGATGCTGGTTCCTTTGCTGTTTACATCTGTATCAACATTATCTGGATGATAATGTGCTAAATTGCGCAAGCAAATTTCCGGATGCTGCCAAGATGGGGAGTATGATAGACAGAGAGGAATAGTATCATGGTGTGTGGTCGAATATGGAATAACTGGGAACAAATGGGTGACGGGTAATGCTGCCGTAACGGAAGCTGTTGGCACATTATCCGTCATAAATCAAAGTACAGAGTACAGGTGATAAAATGTCATCTTAAAGTTGGACAAGACATGGCTGAGGCCTAATATGAAGTTTTATGCAGTATGGTAACCTTCCGACAGGGAATATGTACGTAGATACGTGAAGAGAAAATTTACAAGGATCCAGCCCGACAGGTGGGCCTGAGATAGAAGGAAATCGATAATAAGTTTTGACTTCAATCCTTGATGCGGAGAAAATAAAAAGGAAACTGCTTTCATTACTCTCCATATCTACACCCATCTTAACTTTATATACCTCCATCCCCTCATTCTTCTACGCTCCAGGGAATGAAGTCCTAACCTATTCAACCTTTCTCTGCAGCTCAGTTTCTCAAGTCCCGGTAACATCCTTGTAAACCTTCTCTGCACTCTTTTAACCTTAGTAATATCCTTCCTGTAATTTGGTGACCAAATCTGCACACAATACTCTAAATTCGACCTCACCAATGCCTTATACAACCTCACCATAACATTCCAACTCTTATACTCAATACTTTGAATTATAAATGCCTTTGAGATAGGGTTGTAAGCTCTCTTTACGACCCTATCTACCTGTAACACCACTTTTAGGGAACTTTGTATCTGTATTCCCCGGTCCCTCTGTTCTACTGCACTCCTCAGCGCCCTACCATTTACCTTGTGATTTCTAATTTGGTTTGTCCTTCAAAAGTGCCATACCTCACACTGGTCTCTATTAAACTCCATCTTCCACTTTTCAACCCATTTTTCCAGCTTGTCCAAATTCCTCTGCAAGCTTTGAAAACCTTCCTCACTGTCCACTACACCTTCAATCTTTGTATCAACAGCAAATGATACTTTAGATGTGTGGGTATGCAGGGCTATGCTGACTGAAGTAGGCAATTTAATTATCTCGGCCGAAGGGCCGGTTTCTGTGCTGTTCTTTCCTAAGGGACCATGATTACCTGACCACTGATTCATAACACAGAAACGGGTTGATTATATGAAAATCCGAAATGACTGTAGTTTGATTTATTCACCGAGAATATTCTAACAGCGTGGATAATTCTGTAGCATCTCAGCAGGTCCTGTAACAAGAGCTAAACGAATAACATATAGAGGTTTCGTGCCGTCACACTTCAGTGCAACTGGAATGTGCGGGTTGTTTTTCTGTGAGAATCTGAGCTAAGAGCCTGTCTATAAGCAGCCACCTAAGCTCTCACATTCCTCAGAATAAGGAGTGGACGTTCTGTTAAAATCAAATCGGACTGGTTCGATATTCCAATGTGAACAAAGTAATTTAAATTCTGCTTAGCGACAGGTAAGGTACCGGAGGATTTGAGTTCGCTCACGAAAGGCTCAGAGACACAGCCAAGTAATTACACGCCAGTGCTCCTGACATCAGTGGTGGAAAAGTTATTGGAAAGACCGAATTTGTGAGAATTTCAATAAACAGAATGGATTGGGTATAACTTTGTGTATTCATGGCAATCTTATAGAGTGTTTCGAAGAAGTTAAGAATAATACTATTCGGAACGTTGATGAAAGCAAGGCAGTGCACGTTGTTTATCTGTACTTTATCAAGAAATTCAACAAGGGAGGTTTGTCAATAAAATCCTCGTCATTCATGATGAGGTGGTAAATTGGAGTGGACATTGAAGTTGTGGGAGATGGCGGATAGTGCTATTGAATGGTTGCCTCCCTGACTGGAGGCCCGTGCATAGTGGAAAGCCAGAAGGGTCGGTGTTGGATGCATTGTCTGTTATCTATACGAGTGCTCTGGATGATAATGTGGTTTATTCGATCTGTAGATTTGCCGATGACACTAAGATTGGAGGTGTAGCCAACAGCCAGGAAGACCATCAGAATTTTCAGCAGGATCTGTTGTAGTTGGGAAAATCTGCTAAAAATAGCAGAAGTAAAATTAATGCAAGCAAGTGTAGGGTATTGCACTTCGGTTCGACCAACTAAGGTAGGTCTCACGCATTAGAAGGTAGGGCACTGAGGTGTGCCGTAAAACGAAGTGATTTAGGATTACAGGTTCAGAATTATTCGAAAATAGCGACATAGGTAGTTAGGGTCGTAAGATAAGCTTTTGTCACACTGGCCTTCATAAATCATATTATTGAGTATAGGAGATGGGATGTTATGCTGAAGTCATATTACACATTGGCGTGGCCTAATTTGGAATATTGTGCGCAGTTTTGTTCCCCTACCTATAGGAAATATGCAACTACGGTTAAAATAGTACAGTGGAAATTTAAAAGGATTTTTGTGCGATTGTAGTACCTGGGTAAAACGGAAAGTTGGAAGAGGTTAGTTTTTTATTCCTTGGAAAGAATAAGCTCTAAAGGAGATTTGATAGAGGTATACTAAATTGTGAGTGGTGTAGATGGGGTAAATGGAATAGGGGAGTGGAGAGAGAGGTATCGAGAGAGGGGATTAAAGAGAGTGAAGAGAATGGAGTGAGAGGGAGAGAGAAAATGCAGAGGGGTATGCAGCGGTTGAAAGAGGGGTGCAGGACGAGAGTTGGAGTGCGACAGGATAGTGCGAGGGGCTCGAGCAGGGAGTGAAAGCCAGGTAGAAGTGCAAGAGTGTGCAGACGGAGCTTACGGAGTGGCGGAGTGGGGTGGATGGTATGCAGATGGAGAACACAAGTGTGATGACTGTTTTAGTCATCTTCTCCCTCTCCTGCCCTTCTCTTTTCACACTGCACCTTACCTAGTCTCTGACTGCTCTCCTCTCTCCCCTCGACGTGCACCAGGACAAGGATGGTGATGATTGACGCTGACCAGTCCGAAGGCTTGGCCCTCAAAGCCAGTTTGCCCAGCAAGCCAGCCAGCTACTCATCTTCCCTTTGATGCGGCCTGGTTATGACACCTCTCCAGCTCTACAGCCTGAAAGGGTCAGTGCTCCATTCCATCCCGGGTGCCATTTTAAAACCACGCGTCACTTCTATCCTGCTAACCATTTTAAATTGGGGTATCAATCCTTTCCCGACTCCCATTTGTATTCAGGGCACAATTCCTTCTTGGTGATCACTTTCAATTAGTACGTCATTCCCTCCCAGTCGGACATTTTAACGTAGGTGCAAGTCAGTGAAGAGAATACTTCAGAATGAAAGCAGAAGTGTCATCGAAGGCCTGCTGTTGCCTTAGCAGACAAGTTGAAGGAGAATCCTAACGGATGCTACAGGTATTTTCAGAGCAAAGGGATTTCAGGGTCAAAATGAGTTCTCTGGATTATCTCAATGGAAGTATAGCTAATCCATATGTGGAGACAAAACAGATGATTATTTTTTGTACATCTGTATTTACTCAGCAAACAGAATCAGAGACTATAGAAACACCGTTTTCACAGAATCTATACAGATTACAGAGAAGGATGTGTCTGCTGTCCTCAGGCAATTTCCCTGGGCCTGGAGAGGTGTTTACTCGGATACTACGGGAGACAGCAGTTGCCGGATCCCGAGCAGAGATGTTTAAATCATCCTTAGGCCAGAGGGCTGGATGACAGCCAATGCTGTTCAGCTGTTTAAGAACGGCTTTAAAATAATCCAAGAAATTATAGGCCTCTGAGCTTGACATCAGTAGAGAGAAGGTTATTGGGAGGTATTCTAGCGGACCAGAAGTATGAGTGTTTGGATAGATAATGGCTGATTAAGGATACTCAGCAATTCTTCGTAAGTGGTAAGTCGTGTCAAGGAAGGTACCAGGAGTGTGGATGAGGGCACGGCAGTGGATGTTCTATACATGGATCTTAGCAAGGCATTTGATAAAGTCCTGCATGGAAGATTTATTCTCTCGGCTTTGAAAATGAGGTAGTAAATTTGATGAGACCTTTGGTTTGAGGATGAAGCCAGAAAGTTGTAACAGATGGTTGGCTCCCCGATTGGAGACCTATGAGTAGGGGCGTACTGCAGGGATTTGGAAATTTTAAACTCTATGCGGAATAGATTTACCGAAATGCTACTTAATTAAGAGAAAAAAAAAAGATATAAGGAAACGATAAGGGATCACTGGTTTCTGTCCCTAGAGAGGATTATGATAAATTTCTTGATAGAAGACTATAAGGTAATAGGAGGTATTGAGCTGGGCAAGGCACAAGGACAGGACGAGGTACTCCTGAGCTAAGCGAAGCACAAAGACAGGACGAGACCCCAAAACCTTGACTTGGTCTTGGGAGACAGGCACGCAGAACACAGAGCCTTGGTCTTGGGAGACAGGAACGCAGAACACAGAGCCTTCGTCTTCCGAGGCAGGTACATAAAACACAGAGCCGGGACCCCTCCTTGGGAACAGGAAGTAAGGCCGGGAATCATACACAGACCACAGAGAGGCATTTCTAAACACAAGGTAGCGGTAAACGGCCGGACCTACCTAGCGAAGACGTGGGCACAGTGACTGTTCCTAACAAAAGGTAGCGGCAAACGGCCGGAACTAACTAACAAAGTCGTGGACACAGAGACAGTTCCCAACTCAACGATAGAGAGTTCTTTATCTTGACACAGCAAGGCTCTGGTTATGCTCCGGTCGTAGAACTTGACAAGGTTGCAGGGCAAGGCTCCAAACACACGTTGCCGGGCAAGGCTCCGGGCAAGGCTTTAGGCAGAAGGTGAAAGGGAAGGAAAGGGAAGGGAACAGTCCAGCAACTGAAGCGGAACTCAGGAGCTGTTTATGTAGCAAGCCCAAAACCAGAATCATGTGCCTCAATTAAAGCACACAACAGGGCAAGGGAAAACCGGATAACCTGGAATATGGATCGATGGAACGGACCGTGAATCTGAATGTGGACTTTACGAACTGGACCATGAGAGGTTGGACTGGAAAACTCACATAGTGAGCCTTTCTATGTGGAATGGAGTAACAAGAGTGTTGTTCCCATGTTAAAGGGTCTTTGGGTTTGGAGCTATGGCGTTTGATGTTTATGTTACAGGTCATTAAGCCTATCTGCAGTCTACAGTCCGAGGGAGTTAGAGGAATACATTTCAAGAGAGATCACAGAGAATATCAGAAAACATAACTTAGTTTTAAAAGGTGATTTTAAACTTAGAAGTATTATTTCAGACTCCCACAGTAAAAAAAGGGCAAGATGGAGTAGAGATTGTCAAATATATAATGGATAGTTCTCATAAAGAAATCGGAAAATGTCCCGAACGATACCTGATCTATATTTAGAGAATGAGAGAGGGCAGGTGTCAGAAGTTTGTGTAGGGAACATTTTACATCTGGTTGTCCTAAGAACATCAGTTTCAAAGAAAATAGGCAAAAAATTCCGGTTGTGGTTTGGGATTGCTTAGGTTTTTTACTCTTGCTTCCCTTATTGATCGAATTATTCCCAAAATCTGTCCACAATTCGCCTAAGGGACCTAAAGCAAAATTTCCATGTTTTTATGTGATAGCCCGTGTGCTCATTTTTTTATTAATGAAAGAGTATTTGTCGAATCTATTTTCCGAGCCTTATTTGAAACAACAGTACCTCCCCGAACTTGCCGAGTTGGCAATAAACTCGTCTGGGCCTCAGAAAATCCAGTGAGATTCATGATTGGATCGACACGTTGGTCGGGTTCAGATTGCGGAGAAGCAACAGGTCAGATGTAGGCTATTGTTGGAAATGAGTTCACCCAGTTCAGTAGGAGAGGCAGAATTGGTGGAGGATTGAGGTGGTGAGGGAGGTTTTTAAATGAAGCAGCTACTGGGTGATATCAAAGTAAAATGTATATAATCCAAGCTTTATCGGGTATACGAATGGTAATAACTTTCCTACATTATTTAGGGCTTCATGGAGATTGTATTGCTTTTGGCACATTGCCCTTCATAAACTAATACTTTGAATATAGGAGCTGGGAAACGTGTTTGAACCTGTATGAGACATTGCTGAGGCCGAATTAGGAGCATTCTGTGTACTTTGGTCACCAACCTACAGGAAGAATACATCAAAGAATACAGAGAAAAAATTCTAGGAAT
The DNA here is from genome assembly GCF_030028105.1 of Mobula birostris. NCBI lineage: Eukaryota > Metazoa > Chordata > Chondrichthyes > Myliobatiformes > Myliobatidae > Mobula > Mobula birostris. Next base: position 54,322,494 of record NC_092382.1, on the reverse strand, counting down.
TTGCCCGGAATGGAGGACATGAGTTAAGAGTAAATTTTGAATAGGATCAGAATTTATTCCTTGGAATTAAGATCAATGAGGGATGAGTTGATAGAGCTGCACAGAAAGATGAGGGGTATTTATAGGGTAAATGCAAGGAGCGTTTTCAGTGAGTTTGGGTGGACTTACAATCAGAACTCAAGTGTTAAGTGGGGAAGGTGAAAAGTTTAATGGGAACATGAAAGAAAACTTGTTCATACAGAGGGTTGTAAGATTGTAAAAATAGCTGCCTGAAGAAACGGTACAGGCCCGCATGTCCGACAGAATAGGGAGTGGCCTTTCTGCTGAAATTAACTCCACTCTCACTCTCATTCACCTGCGAACACTGTCTTTAACATTGCAATTAACTACCTCTGCTGCAGGGAAGAGCGTTATAAATTTTAACCTCATAAAGAAAATTTCTCAGAGTGAGAATATGCATTTTATTTTAAACTGAGACTCCAATCACCAGCAGTTGTTTTTAAAAATATGTTTACGGTTCATTTAAATAAATCAGGCAACTGCATTCGTAACTCTTTGCCAGTAACATATTAAATGAAGTTTATGTGAGGTTGAGGGGAAGAAGGAATCAAAAGGAGAGTGGAGGGGTAAGCAGGGCGGCCGGAAAAGGCATAGTGTTTATAGAAGCTGGAGAATGGGGAGCTCAAGTTCTTAGAGTGTGTGGGAGGAATAGGGGATAGTGGAGAGATGGACTGAGAAGAAAGAAGTAGTGTTAAAGAGAGAGGGAAAGGGTGAGAGACAGAGGCTGGAAAGGAGACAGCACGTTTGAGTGAGAGAGAGAGCGCGAGGGATGCGGGAAAGGCTCAGAAATGAATCATGGAATCCTAGGCCGGTGCTCCTGACATCAGTAGTGGGAACGCTTTGGAGCACCGTGTGTTTGAGCATTTTAACAGACAGGACAGTCTAGAGATAGTCAGCATGGTTCTGTGTATCCCACGACATGCTATAGAGTTACTTGAAGAAGTAACGAAGAATGTTTCCAAGAGAGTTCATGAAGGCGCTGCAGCGGATGATATCTAAATGGACATTTTCAGTAGATTTTATCAAAGATCTGCATCGGAGTTTTGTCAAGAAAATCCACGAGCTTTGCATTTAAGATGAGGTAGTACATTGGAGTAACCATTGGCGTAGTAGCAGGAGGCAGAGAGTGGTGGCAGATGGTTGCCTTTCTCAGCAGAGTCCTGTGACTGTTGGAGAGCAGCACGTTTCGGTGCTGGGCATGGTAGCACTGAGGCCATGTCCATGTTGCTGGAGCAACAAATTTTGTTCCGTGTGGGTAACCTCAGGCATTATTGTATGAGCATGAATATCTCGAACTTCCTGTAACGACCCCTTCCATTTCACCATTCTCCATTCACATTTCCCTTTTTCACTTTTTCTGCTTACGTGCAAACCCAACTGCTGGCGGTGCCAAAAATCGGAAATAAAGCGCATCTCGTCTGGAGAATCGCAGACGGGCAGAGATGATTGTGATTTTTATTCAATTACTGCTACAACGAGAAAGTGGTAAATCTCTGTTATCATTTCTCAGCCCACTGCCAAATCCAAGCTATTGGATTTAGGCTCGAAAGCGGAGGCTAATATGTTCTCGATCAGTCAGAACTTCAAATTTAATTGTTGAGCATAGTGCGACTAATGTACACAGCAGCAAATACATCAGTGTAAGAATTGTGCCATATGGCATAAAATAGCACGTGGATTTACAATATTTTCACCATTAGTGAGACGGGTGCAGTAGGAGCAGGACTGGCAGCTCAGGATTCCACCGCTCCGCTGTCAAAATGAAGCAGAGGGGGAAAGAATAAATGAGGAGGGGTGGCGTTACTAGTTAAGGAAGATGTCACATCAGGCTGGACTGGTGGAACGCCCTAATAAGTAAGGTATGCCCATGCTGAATGGACTTTAGCTTTGGAGCGAAGGTGTATGATACGTGTATTACAGGCCATTACAGCCCATCCTACAGACCGAGGGATTTAGAGGAACAAATTTGATGAGAAATTGCAGAGAATTCCAGGAAACATCAGTTTGTTATGGAAGCTGACTGTTTATTCTTTTCTAGAGATGCTGCCTGTCATGTTGACTTCCTTCAGCATTTTGTGCGTTCGTCTGGATTTATAACACATGTAAGGTCTCTCGTCTTTAAGTATTTGCGACATTGCCAGAATCTGTATTTGAATTGAGTAAGATCACGTTATTTCTTTTTTTTTTTCTTTGCTTCTGCTCTTCGTCCGATCTTTTAGGAAAGGTTTTATTTATTGGTGCTTACTTTATAAAATTTCCAACTGTATTACAATATAATATCTCCACAGAAACAACACCAATTGCATTCTAATAAATTGTAATCAACTGTCGTCACGATAACTGCACGATAGATGCAAACTTAAGGTAAAAGCGGATGAACGGGGTGAGCAGTGATTCTGGATTTGAGCTTGTCAGCACAGCTGCAGAACAGTAACATCTGGAGTAATTATGTCCCTTGGTTCTTCGCTCTATCGCTCAGGGCCGCAATGCCATCACAGCCTATGTCGACAACAACCAAAACGAGTAATGTGCAGAATAGAGGGCTGTAGTTTCTTGATCCGATCGATATCAGCTATTACCTGATTGCAACGATCAGTAAAGGCGTTGGATACATTTCCATCTGAAGCTTGTACATAGAGGAGAAATTTAAAATGTGGATGCCAGAGAAATGTATTTCAGTGCATGACCAGTTTTCGCCCTGATGTCCTCACGTTGCTCACTTGAGACTGCACAAGCGACAACATTATCGGCCGGATGAGTGAAGACGCCATCATCCTGGCCAGCAGTGTATATTAATTTTAGCTCAGTGATGGTTCAAGAGAAGCAGTGTTAACATCAGCGTGGTCAGTGACGTGTAGTAAAAGCGCAGACTATTCTGTTTATTAAAAGGAAGTGTATCTTTGAACAATAAGCCAGGCCCATATTTCTTTGGGTCTGGAACATTACAGTCAAACTGTCTGCTTCATTTCTGCTATCGTCCAATACCAAACCAGGTCTTAACTCTGCAGTAGCTCAGACAAAGGACCACGAGTGCGCTAAGTGGAGATTCACATCGGCCTGTCTTTCATATTACTGCCCATCTGCAGAGACAAGCTTTAGCCTGTTCCTTCCAATGTTGGGTCTCATTCGAGCATTATTCACAAAATATTACGAAACCTGTTCGAAGAAATGTCCTGTTTTTATCGCACACAAACATACAACTTACGTATTTTGTAACTCTGTACGTGCCGAACAATAACATTTTAACCACATCTCATTTAACAGTAATTAATCTGTTCAGTAATGTACAATAATTCTCCCTTGTTGTTCCGCACGTTCTGGTTAAAACAAACAAACAAAAAAAAAACATAATCTCTGCATTCAGCATGTTTCCTAAATGTGTAAGTATGTCAAACTTATGTTTACATGTATACGGAGATTTTCACAATTACAGTGACTATTTTATTCCTGGTGTAGGACATCAGAGAAAAAAAGTAATGTCCTGTTAAAAAGTTAGACCGTGAGGCAGAGGAACCGGATTAGACCCCCTGTCCTATCGACTCTGCTCCGCCATTTACTCATGGTTGACCCTTTTTTCCTCCTCTTCAACCCGAGTTCCCGGCCTTCGCCCATAATCCTTGATGTCATGCCAATCGAGAACCTACCAATCCCTGACTTAAATAAACCCAACGACGAAGTCTCGATCTTCCTACGTCCACCGCTGGTTTGCCTTATCGGAACCTACTGCATATAGGCTGCACCGAATTTCATTTAGATCTGTAAAAAACAAAATATGCCGATGACTTGGAATGCGAACACGGCCCAATGTGATGATAAAAAAGTAAAAGGATATACAGGGATATTGTTATGGTTTTATGGGCTCATGGTCTGACATGTAGTTTTCGCTGCGTCCACCGTGAGACTGGACAGACAATGAACTTACCAGTACACTGAATAAGCAGTGGCATTCTCTGTGTGAGGGATTGTGGGAGCGAATGAGCTCTGATAATAACATTACGGTGCCAGGGCTGCAGGGTAATCATTTCTCCGTAACTGCCGTGTCACTCCAGATTTCTGTCCGGAAATAATAACAAAAGCCCAGCGCCAATATCATTATGTTCCACTGTTATTTTGGTCATTCGTTGGTAAATATCTCCTCCGAAAATTTGAGCAGATATAAACAGTGTGATTGTGCTGAGGAACATTTTTATAAAGAGGGATTTCACACCCAAGAAAGGTTTCACTGCTAACGTAGTGGCTTTTCTGTAGAAGCAGTCTTTGGTTGAAATTTAGAGATTTCGGATGCTTGGAATGTGAACCGTCCAACGGGGCTGGGTGGGTTCTGTTGTGTTCTGACGTCGGAATGAGCTGGGGCCTTTTGTCCAGTGGGAGACGAAGTGAGAAGACATTTGGGAGAACCAGTCCTCGGGTAGGACCCGGTGGGAGACCCGTTTGTTCGAAATGGTTTGCGAGTGAATATCGGAAGATGCCGTGTGCTTCCACGCAGAGCGCGGGCCCAGAGCGTGAGTTCAGGATGAGATCCAACTTGTGTTCATTTGGCTGGTTAATTACAGTGGGCAGTTTTCCTTTATTTCTTTCGTTGCCTTAATGACCCTTCAGTTAATTAACATTCATAAAGATAATTCCTTTAATCGTATGCAGTGTGTTGTCTGTTATAACGTGACGCTGAGTTACAACAGGGTAGTAAATTACACAGCACACACAGAAAGCGGAGTTTGGGGTGACAGAGCCATTTGAATCTCACGGGTCAGGCGGGAGCAGTGAGTGTATTTCCGGGAATCACGCAGACTCGGAAATCAGGAGATTTCAGGGATATTGTTATAGTTTTATGGGGCCATGCTCTGACATGTAGTTTTCACTGCGTCCTCCGTGAGACTGGACAGACAATGAACTTTCCAGTACACTGAATAAGCAGTGGTATTCTCTGTATGAGAGGTTGTGGGACCGAATGAACTCTGATAATAACATTACGGTGCCTGGGCTGCTGTTCGGGGCTGAGAAATTAGGGGCGTTTCGTAGGCGCGTGAGTGAAAGTAAAATAGAGGACTAAGGTCAGGGAATCATTAGGTTGATCTTGGAGTAGGTTCCAAGGAAGGTGGTTTACGCTTGAACTGAAAAGGGACTGATATCCTAGCGGGAAGGTTTCCTACGGCTGCTGGCAGGGGTGGGGCGGGGTGCACAGGTGAGGGTTAAACTGGACCTGACACTGGATGGGAACAGGACTGCCCCAGAACAGGGAGTGGAGGGGTTGTGGAGACAGATGTTGTAAAAACCACACACAAAGTCAGGAATCAAAAGATCTAGCATGGGCCGACTGGTGATCTTACCTGAAGATATTTCAATGCACGAAGCATTGTATGAAAGGCAAATGAGCACAGGGCCGGAATAGGCAAGTGGAATTACTATACTTTAGCCATGAGTGAGACTCTTACGGTAGATGCAGGACTGCCAGCTCAGTATTTCGCCGCCCCGTTGTTTAACACGAAAGAGCGGGGGTGGGGGTTGGGGGGTGGTGGGAGGTGTTGGGGGGCGAAGGCGTAGTAAATGAGGAGTGGTGGGTTACTAGTCAAGGAAAATATCATAGTCAGCCCGGACTGGATAACTCAGCTGGTTAGACGCTCTATGTACGACGTAGTAAGAAGAAAGGTATACCCATGGAAAAGAGGCTCTGCCTTTGGAGCGATGGTGCACGATGGGTGTGTTACAGGGCATTAAACACCATCAAACAGTCCGATAGAATTAGAGGGTCACATTTGAAGAGAAATGGCCGAAAACCTCACGAAACATAAGGTTGTAATAACAGCTGGTTTGAACTTTCCAAGTTTTAACTGGGAAACTGGGAACCCATGATGTGAAAGAAATAGATGGAATAGAGGTTGTGAATAGATGTTCTGGATAGTTTCTTAAGCAGTAGATAAAAACCTGAAATGACGAAGACTGCGATTTTTGATCTTCTCTGAGGGAACGAGAGAGGACCGGTGGCAGAAGGTTCCCTCGGGGATCACTTTGCTTCCACTAGTCCGCAGGCCATTAGTTTGAAGTTAAACAGGGAAAAAGAGGCCTGGTTCTCGGGCTGCGATTTTAGATTGGAGACAGAAACAATCTTATTGGTATCAGAGAGGATTTTGCAAGTGGCCTCTGGGACATTCTATGGTAAGTGGAAGGTCTTCAAAAGTGAAATTTCGAGAGCGCAAAGTTTGCACGGGCCCGTCAGAACAAATGGTAAACATAACAGTGCCGGTAACCTGGAATTTCAAGTGATATGGAGGCCCAAGTGAAGAAAGGAAATGAGGTGAATTGCAGGTTCAGTAATGTGTTTATGGGGTGCAGGAAATGCAAGAGAGCGTTTATCAAAGAGAGGAGGAGGGTGAGAGAATGATATGACTTTGTCTGAGTTGAACCGAAAGGAATGCTGCACATATCTTAAGAGCAAAAGGATTTCAAGAAACGTAATTAGTCTTCTTGAATAGGACCATAGCTAATCCACATGTGGTGCCAAATGAGCTGATGTTTTGCATCTGTATTTATCTAGGAAACCGATACAGTCTATTGAGGAAAGCAAAATTGAATCATCTTCGTGGACTCTACAGAGATTGCCGAGGAGAAGGCCTTTGCTGTCTTCAGGCAGATTAGAGGGGATAAATCCCCAGAACCGGTCAAGGTGTTCTTTCGGGCCCAGCGAAAGGATGAACTTGCAGGATACCTGTGAGTAGCGGAGTTCTACAGAGACCGGTGCTGGTTCCTTGACGTTTACATCTGTATTAACGATCTGGATGATGATGTGCCTCAGACAGAATCAGTAATTTCAATCACACACATCAAAGTTTCTGGTGAACTTTGATGTGTGTTGCTAGAATTTCCAGCATCTGCAGAATTCCTCGTGTCAGGAATTTAATTGTTGATCATGGTGCGAGTAATGTACTCAGCTGCAGATACCTCAATGAAAGAAGTATTGTATTAAAAGGCGGATGAGACCATGGCATGAATGAGCACGTGGATTTACTATATTATCGCCATTAGTGGGATGGTTGCAGTATGAGCAGGACTGGCAGCGCAGTATTCCACCGCTCCGCTGTTTAAGATGAAGCAGAGGGGGAAGGAATAAATGAGCGTTACTAGTTAGGGAAGATGTCACATCGGGGCGGATTAGAGAACTCACCTAGTGAGGCGTTCAATGTGGAACGTAGTAATAAGAAAGGTACGGCCATGTTAAAGGGGCTTTGGGTTTGGAGCGATGAAGTATGATAGATGTATTACACGGCATCACAGCCCAGCCAAGTGTCCGTGGGAGTTAGAGGAACAAATGTGAAGAGAAATTGCTCAGAATTTCAGCAAACGTCAGTTTGTTATAGGAGCGAGGCTTAAATTTCCAGGTTTTGACTGGGACTCCCAAAGTGTAAAAGGACAAGATGGAATAGACGTTGTCATCTATTTTCTGGAATGCATTCTTAATCAGTACATAAAAGTCCCAAGTGAGGGAATGTGCGATATTGATTTGCATTTAGGGAAGGAGGGAGGCCAGGTGGCACAATTTTGTATAGGGGAACACGTTGCATCCAGTAGTCCGAAGGAAATTAGCTTTAAAGTAAATGTGCAAAAGAAAAACAGATCGGGTCCGCAGTCTGCGTGCTTAAACCAGCGGATTCGAGGAGAGCCCAGCGTTCTTCCGTTGCTTCAGATAGGCTCTAAATTAATCTGTGAAATTTCAGCCCTCTGAGCATGCTATCAGTCGCGGGAAAATTATTAAAAGATATTGTAAGGGACCAAAGAATTTAATTGTATCGGATGCGGCCCCACCAATTTCCGCACTTACCTCCCACGGTGTCTGACCTATTCCTAATCGGAGTCTACAATTCGCCTAAGAAACAGAAAGAAACATTTCCAAGCTTTATGAAATATCATGTAGGCTCATATTTTATTAATTACACAGTAATTGTCGAATTTATATTCTGAGCAGTATTTGAGCTCCCCGAAATTGCATAGTTGGCAACAAACTCCACAGGGCCTCAGAGAATCCGATGAAATTCGAGCAGCGATGGACACGTTCTGTGGATTCAGCTTGGGAGAAGCAGCCGGTCAGATGGAGTCCAATGTTAGAAAGGAGGTCACTCACCTCGGTCGAAGAGGCAGTAATGGTGAAGAGCTAAGGTGGTGAGGGATATTTTGAAATGCTGTAGGCAGTGAAGAAGGTCAAAGGTACAATGTATATAATCCAAGCGTCATTGGGTATACGACTGGAAATAACTTTGCAAGATTATTTCTGACTTTACTGAGATTGCATTGTTTTTCGAACATTGGCCTACATAAATCAATACATTGAGCACAGGAAATGGGATTTTTGTTGGTGTGGTATAAGGCATTGCTGAGGCTGAATTTGGAGTATTGTGTGTAGTTTTGGTCGCCTACCTACAGGAAAGGATACAGAGTAAGAGTACAGAGAAAAATTACCAAGAGGTTGCCTGGTATGGACGACCTGACTGATAAGGTAACATTACAGAGTATTGGACTTGATTCTTTGGAACTTAGAGCAGTGAGCGAAGCTTTGAGAGTGGTGCACAAAATTATGGGGGTATAGATATAACCATATAAACATACAACAATTACAGCACGGAAACAGGCCATGTCGGCCCTTCTAGTCCGTGCCGAACTCTTACTCTCACCTAGTCCCACCGACCTGCACTCAGCCTATAACCCTCCATTCCTTTCTTGTCCATTATCTATACAATTTAACTTTAAATGACATCATCGAATCTGCCTCAACCACTTCTGCTGGAAGTTTGTTCCTCACAGCCACCACTCTCTGAGTAAAGACGTTCCCCCTTATGTTACCCCTGAACTTCTACCCTTTAAATCTCAAATCTTGTTTGAATCTCCCCCACTCTCAATGGAAAAAGCCTATCCACTTCAACTCTATCTACCCCCCTCATAATTTTAAATACCTCTATCAAGACCTCCCTCAACTTTTTACGCTCCAAAGAATAAAGACACAACTTGTTCAACCTCTCTCTGTAACTTAGGTAATGAAACCCAGGTAACATTCTCGTAAATCTTCTCTGTACTCTCTCTATTTTGTTAACATCGTTCCTATAATTCGGTGACCAGAACTGTACACAATCCTCCAAATTTGGCCTTAGCAATGCGTTGTACAATTTCAACATTACATCCCAACTCCTATACTTAATGCTCTGATTTATAAAGACCAGCATCCCAAAAGCTTTCTTCACAACCCTATCCACATGAGATTCTACCTTCAGGGAACTATGCACCATTATTCCTAGATCCCCCTGTTATACTGCATTCTTCAATGCCCTATCATTTACCGTGTGTGTCCTATTTTGATTAGTCCTACCATAATGTAGCACCTCACAATTATCAGCATTAAAGTCTGTCTGCCATTTTTTCTGCCCACTCTTCTAACTGGCCTAAATCTGTCTGCAAGCTTTGAAACCCAACTTCATTTTCCACAGCTCCACCTATCATCTGCATACTTACTAATCCAATTTACTACCCCATCATCCAGATCATTAATGTATACGACCAGCAACGTTGTACCCAGTAGAGATACCTGAGGCACACCCCTCATCACCGGACTCCAATCTGACAAACAGCTATTCACCACTACAGTCTGGCGTCTCCCATCCAGAAACTGCTGAATCCATTTTACTACTTCAATATAAATACCTAATGATTGAACCTCCCCAGCTAACAGTCCATGTGGAACCTTGTCAAAAGCCTTACTGAAGTCCATATAGACAACATCCACTGCTTTACCCTCGTCAACTTTCCGAGCAACGTCTTCAAAAAAATAATTAAAAAAAGAGATTTGTCAAACATGGCCTTCCACGCACAAATCCATGTTGTCTACTCCTAATCAGACGTTTTCTATCCAGATAATTATATATACCATCTCTAAGAATACTTTCCATCAATTTACCCACAACTGACGTCAAACTCACAGCCTGATAATTGCTAGGTTTACTCTTAGAACCCTTTTTAAACAATGGAACAGCATGAGCAATAAAACAATCCTCCGGCACCATCTCCGTTTCTAATGACATTTAAGATATTTCTGTCAGAGCCCCTGCTCTTTCCACACTAACTACTCTCAAGGACCTAGGAAATATCCTGTCAGAACCCGGAGAGTTATCCACTTTTGTTATTCCTTAAAAGTTCCAGTACTTCCTCTGCTTTAATCATCATAGTTTCCATAACTTCCCTAACTGTTTCCCTTATCTTACACAAGTCAATATTCTTCTCCCCAGTGAATACCGAGGAAAATAAATTGTTTTGCATGGCCCAAATCTCTTCTGGCTCCACACACAACTGTCCACTCTGATTCTCTAAGGGACCAACTAAATCCCCCACTATCCTTTTCCTAATAATACAACTGTAGAAACCCTTTGGTTTTATTTTCATCTTACTTGCCAAAGCAACCTCATATCTTCTTTTATCTTTTCTAATTTCTTTCTTAAGATTCTTTTTACATTCTTTATATTTCTGCAGCACCTCATTTACTCCACGCTGCCTATATTTATTGTAGATATCTCTCTTTTTCCGAACCGTGTTTCCAATATCCCTTGAAAACCATGGCTGTCTCAAACGCTTAACCTTTCCTTTCAACATAACAGGAACATAAAGATTCTGTACCCTCGGAATTGCACCTTTAAATGACCTCCATTACTCTATTACATCCCTCCCATAAAACAATTTGTCCCAATCCACTCCTTCTAAATCCTTTTGCATCTCCTCAAAGTTAGTCTTTCTCCAATCAAAAATATCAACCCTGGGTCCAGACCTATCCTTCTCCATAATTATATTGAAGCTAATGGCATTGTGATCACTGGACCCGAAGTGCTTCCCAACACAAACCTCCGTCATCTGCCCTATCTCATTCCCTAACAGGAGATTCAACACTGCTCCTTCTCTGGTTGGTACCTCTATGTATGGCTGCAAAAGAAAGATCCTACACACATTTTACAAACTCCAAACCGTCCACCCTTTTTACAGTACTTTTGCAGTATGGGCTTCCCAGTCTATGTTTGGAAAATTAAAATCTCCCACAATCACAACCTTGTGTTTACGCCAAATATCTACTATCTCCTTACAAATCTGCTAGGATAAATGCAGGTTGGAATTTTCCACTGAGTTTGGATGCAATAACAATCAGAGTCATGTGTTAATGGTGGAAGGTTTAAGGGCAACATGAAGCAGTTTGCAGTGTGAAGGCCGGGCTGAAGGGCCTGTTTCCATATTATACTGTTCTACAACTCGCTGACTCATTCATCATTGATTGATAACACAGATATCTGGATTAATGTCCAAATAAATATCATAAGTTAAATTCTTCACAACTGAATTCTCCCAAAATACTTTAACAGCGTGCTTATGTTGTGAAGTCCACTCAAACTGCCCACCTGTTGATCCCACACACTCCCTCTCGCCGATCATCCATAGCTATTGTAATACACAAAATGATGGAGGAACTCAGCAGGTCAGGCAAAGTCTATGGAATTGAATAAAAATTCGACTTTTCGAGCCGAGACGCTTCGGAGAAATTAGAAATGAAGAAGCAACATTGATTGATTAGGAAGGTTTTGGTTGTTGTTCTGTGAGATTCGCAGCTCAGTGTCTCTGTCTAATCAGCTGCCTGGACAGGCAAATATCGTTCTGCTGAAATCAAATCCACCGTCACCCTTGTTCAGTTGTGAATACTGTGTCTTTAATACATTAAACCATTTCTACTGAAGTGAAGACCGATAGAACCTTTAACAGTCTGAAGAAGGTTACCAGGGGCCAGAAGCTGCATAGTTATTTTTAACCCTAATCCAATCATCCGCAGTTGTTTTAAAACATTTTTTTTTTTGCCATTTGAACAAATCAGACCGTATCATCCTTAACCTTTGCCACCTTTTAACTGATGTTGATGTGCGGCTGAGACTGCGACGGGGAGTGTGGGTGAGGGGAAGGAAGAGGCAGAAGGAGAGTGCATGGGTGAGCGTGGAGAGGGGATGGGGGCACGGTGTGTGTGAAAGGTGCAGACAGGGAAGCTGAAGGTGGATGAATATGTGGGCAAGAAGAGGGATCGAGAGTGTGCAGAGTGGAGAGAGAGAGGAGAGGGGAGAGATAAAGAGATATAGACAGCACAGACAGAGCGAAATTGTGGGAGAGGGGGAATAGGAGGTAGAGTGCACGGGTAAGCGGGAGGTATAGAGCGTGGGATGTTGGAAAGTCTCACAAATCAACCAAATAATTATAGGCCACGCTAATATTTTGAAACAACGACTTATATTTCATCTTCGAAACAAAAGAGTGTAACAAGATTTACAAATAAATGACTCCGAATTGCTTTTACATATGGACCAGTGACTCGGAATGTGAACCCGGCCCAATGTGATGACAAAAAATAAAGCCTGAACGTTTATCCCTGACCGCCGGGTCACCTGTGATATCAATCCACAGATAAGTACAAAAGCCGAGGGTGAATACAGTACCATCATGTTTCACTGTTATCTTAATCATTCGTTGGTAAATATCTCCTCTGAAATGTTTATCAGGGATACGCAAGTCCCCTGATAAACGTTATGTTGAAAGGAAATCCGGTCCACATCACTTCAGACATATCCCCCTGTGGAGGGCGCTTTAAACATCATTGATAACAGCACATTTGTGATAGTGATTCTGCAGTATGTCAGTTGTGACGGTTTTATTTGCTACAAATGGCGAGCACTGAGAAGTAAACATATGGCCAATATTTTCTGACAACCAGTGGCAGTGTGGTGGGTTATGACTGGGCATTATCACTGGCAGTGTGATGTGCTGACGAGCATTTTTATAAAGATGTGTGTCAAGCCCTGGAAGGAAACTTTATTGCTATTGTAATGGTCTATATGGAGAAGCCGTGTTTATAGAACATAGAACATAGAATAGTACAGAACAGTACAGGCCATTCGGCCCGCAATGTTGTGCCGACCCTTAAACCCTGCTTCCCATATAACCCCACACCCCACCTTAAATTCCTCCATGTACCTGTCCAGTAGTCTCTTAAATTTCCCGAGAGTATCTCCCTCCACCACTGACTCAGGCAGTGCATTCCACGCACCAACCCTCTCTGAGTGAGAAATCTTCCTTTAATATCCCCCTTGAACTTCCAACCCCTTACCAGAAAGCCATGACCTCTTGTATTGAGCAGTGGTGCCCTAGGGAAGAGATGCTGTCTGCCCACTTTATCTGCTCCCCTTAATATCTTGTACACCTCTATCATGTCTCCTCTCATCCTCTTTCTGTCCAAAGTGTAAAGCCCTAGCTCCCTAAATCTATGATCATAATCCATACTCTCTAAACCAGGCAGCATCCTGGTAAATCTCCTCTGTACCCTTTCCAATGCTTCCACATGCTTCGTATAGTGAGGCGACCAGAACTGGACACAGTGCTCCAAGTGTGGCCTAATCAGAGTTTTACAGAGCTGCATCATTACCTCGGGACTCTCAAATGCCATCTCTCGACTTATGAAAGTTAATACCGCATAAGCTTTGTTAACTTCCCTATCTAACTGTAAGGCAACATTCGTTTAGTTTATAGCTGGAGATTTCCGATGCGTCGGAATGTGAGCCGTCCAATGAGCGGGGTGTGCTTTTCTGTTGTGTACTGATGCCGTTGTGAGCCGGGGCCTTTTGTTCGGCGGGAGACGAAGAGAGAAGACGCAGGGGACAACCAGTGTCGGATAGGACCCGGTGGGAGACCATTTGTTCGAAATGGATTGCAAGCGACGATCGGAAGGTGGTGAGAGCTTCCACGCAGACCGAAGTCCAGCGCGTGAGTGACAGAAAAGTTCAAGATGAACTCCAACGTGTTCACATTTGACTGGTTAATTATAATACGCCCTTTTTTTTCTTTATTTCATTTCTTTAATGACCCTTTAGTTAAGTATCATTAAGTAAATATGATTCCTTTAATCACATGCAGTGTGTTGACTGTTATTTCTTGGCACTGATATACAACAGCGTAGCAAATTACACCGTACCTACACAAACCAGGGTTTGGGGTGGCAGAGCCATCTCACGGGATTGACGGGATCAGATTGTGTATTTCGTAGACTTAAACAGACAAAGAAACAGGTTCGTCAGCGATATTGTCATCGTTTTATGGGTCACGGTTTTATATGTAGTTTAAACTTTGTCCATCGTGAGACTCGAGTAGCAATGGAATTACCAGTATACTGAGAGAATGTTCTGCATAAGAAGTGGTATTCTCTGTGCGAGAGACCGGGTGACCGAATAAGCTGTGATAATTACATTGCAGTATTGATGGAACTGGACAAGCAATGACATTTTCTATGTTGCCGGTGGCATGTCAGAGAAAGCACTGATAACACCAGCGAGGTCTACGATGGCCCTGTAGGAGAGTGACAGATTTTCTCATTGCTGTAATGGACCCATTGGAAGGAGGAAAATACGGCACTCATCTCCTCACGTCGCACAGAAATCATAAAAGCATCTGTCTCATATCTCTTGTGTTTCTCAATCTATGGTGAAGTATCGTTATGTTCTTTGGAAACGTCCTTCTCCTTTGAACAATATATCTGTATGAATTATTGTTATTTTAAACGAACATGAACCGCCATAACAGAAAAAGAACAGATATTTTTTGGAGTACTCGACAGACATCTCACCGCCACTACTACTCCACTGCCCCTCAGTGATCATGTTGGTTATTGTACCAGAGAAAGTGTCAGACCTGGTGCGAAAACACTCAGAGGATGCGCAATTCAAAAAAAAAAAAAACATTAATAACTTCTTAACGTTTACCTTTGGAGAGGTGCAGAAGAATGGGAAAATATTGAATTTGGGGAGGGAAGGGACTATGCGATTGCGTAAGATGGTGAGATCATAAATTGTGAACAGATGTACGGGGAAATGCACTAAATTAATATAGAGATTGTTAATGGAGAACTTGTATTGGGCTTTTCATAGATTTGACTCAATGCAGAAGGAAAAGAATGATAGGATATGGAGACATGGTTCATAATAAATATGAAAACCCTACTCAAGAGGAAGACGGAAGCGCACTTTACGAAGCAAGGGTCAGAGAAGGCTCGAGTATTACAAGGCATCTAGGAAGGGAGCTGGAAATGCACGGAATGTTGCGCGAAGGGAATAGCAGAAGGCGTTGCTGAGTAGGATGAAGGAAACAATCAGGAGGTATAGACGTACATGAGAATAGGGAGGACTGATCATGGATAAAACCGGGAAGGTGCTGGAGTAACAGGGGAGCAGCAGCTGTCAGTAATGAATAATTTGCTTCAGTATTCACACATGGGAGGGGCATTAACCGCTGGGAAAGCCAACTTGTATAGTGTTTAAAGCAGGGGTAAATAGGTTCTGATTAGACTGGACATCAAAGGGGACGGGAAGAAGCTCGCAGAATGGAGTTGTGGGAATGGTAAATCAGTCATGATGGAATTTTGGAACAGAATGGTCCGAATTTTCTAATTCTGCATCAATTAGAGGAGGACTTGGAAGTTTTAAAGACAATGCAGAATAGATTTACCGAGATGCTACTCAGGTAAGAGATCAAGTCTAATTAGGAAACGTTGAGGGTTCTCTGGATTTTGGATTTTGTGCGAAGGAATATGACAGATTTCATGATAGAACAGTATAAGGTGTAAGCGGTATTGAGGGATTGTGCAGCAAGACATTATCTTGGGAGTAAGTGGCTAATAGGAGGGACATAACATTAAGATAATCGGAGGAAATTATAGCGCGCTGTGAGATGTAACCTTTTTTGCCCACACAGAGAATGCTTCGAGCCTGGTGTTCGGTGCTGAGACATTGGCAATATTTCAGACATGCATGAGTGAAAGCAAAATAGAGGACTAACCTATGGGAGTCATTTTGTTGAACTTGGAGTATGCTCTAAGGAAGGTGGTTTGCACCTGAACTGAAAGGGGACTGATATCCTTGCGGGAACAGGACTGCTCCAGAGCAGAGAGTGGAGAGGTTGTAGAGACAGATGTTGTTATGAAGATAGTCAAAGTCAGGAATGAAAAGGTTCAGCATGGTTCGACAACTGTGCTCAGCTGCCGATATTCCAATACAAAAAGCTTTGGATGAAAGCCAGCTGAGCCCAGGGCTCGTGTAACTACTATATTTAACCATTAAGAAGCAGAGGGGGACGCATTAAATGAGATTGTAGGGCACTACATAACACCCATCAGTCTGATTGATTTAGAGGATGACATTTGAAGAGAAAATGCAGAAATTTGCAGGAAACATAGGTTGTGATAACAGCTGATTTTAACTTTCCAATTTTTGACTGCGACTTCCATAGTGCAAAAGAACTAGATGGAATATTGGTTGTGAAATATATTGTGGATAGTTTTTTTTTAAGCACCAGATAAAAGTCCCAAATGAACGACTGGACGATACTTGATCTGCATTTAATGAACGAGACAGGGCCGGTGGCAGAAGTTTTTCTAGCGGAACACTTTTGTATCCAGTAGTCCGCAGGCCATTAGTTTGAAAGTACCCAAGCAAAAAACAAGCCTTCTTCTTGGATTGCGATTTTAGATTGGACATAATCCAATCTTGCTGGTGTCAGAAACGATTTTGCAAGTGTCGATTGGGACAGGCTGTTTTCTGTCAAAGGTGTACGTGGTAGGTGGCAGTTCTTCAAAAGTGAAATTTTGACAGAACAAGGTTTGTACGGACCTGTCACAATAAAGAGTAAACCTAACAGGTGTCGAGAACTTGGAATTTCAAGTGATATGGAGGCTCAAGTGAAGGAAAAACAGGAGATGAATTACAGGTGCAATGAGGTGCTTATCGAGTGCAGGGAATTCAAGAGAACACTTTAGAAAGAGAGCAGAAGAGTCAAGAAAGGATGATTTTGCCCTAGTTCAATCGTAAGGAATGCTGCACATAGTTTCAGAGCAAAAGGATTTCAAGAGACATAATTGGACCACTGGAAGGTGAGAATTGGACAATAGCGAATCCAAACGTGGTGCCAAAAGAGCTAAATTTTTTGCATCTGTAGTTATCTAGGAGTCGGATGCAGTTTATCGAGGTAAAACAAAACTGAATCAACTTCCCGGACTCTATACAGATTACAAAGGTGGAGACGTTTGGAGGAAGCACATTACAGTGGATAAATCACCCGAACCTGACAAGGTGTTCCTTCGGACCTCGCGAAAGAAAAAACTTGCAGCAACCCCAGCAGAGATATTTACATCATTCTTAAACCAGATAACTGGAGGATAGGAAATGATGTCCCGTTTCTTTAAAAAAGGCTCTAAAAATAATCTATGAATTTATTGTCTTGTGAGCCTGACATCATTAGTGGGAAAGTTATTGGAAGGCATTTTAATGGGCCGGATACATGAGTTTCTTTTTAGATATTGACTGATTAACAATAGTCCACATAGCTTCGTTTGTGGCAAATCCTGTCAAAGAAGTTACCAGGAATGTTGTTGAAGAAAACATATAAGCTGCTGTCGACATGGAATTTTGCAAGACATTTGACAGTTTCCCGCAATGTTGAGTCATTCTGCTATGAAAATGAGGTAGTAAATTTATGAGACATTTGCTTTGTGAAAGGAACCAGAGATTGGTAGCAGATGGTCGCCTCTCTAACTGGATACCTGTGACAAGCGGAGAACTGCACAGACCGATGCTGGTTCCTTTGCTGTTTACATCTGTATCAACGATCTGGATGATAATGTGCTAAATTGCGCCAGCAAATTTCAGGATTCTGCCAAGACAGGGAGAATGATAGACAGAGAGGAATAGTATCATGGTGTGTGGTCGAATGTGGAGTAACTGGGAACAAATGGGTGACTGGTAGTGCTGCCGTAACGGAAGCTGTTGGCACATTATCCGTCATAAATCAAAGTACAGAGTACAGGTGATAAAATGTCATCTTAAAGTTGGACAAGACATGGCTGGGGCCTAATATGAAGTTTTATGCAGTATGGTAACCTTCCGACTGGGAATATGTACGTAGATACGTGAAGAGAAAATTTACAAGGATCCAGCCCGACAGGTGGGCCTGAGATAGAAGGAAATCGATAATAAGTTTTGACTTCAATCCTTGATGCGGAGAAAATAAAAAGGAAACTGCTTTCATTACTCTCCATATCTACACCCATCTTAACTTTATATACCTCCATCCCCTCATTCTTCTACGCTCCAGGGAATGAAGTCCTAACCTATTCAACCTTTCTCTGCAGCTCAGTTTCTCAAGTCCCGGTAACATCCTTGTAAACCTTCTCTGCACTCTTTCAACCTTAGTAATATCCTTCCTGTAATTTGGTGACCAAATCTGCACACAATACTCTAAATTCGACCTCACCAATGCCTTCTACAACCTCACCATAACATTCCAACTCTTATACTCAATACTTTGAATTATAAATGCCTTTGAGATAGGGTCGTAAGCTCTCTTTACGACCCTGTCTACCTGTAACACCACTTTTAGGGAACTTTGTATCTGTATTCCCAGGTCCCTCTGTTCTACAGCACTCCTCAGTGCCCTACCATTTACCTTGTGATTTCTACTTTGGTTTGTCCTTCAAAAGTGCCATACCTCACACTGGTCTCTATTAAACTCCATCTTCCACTTTTCAACCCATTTTTCCAGCTTGTCCAATTCCTCTGCAAGCTTTGAAAACCTTCCTCACTGTCCACTACACCTTCAATCTTTGTATCAACAGAAAATGATACTTTAGATGTGTGGGTATGGAGGGTTATGCTGACTGAAGTAGGCAATTTAATTATCTCGGCCGAAGGGCCGGTTTCTGTGCTGTTCTTTCCTAAGGGACCATGATTACCTGACCACTGATTCATAACACAGAAACGGGTTGATTATATGAAAATCCGAAATGACTATAGTTTGATTTATTCACCGAGAATATTCTAACAGCGTGGATAATTCTGTAGCATCTCAGCAGGTCCTGTAACAACAGCTAAACGAATAACATATAGAGGTTTCGTGCCGTCACACTTCAGTGCAACTGGAATGTGCGGGTTGTTTTTCTGTGAGAATCTGAGCTAAGAGTCTGTCTATAAGCAGCCACCTGAACTTTCACATTCCTCAGAATAAGGATTGGACGTTCTGTTAAAATCAAATCGAACTGGTTCGACATTCCAATGTGAACAAAGTAATTTAAATTCTGCTTTGCGACAGGTCAGGTACCGGAGGATCTGAGTTCGCTTACGAAAGGCTCAGAGACACACCCAAGTAATTACACGCCAGTGCTCCTGACATCAGTGGTGGAAAAGTTATTGGAAAGACCGAATTTGTGAGAATTTCAATAAACAGAATGGATTGGGTATAACTTTGTGTATTCATGGCAATCTTATAGAGTGTTTCGAAGAAGTTAAGAATAATACTATTTGGAACGTTGATGAAAACAAGGCAGTGCACGTTGTTTATCTGTACTTTATCAAGAAATTCAACAAGGGAGGTTTGTCAGCAAAATCCTCGTTATTCAAGATGAGGTGGTAAATTGGAGTGGACATTGAAATTGTGGGAGATGGTGGATAGTGCTATTGAATGGTTGCCTCCCTGACTAGAGGCCCGTGTATAGTGGAGAGCCAGAGGGGTCGGTGTTGGATGCATTGTTTGTTATCTATACGAATGCTCTGGATGATAATGTGGTTTATTCGATCTGTAGATTTGCCGATGACACTAAGATTGGAGGTGTAGCCAACAGCCAGGAAGACCATCAGAACTTTCAGCAGGATCTGCTCTAGGTGGGAAAATCTGCTGAAAATAGCAGAAGTAAAATTAATGCAAGCAAGTGTAGGGTACTGCACCTCGGTTCGACCAACTAAGGTAGGTCTCACGCATTGGAAGGTAGGGCACTGAGGTGTGCCGTAAAACGAAGTGATTTAGGATTACAGGTTCAGAATTATTCGAAAATGGCGACATAGGTAGATAGGGTCGTAAGATAAGCTTTTGTCACACTGGCCTTCATAAATCATATTATTGAGTATAGGAGATGGGATGTTATGCTGAAGTCATATTACACATTGGCGTGGCCTAATTTGGAATATTGTGCGCAGTTTTGTTCCCCTACCTATAGGAAATATGCAACTATGGTTAAAATAGTACAGTGGAAATTTAAAAGGATTTTTGTGCGATTGTAGTACCTGGGTAAAACGAAAAGTTGGAAGAGGTTAGTTTTTTATTCCTTGGAAAGAAAAAGATCTAAAGGAGATTTGATAGAGGTATACTAAATTGTGAGCGGTGTAGATGGGGTAAATGGAATAGGGGAGTGGAGAGAGAGGTATCGAGAGAGGGGATTAAAGAGAGTGAAGAGAATGGAGTGAGAGGGAGAGAGAAAGTGCAGAGGGGTATGCAGCGGTTGAAAGAGGGGTGCAGGACGAGAGTTGGAGTGCGACAGGATAGTGCGAGGGGCTCGAGCAGGGAGTGAAAGCCAGGTAGAAGTGCAGGAGTGTGCAGACGGAGCTTACGGAGTGGCGGAGTGGGGTAGATGGTATGCAGATGGAGAACACAAGTGTGATGACTGTTTTAGTCATCTTCTCCCTCTCCTGCCCTTCTCTTTTCACACTGCACCTTACCTAGTCTCTGACTGCTCTCCTCTCTCCCCTCGCCGTGCACCAGGACAAGGATGGTGATGATCGACGCTGACCAGTCCGAAGGCTTGGCCCTCAACACCAGTTTGTCCAGAAAGCCAGCCAGCTACTCATCTTCCCTTTGATGCGGCCTGGTTATGACACCTTTCCAGCTCTACAGCCTGAAAGGGTAGGTGCCCCATTCCATCCCGGGTGCCATTTTAAAACCACGCGTCACTTCTACCCTGCTAACCATTTTAAATTGGGATATCAATCCTTTCCCGACTCCCATTTGTAATCAGGACACAATTCCTTCTTGGTGATCACTTTCAATTAGTACGTCATTCCATCCCAGTCGGACATTTTAACGTAGGTGCAAGTCAGTGAAGAGAATACTTCAGAATGAAAGCAGAAGTATAATCGAAGGCCTGCTGTTGCCTTAGCAGACAAGTTGAAGGAGAATCCTAAGGGATGCTACAGGGATGTTCAGAGCAAAGGAATTTCAGGGTCAAAATGGTTTCCCTGGATTATCTCAGTGGAAGTATAGCTAATCCATATGTGGAGACAAAACGGATGATTATTTTTTGTACATCTGTATTTACTCAGCAAACAGAATCAGGGACTATAGAAACAGCGTTTTCACAGAATCTATACAGATTACAGAGAAGGATGTGTCTGCTGTCGTCAGGCAAATTAGGGTGGACAGAATCCCTGGGCCTGGGGAGGTGTTCACTCGGATACTACGGGAGACAGAAGTTGCCGGATCCCTAGCAGAGATGTTTAAATCATCCTTAGGCCAGAGGGCTGGATGATAGCCAATGCTGTTCAGCTGTTTAAGAGCGGCTTTAAAATAATCCAAGAAATTATAGGCCTCTGAGCTTGACATCAGTAGAGAGAAGGTTATTGGAATGTATTCTAGCGGACCAGGAGTATGAGTGTTTGGATAGATAATGGCTGATTAAGGATACTCAGCAATTCTTCGTAAGTGGTAAGTCGTGTCAAGGAAGGTACCAGGAGTGTGGATGAGGGCAGGGTAGTGGATGTTGTATACATGGATCTTAGCAAGGCATTTGACAAAGTCCTGCATGGAAGATTTGGTCTCTCAGCTTTGAAAATGAGGTAGTAAATTTGATGAGACCTTTGGTTTGAGGATGAAGCCAGAAAGTTGTAAGAGATGGTTGGCTCTCCGATTGGAGACCTATGAGTAGGGGCGTACTGCAGGGATTCGGAAATTTTAAACTCTATGCGGAATAGATTTACCGAAATGCTACTTAATTAAGAGAAAAAAAAAATAAGGAAACGATAAGGGATCACTGGTTTCTGTCCCTGGAGAGGACTATGATAAATTTCTTGATAGAAGACTATAAGGTAATAGGAGGTATTGAGAGATTGGACAGCCAGAGATAATCGCGGGCTCAAGTGGTTAATAGGAGACACGTGAGTGAAAGAAAAAAAATAAAGGGTTAAACGGAGAAAATTGTTTTGTTGACCTTGGAGTCGACTGAATAGAAATGAAGGTACTAGTCGCTTTAGCGGGAAGGTTTACTAGGGCTGCTCGAGGTGGGTGGGCGGGGATGGTGGGACGTGGGAGGGTAAATCCAGACATTCAAATGATGGGAACAAGACTACCGCGGAACAGAGAGTGGAGAGGTTGTGGAGACAGAAGCTGTGAAGGCCTCAGACAAAATCAGCAATTTAGATGTTCAGCATGGTTCGAATAATATCCTCAGCTGCAAATTATACAATGTATTGTATGAAAGGCGAGAGATCTCAGGGCATGAATAAGCACGTCGAATCGCTATATTTTCGACGTTAGTGAGAGGGTTGGAAGAGGAGCAGGCTTGGCAGCGGAGTACTCCACCTCTCAGTTGTTTTAGTTAAAGCGGATGGGGAAGCATTGAATGAGAAGAGGTGGCGTTAATAGATAAGAAAGCTGTCACAGGCTCGTTGTGTCATAACGAGGGCGCTAGGAGCAGACGCAAAAGAAAGACACAGACACTGAAGTATCAGGAGCAGGATTAGGTGTGAAAAGAAAACGGGGGAAGCGGGGAAGAAACGACGCTGGGCGAGACTAAGATACAGGGCCTAGTCTAGGAAAACGGGATATGGATTCGGAACAAGGAACTTGGAACCCGGCTTGAACTCCGAGCTGGAGACTATACAAGGACCCAGAACCTGGATCTTGACTCGGGCTCGGACCCCAGAACCAGGCGAGGACATTACATGCCTACAGAACAGGACGTGGAACTCCTGAAAAGGACGTGGAACTCCTTCACAGGACGAGGCACATGGACAGTACAAGAACTCAAAGCCTTGACTTGGACAGGACAAGGTTCCCGGATGTGGCTTGGACAGGACGAGGTACTCCTGAGCTGAGCGAGGCACAAGGACAGGACAAGACCCCAAAGTCTTGACTTGGTCTTGGGAGACAGGAACACAGAACACAGAGACTTGCTCTTGGGAGCCAGGAACGCAGAACACAGAAACTTGGTCTTGGGAGACAGGAGCGCAGAAGACAGGGACTTGGTCTTGGGAGACAGGAACGCAGAACACAGAGCCTTGGTCTTCAGAGGCAGGTACATGGAACACAGAGCCGGGACCTCTCCTTGGGAACAGGACGTAGTGCCGGGACTCATACACAGACCACAGAGAGATATTTCCTAACACAAGGGGGAAGTGGGGAAGAAGCGACTAAGATACAGGACCTAGTCTAGGACGAGACTAGGGAAACGGGATCAGGACAAGGAACAAGGAACTTGGAACCTGGCTTGAACTCCGAGCCGGAGACTAGACAAGGACCCGGAACCTGGGTCTTGCCTCGGGCTCGGACCCCGGAAGTAGGCGAGGACATGACGTGGCTACAGAACAGGACGTGGAATTCCAGAACTGGACGTGGAACTCCTTCACAGGACGAGGCACATGGACAGTACGAGAACTCAAAGCCTTGACTTGGACAGGACGAGGTTCTTGGACGTGGCTTGTACAGGACGAGGTTCCTGGACGTAACTTGGAGAGGACGTGGTACTCCTGGGCTGGGCGAGGCACAAGGACAGGACGAGGTACTCCTGAGCTAAGCGAGGCACAAAGACAGGACGAGACCCCAAAACCTTGACTTGGTCTTGGGAGACAGGCACGCAGAGCACAGAGCCTTGGTCTTGGGAGACAGGAATGCAGAACACAGAGCCTTCGTCTTCAGAGGCAGGTACATGAAACACAGAGCCGGGCCCCTCCTTGGGAACAGGACGTAGGGCCGGGAATCATACACAGACCACAGAGAGACATTCCTAAACACAAGGTAGCGGCAAACGGCCGGACCCACCTAGCGAAGGCGTGGGCACAGTGACTGTTCCTAACAAAAGGTAGCGGCAAACGGCCGAAACTACCTAACAAAGTCGTGGAGACAGAGACGGTTCCCAACTCAACGATAGACGATTCTTTATCTTGACACAGCAAGGCTCTGGTTACGCTCCGGTGGTAGAACTTGACAAGGTTGCAGGGCAAGGCTCCAGACACACGTTGCCGGGCAAGGCTCCGGACAAGGCTTCAGGCAGAAGGTGAAAGGGAAGGGAAGGGAATAGTCCAGCAAATGAAGCGGAACCCAAGAGCTGTTTATGTAGCAAGCCCAAAACCGGAATTATGTGTCTCAATTAAAGCACACCACAGGACAAGGGAAAACCGGATAACCTAGAATATGAATCGATGGAACTGACCGTGAAACTGAATGCGGACTTCACGGACCGGACCATGAGAGGTTGGAGTGGAAAACTGACCTAGTGAACCGTTCTATGTGGAACGGAGTAACAAGAAAGGTATGTCCATGTTAAAGGGTCTTTGGATTTGGAGAGATTGCGTTTGATGTTTATGTTACAGGTCATTAAGCTTATCTACAGTCCACAGTCCGAAGGAGTTAGAGAAATATATTTGAAGAGAGATCGAAGAGAATATCAGAAAACATAACTTAGTTATATAAGGTGATTTTAAACTTCCAAGTTTTATTTCAGACTCCCACAGTAAAAAAGGACAAGATGGAGTAGAGGTTGTCAAAAATATTCTGGAAATTTCTCATAAAGAAGTCGATAAATTTCCTGAACGATACCTGATCTGTATTTACAGAATGAGAGAGGGCAGGTGGCAGAAGTTCGTGTAGGGAAGATTTTGCATCTGGTCGTCCTAAGGACATCAGTTTCAAAGTAATTAAAAAATGCGGTTGTGCTTTGCGATGCTTAGGTTTTTTCACTGTTGCTTCCCTTAGTGACCGAGCTATTCCCAAAATATGTCCACAATTCGCTTAAGGGAGCTGAAGCAACATTTCCATGTTTTTTTTTTTTTATGTGCTCACTGTTTATTAATTAAAGACTATTTGTCGAATCTATTTTCTAGATGTTATTTGAAACTACAGTCCCTCCCCGAATTGGCGCAGTTGGCAATAAACTCCTCTGGGGCTCAGAAAATCCAATGAGGTTCCTGAATTGATGGTCACATTGTAGGGATTCAGATTGGGGAGAAGCAACAGGTCAGATGGAGTCTAATGTAGGAAATGAGTTCACCCAGTTCTGTAGAAGAGGCAGAATTGGTGGAGGATTGAGGTGGTGAGGGAGGTTTTGAAATGAGGTAGCTACTGGGTGATAGCAAAGTAAAATGTATATAATCGAAGCTTTATTGGGTATACGAATGGTAATAACTTTCCTACATTATTTAGGGCTTCACTGAGATTGTATTGCTTTTGGCACGTTGGTCTTCATAAACTAATACTTTGAATACAGGAGATGACAAACATGTTTGAACCTATATGAAGCATTTCTGAGGCCGAATTAGGAACATTCTGTGCATCTTGGTCACCTACCTACAGGAAGATTACAGTAAAGAGAAGAGAGAAAAATTACTGGAAATTTGCCCAGAATGGAGGACATGAGCCATGAGGAAATTTTGAACAGGATCGGAATTTATTTTTTGGAAATCAGAACAATGAGGGACGATTTGATAGAGGTACACACAAAGATGAGTGGTAGTTATAGGGTAAATGCAAGTAGGTATTTGCATTGAGATTTGGGGGACTTACGATCAGAGCTGAAGTGTTAAGCGTGGAAAGTGAAAAGTTTAATGGGAACATGAAGGAATACTTCTTCATACAGAGGTTTGTGAGACTGTAACAACAGCTGCCTGAGAAAGTGGTACAGACCTGCATGTTCGTCAGGACAGGGAGTGGCCTTTTCGCTGAAATTAAATCCACTCTCACTCTCATTCACCTGTGAACACTGTCTTTAACATTGCAATTAACTGCTTCTGCTGCAGGAAAGAGCGTTATAACGTTTAACCTCATAAAGAAAATTTCTCAGAGTGAGAATATGCATTTTCTTTTAAACTCAGACTCCAATCTCCTGCAGTTATTTAAAAAAATATATATTTTTAAGATTCATTTAAGTAAATCAGGCAATTGCATTCCTAACCCTTTGCCAGTAACATATTAAATGAAGTTTATGTGAGGTTGAGGGGAAGAAGGAATCATAAGGAGAGTGGAGGGGTGAGCAGGGCGGCCGGAAAAAGCAGAGTGTTTATGGAAGGAGGAGAATTGGAAGCTCAAGTTCTAAGAGTGTGTGGGAGGAAGAGGGTAGAGTGGAGATATGGACTGAGAAGAGAGAGGTAGTGTTAAAGAGCGAGGGAAAGGGTGAGAGACAGAGGCTGGAAGGGAGAGAGCACGGTAGAGTGAGAGGGAGAGAGTGAGGGATGAGACTTTTTTTTTACCATGCCCAAGGTCTGTTCTTCATCAAAATATGGAATTGCTTTGCACTGTTGTAACTATATGTTATAATTATGTGTTTATTGTCAGTTTTCTTTTAGTCTTGGTTCGTCTTGCGTTTCTGTGATAACATTCTGGAGGAAAAATTGTATCTTTTTTTAATGCATGCATTACTAAATGACAATAAAAGAGGACTGCGTGTCCTCATGATCTAATCTAATGTAATCTAAGGCTCCAGACATAGGTTGCAGGGCCAGGCTCCAGATACAGGTTGCAGGGCAAGGCTCCGGGCAAGGCTTCAGGCAAGTCTTTGGGCAGAAGGTGAAAGGGAAGGGAAGGGAACAGTCCAGCAAATGAAGCTGAACCCAGGAGCTGTTTATGTAGCAAGCCCAAAACCAGAATTATGTGCCTCAATTAAAGCACACAACAGGGCAAGGGAAAACCGGATAACCTGGAATATGGATCGATGGAACGGACCGTGAACCTGAATGTGGACTTCACGAACTGGTCCATGAGAGGTTGGACTGGAAAACTCACATAGTGAGCCTTTCTATGTGGAACGGAGTAACAAGAGTGTTGTGCCCATGTTAAAGGGTCTTTGAGTTTGGAGCTATGGCGTTTGATGTTTATGTTACAGGTCATTAAGCCTATCTGCAGTCTACAGTCTGAGGGAGTTAGAGGAATACATTTCAAGAGAGATCACAGAGAATATCAGAAAACATAACTTAGTTTTAAAAGGTGATTTTAAACTTAGAAGTATTATTTCAGACTCCCACAGTAAAAATAGGGCAAGATGGAGTAGAGATTGTCAAATATATACTGGATAGTTCTCATAAAGAAATCGGAAAATGTCCCGAACGATACCTGATCTATATTTCGAGAATGAGAGAGGGCAGGTGTCAGAAGTTTGTGTAGGGAACATTTTACATCTGGTTGTCCTAAGAACATCAGTTTCAAAGAAAATAGGCAAAAAATTCCGGTTGTGGTTTGGGATTGCTTAGGTTTTTTACTCTTGCTTCCCTTAGTGATCGAATTATTCCCAAAATCTGTCCACAATTCGCCTAAGGGACCTAAAGCAAAATTTCCATGTTTTTATGTGATAGCACGTGTGCTCATTTTTTTATTAATGAAAGAGTATTTGTCGAATCTATTTTCCGAGCCTTATTTGAAACAACAGTACCTCCCCGAACTTGCCGAGTTGGCAATAAACTCATCTGGGCCTCAGAAAATCCAGTGAGATTTGTGATTGGATCGACACGTTGGTCGGGTTCAGATTGCGGAGAAGCAACAGGTCAGATGTAGTCTATTGTTGGAAATGAGTTCACCCAGTTCAGTAGGAGAGGCAGAATTGGTGGAGGATTGAGGTGGTGAGGGAGGTTTTTAAATGAGGTAGCTACTGGGTGATATCAAAGTAAAATGTATATAATCCAAGCTTTATCGGGTATACGAATGGTAATAACTTTCCTACATTATTTAGGGCTTCACTGAGATTGTATTGCTTTTGGCACATTGCCCTTCATAAACTAATACTTTGAATATAGGAGCTGGGAAACGTGTTTGAACCTGTATGAGACATTGCTGAGACCGAATTAGGAGCATTCTGTGTACTTTGGTCACCAACCTACAGGAAGGATACATCAAAGAATACAGAGAAAAAATTCTAGGGATTTGCCCGGAATGGAGGACATGAGTTATGAGTAAATTTTGAATCGGATCGGAATTTATTCCTTAGAATTAAGATCAATGAGGGATGAGTTGATAGAGCTGCACAGAAAGATGAGTGGTAGTTATAGGATAAATGCAAGGAGGGTTTTCAGTGAGTTTGGGTGGACTTACAATCAGAGCTCAAGTGTTAAGTGGGGAAGGTGAAAAGTTTAATGGGAACATGAAAGAAAACTTGTTCATACAGAGGGTTGTAAGATTGTAAAAATAGCTGCCTGAAGAAACGGTACAGGCCCGCATGTCCGACAGAATAGGGAGTGGCCTTTCTGCTGAAATTAACTGCACTCTCACTCTCATTCAGCTGTGAACACTGTCTTTAACGTTGCAATTAACTGCCTCTGCTGCAGGGAAGAGCGTTATAACTTTTAACCTTATAATGAAAATTTCTCAGAGTGAGAATATGCATTTTATTTTAAACTGAGACTCCAATCACCAGCAGTTGTTTTTAAAAATATTTTTACGGTTCATTTAAATAAATCAGGCAACTGCATTCGTAACTCTTTGCCAGTAACATACTAAATGAAGTTTATGTGAGGTTGAGGGGAAGAAGGAATCAAAAGGAGATTTGGGGGGGGGGGGTGGTAAGCAGGGCGGCCGGAAAAGGCATAGTGTTTATAGAAGCTGGAGAATGGGAAGCTCAAGTTCTTAGAGTGTGTGGGAGGAATAGGGGATAGTGGAAAGATGGACTGAGAAGAAACAAGTAGTGTTAAAGAGAGAGGGAAAGAGGGAGAGACAGAGGCTGGAAGGGAGACAGCACGTTTGAGTGAGAGGGAGATCGCGAGGGATGCGAGAAAGGCTCTGAAATAAATCATGGAATCCTAGGCCGGTGCTCCTGACATCAGTAGTGGGAAAGCTTTGGAGCACCGTATGTATGAGTATTTTAATAGACAGGACAGTCCAGAGATAGTCAGCATGGTTTTGTGTATCCCACGACATGCTATAGAGTTTCTTGAATAAGTAACGAAGAATGTTTCCAGGAGAGTTCATGAAGGCACTGCAGAGGATGATATCTAAATGGACATTTCCAAGAGATTTTATCAAAGTTCCGCATTGGAGTTTTGT
This sequence comes from Mobula birostris, assembly GCF_030028105.1. NCBI lineage: Eukaryota > Metazoa > Chordata > Chondrichthyes > Myliobatiformes > Myliobatidae > Mobula > Mobula birostris. The sequence continues at coordinate 54,293,340 of NC_092382.1, read as the reverse complement.
CAAGAAAATCCACGAGCTTTGCATTCAAGATGAGGTAGTACATTAGAGTAAACATTGGCGTAGTAGCAGGAGGCAGAGAGTGGTGGCAGATGGTTGCCTTTCTCAGTAGAGTCCTGTGACTATTGGAGAGCAGCACGTTTCGGTGCTGGGCATGGTAGCACTGAGGCCATGTCCATGTTGCTGGAGCAACAAATTTTGTTCCGTGTGTGTACCTCAGACATGAAGGTATGAGCATGAATATCTCGAACTTCCTGTAACGACCCCTTCCATTTCACCATTCTCCATTCTCATTTCCCTTTTTCACTTTTTCTGCTTACGTTCAAACCCAACTGCTGGCGGCGCCAAAAATCGGAAATAAAGCGCATCTCGTCTGGTGAATCGCAGACGGACAGAGAAGATTGTGATTTTTATTCAATTATTGCTACAACGAGAAAGTGGTAAATCTCTGTTATCATATCTCAGCCCACTGTCAAATCCAAGGTATTGTATTTAGGACTGAAAGCGGAGGCTAATATGTTCTCGGTTAGTCAGAACTTCACATTTAATTGTTGAGCATAGTGCGATTAATGTACACAGCAGCAAATACATCAGTGCAAGAATTGTGCCATATGGCAGAAAAGAGCACGTGGATTTACAATATTTTCGCCATTAGTGAGACGGGTGCAGTAGGAGCAGGACTGGCAGCTCAGGATTCCACCGCTCCGCTGTCAAAATGAGGCAGAGGGAGAAGTAATAAATGAGGAGGGGTGGCGTTACCAGTTAAGGAAGATGTCACATCAGGCTGGACTGGTGCAAGGCTGTAATAAGTAAGGTATGCCCATGCTGAATGGACTTTAGCTTTGGAGCGATGGTGTATGATACGTGTATTACAGGCCATTACAGCCCATCCTACAGACCGAGGGATTTAGAGGAACAAATTTGATGAGAAATTGCAGAGAATTCCAGGAAACATCAGTTTGTTATGGAAACTGACTGTTTATTCTTTTCTAGAGATGCTGCCTGTCATGTTGACTTCCTTCAGCATTTTGTGCGTTGGTCTGGATTTATAACACATGTCAGGTCTCTAATCTTTAAGTATTTGCGACATTGCCAGAATCTGTATTTGAATTGAGTAAGATCACGTTATTTCTTTATTTTTTTTTCGTTGCTTCTGCTCTTCGTCCGATCTTTCAGGAAACGTTTTATTTATTGGCGCTTATTTTATAAAATTTCCAACTGTATTACAATATAATATCTCCAGAGAAACGACACCAATTGCATTCTAACAAATTGTAATCAACTCTCGTCACGATAACTGCACGGTAGATGCACACTTCAGGTAAAAGCGGTTGAACGGGGTGAGCAGTGATTCTGGATTTGAGCTTGTCAGCACAGCTGCAGAACAGTAACATCTGGAGTAATTATGCCCCTTGGTTCTTCGCTCTATCGCTCAGGGCCGCAATGCCATCACAGCCTGTGTCGACAACAACCAAAACGAGTAATGTGCTGAATAGAGGGCTGTAGTTTCTTGATCCGATCGATATCAGCTATTACCTGATTGCAACGATCAGTAAAGGCGTTGGATAAATTTACATCTGAAGCTTGTACATAGAGGAGAAATTTAAAATGTGGATGCCGGAGAAATGTATTTCAGTGCATGACCAGTTTTCGCCCTGACGTCCTCACGTTGCTCACTTGAGACTACACAAGCGACAACATTATCGGCCGGATGAGTGAAGACGCCATCATCCTGGCCAGCAGTGTATATTAATTTTAGCTCAGTGATGGTTCAAGAGAAGCAGTGTTAACATCGGCGTGGTCAGTGACGTGTTAGTAAAAGCGCAGACTATTCTGTTTATTAAAAGGAAGTGTATCTTTGAACAATAAGTCAGGCCAAATTTCTTTGGGTCTGGAACATTACCCAGTCAAACTGTCTGCTTCATTTCTGCTATCGTCCAATCCCAAACCAGGTCTTAGCTCTGCAGTAGCTCAGACAAATGACCACGAGTGCGCCAAGTGGAGATTCTGTGCACACACATCGGCCTGTCTTTCATATTACTGCCCATCTGCAGAGACAGCTTTAGCCTGTTCCTTGCAATGTTGGGTCTCATTCGAGCATTATTCACAAAATATTACGAAACCTGTTCGAAGAAATGTCCGGTTTTTATCGCACACAAACATACAACTTACGTATTTTGTAACTCTGCACGTGCCGAACAATAACATTTTAACCACATCTCATTTGACGGTAATTAATCTGTTCAGTAATGTGCAATAATTCTCCCTTGTTGTTCCACACGGTCTGGTTAAAACAAAAAAAAAAACATAATCTCTGCATTCAGCACGTTTCCTAAATGTGTAAGTGTGTCAAACGTATGTTTACATGTATACGGGGATTTTCACAATTACAGTGACTATTTTATTCCTGATGTGGGACATCAGAGAAAAGACATATCTGTCCTGTGAACACGTTAGACCGTGAGGCAGAGGAATCGGATTAGACCCCCTGTCCTATCGACTCTGCTCCGAATTTACTCATGGCTGACCCTTTTTTCCCTCCTCTTTAACCCGAGTTCCCGGCCTTCGCCCATAATCCTTGATGCCATGCCAATCGAGACCCTACCAATCGCTGACTTGAATAAACCCAACGACGAGGAAGTCTCGATTTTCCTATGTCCACCACTGGTTTGCCTTATCGGAACCTACTGCATATAGGCTGAACCGAATTTCATTTAGATATGTAAAAAACAAAATATGCCGATGACTTGAAATTGGAACACGGCCCAATGTGATGATAAAAAAATAAAGGGATATACAGGGATATTGTTATGGTTTTATGGGCTCATGGTATGTCATGTAGTTTTCGCTGCGTCCACCGTGAGACTGGACAGACAATGAACTTACCAGTACACTGAATAAGCAGTGGCATTCTCTGTGTGAGGGATTGTGGGACGGAATGAGCTCTAATAATAACATTACGGTGCCAGGGCTGCAGGGTAATCATTTCTCCCTAACTGCCGTGTCACTCCAGATTTCTGTCCGGGAATAATAACAAAAGCCCAGCGCCAATACCATTATGTTCCACTGTTATTTTGGTCACTCGTTGGTAAATATCTCCTCTGAAAATTTGAGCAGATATAAGCAAGTCCATAACGATACGTTGAACTGAAAAAACTGTCCACGACACTTCACAAGTCTCTCGCTGTGCAGGGCGCTATAAATATAATTGATAATTGCACATTTGAAGCATTGATTCTGCGGTATGTAAGCGGTGGCATCTTTATTTGTCGCAGAAGAGCGGTCACTGAGAAGTAAATATATGATCAATATTTTCTGACATCCAGTGACAGTTTGCTCGGTGATGACTGGTCATTATCTATGACAGTATGATTGTGCTGAGGAACATTTTTATAAAGAGGGATTTAACACCCTAAGAAAGGTTTCACTGCTAACTTAGTGGCTTTTCTGTAGAAGCAGACTTTGGTTGAAATTTGGAGATTTCGGCTGCTTTGGAATGTGAACCGTCCAACCGGGGTGGGTGGATTCTGTTGTGTTCTGACGTCGGAGTGAGCTGGGGCCTTTTGTCCAGTGGGAGACGAAGTGAGAAGACACTGGGGAGAACAAGTCCTCGGGTAGGACCCGGTGGGAGACCCGTTTGCTCGAAATGGTTTGCGAGCGAATATCAGAAGATGCTGTGTGCTTCCACGCAGAGCGAGGGCCCAGAGCGTGAGTTCAGGATGAGCTCCAACTTGTGTACATTTGGTTGGTTAATTACAGTGGGTCGATTGCCTTTATTTCTTTCTTTGTCTTAATGACCCTTCAGTTAATTAACATTCATAAAGATAATTCCCTTAATCGTATGCAGTGTGTTCTCTGTAATAACGTGACGCTGAGTTATAACAGGGTAGTAAATTACACAACACACACATAAAGCGGAGTTTGGGGTGACAGAGCCATTTGAATCTCACGGGTCAGGCGGGAGCAGAGTGTGCATTTCCGGGAATCACGCAGACTCGGAAATCAGGAGATTTCAGGGATATTATTATAGCTTTATGGGGCTATGGTCTGACATGTAGTTTTCACTGCGTCCTCCATGAGACTGGACAGACAATGAACTTACCAGTGCACCGAATAAGCAGTGGTATTCTCTGTATGAGAGGTTGTGGGACCGAATGAGCTCTGATAATAACATTACGGTGCCTGGGCTGCTGTTCGGGGCTGAGAAATTAGGGGCGTTTCGTAGGCGCGTGAGTGAAAGTAAAATAGAGGACTAAGGTCAGGGAATCATTAGGTTGATCTTGGAGTAGGTTGCAAGGCAGGTGGTTTACACTTGAACTGAAAAGGGACTGATATCCTAGCGGGAAGGTTTCCTACGGCTGCTGGCAGGGGTGGGGCGGGGTGTACAGGTGAGGGTTAAACTAGACCTGACACTGGATGGGAACAGGACTGCCCCAGAACAGGGAGTGGAGGGGTTGTGGAGACAGATGTTGTAAAAACCACACACAAAGTCAGGAATGAAAAGGTCCAGCATGGGCCGACTCGTGATCTCACCTGAAGATGTTTCAATGCACGAAGCATTGTATGAAAGGCAAATGAGCACAGGGCCGGAATAGGAAAGTGGAATTACTATACTTTAGCCATGAGTGAGACGCTTACGGTAGAAGCAGGACTGCCAGCTCAGTATTTCGCCGCCCCGTTGTTTAACACGAAAGAGTGGGGGTGGGGGCGTAGTAAATGAGGAGTGGTGGGTTACTAGTGAAGGAAAATATCATAGTCAGTCCGGACTGGATAACTCAGCTGGTAAGACGCTCCATGTACGACGTAGTAAGAAGAAAGGTATGCCCATGGAAAAGAGGCTCTGCCTTTGGAGCGATGGTGCACGATGGGTGTGTTACAGGGCATTAAACACCATCAAACAGTCCGATAGAATTAGAGGGTCACACTTGAAGAGAAATGGCCGAAAACCTCACGAAACATAAGGTTGTAATAACAGCTGGTTTGAACTTTCCAAGTTTTAACTGGGAAACTGGTAACCCATAGTGTGAAAGGAATAGATGGAATAGAGGTTGTGAATAGATGCTCTGGATAGTTTCTTAAGCAGTAGATAAAAACCCGAAATGACGAAGACTGCGATTCTTGATCTTCTCTGAGGGAACGAGAGAGGACCGGTGGCAGAAGGTTGCCTCGGGGATCACTTTGCATCCACTAGTCCGCAGGCCATTAGTTTGAGTTAAACATGAAAAAAACAGGCCTGGTTCTCGGGCTGCGATTTTAGATTGGAGACAGAAACAATCTTGTTGGTATCAGAGAGGATTTTGCAAGTGTCCTCTGGGACATTCTATTGTAAGTGGAAGGTCTTCAAAAGTGAAATTTCGAGAGCGCAAAGTTCGCACGGGCCCGTCAGAATAAATGGTAAACATAACAGTGTCGGGAACCTGGAATTTCAAGTGATATGCAGGCCCAAGTGAAGAAAGGAAATGAGGCGAGTTGCAGGTTCAGTAATGTGTTTATGGGGGTGTAGGAAATGCAAGAGAACGTTTATCAAAGAGAGGAGGAGGGTGAGAGAATGATATGATTTTGTCCGAGTTGAATCGTAAGGAATGCTGCACATATCTTAAGATCAAAGGTATTTCAAGAAACGTAATTCGTCTTCTGGAACTAGGACCATAGCTAATCCACATGTGGTGCCAAATGTGCTGATGTTTTGCATCTGTATTTATCCAGGAAACCGACACAGTCTATTGAGGAAAGCAAAATTGAATCATCTTTGTGGACTCTACAGAGATTGCCGAGGAGAAGGCCTTTGCTGTCTTGAGGCAGATTCCAGTGGATAAATCCCGAGAACCGGTCAAGGTGTTCTTTCAGGCCCAGCGAAAGGATGAACTTGCAGGATACCTGTGAGTAGCGGAGTTCTACAGAGACCGGTGCTGGTACCTTTGATGTTTACATCTGTATTAACGATCTGGATGATGATGTGCCTCAGACAGAATCAGTAATTTAAATCACACACATCAAAGTTTCTGGTGAACTTTGATGTGTCTTGCTAGAATTTCCAGCATCTGCAGAATTCCTCGTGTCAGGAATTTAATTGTTGATCATGGTGCGAGTACTGTACTGAGCTGCAGATACTTCAATGTAAGAAGTATTGTATTAAAAGGCGGATGAGACCATGGTATGAATGAGCACGTGGATTTACTATATTATCGCCATTAGTGGGATGGTTGCAGTATGAGCAGGACTGGCAGCGCAGTATTCCACCGCTCCGCTGTTTAAGATGAAGCAGAGGGGGAAGGAATAAATGAGGAGGGATGGCGTTACTAGTTAGGGAAGATGTCACATCAGGGTGGATTACAGAATTCATCTAGTGAGGCGTTCAATGTGGAACGTAGTAATAAGAAAGGTATGGCCATGTTAAAGGGGCTTTGGCTTTGGAGCGATGAAGTATGATAGATGTATTACACGGCATTACAGCCCAGCCAAGTGTCCGTGGGAGTTAGAGGAACAAATGTGAAGAGAAATTCCTCAGAATTTGAGCAAACGTCAGTTTGTTATAGGAGCTGGGGTTAAATTTCCAGGTTTTGACTGGGACTCCCAAAGTGTAAAAGGACAAGATGGAATAGACGTTGTCATCTATTTTCTGGAATGTTTTCTTAATCAGTAGATAAAAGTCCCAAATGAGGGAGTGTGCGATATTGATTTGCATTTAGGGAAGGAGGGAGGCCAGGTGGCACAATTTTGTACAGGGGAACACGTTGCATCCAGTAGTCCGAAGGACATTAGCTTTAAAGTAAATATGCAAAAGAAAAACAGATCGGGTCCGCGGTCTGCGTGCTTAAACCAGCGGACTCGAGGAGAGCCCAGCGTTCTTCCGTTGCTTAAGATAGGTTCTAAATTAATCTGTGAAATTTTAGCCTTCTGAGCTTGCTATCAGTCGTGGGAAAGTTATTAAAAGATATTGTAAGGGACCAAATAATTTCATTGTATCCACTGCGGCACCACCAATTTCCGCACTTACCTCCCACGGAGTCTGACCTATTCCTAATCGGAGTCTACAATTCGCCTAAGGGACAGAAAATAACATTTATAAGCTTTATGAAATATCATGTAGGCTCATATTTTATGAATTACACAGTAATTGTCGAATTTATATTCTGAGCAGTATTTGACCTCCCCGAAATTGCATAGTTGGCAATAAACTGCACTGGGCCTCAGAGAATCCGGTGAGATTCGAACAGCGATGGACACGTTCTGTGGATTCAGCTTGGGAGAAGCAACCGGTCAGATGGAGTCCAATATTAGAAAGGAGGTCACTCACCTCGGTCGAAGAGGCGGTAATGGTGAAGAGCTGAGGTGGTGAGGGAGATTTTGAAATGTTGTAGGCAGTGAAGAAAGTCAAAGGTACAATGTATATAATCCAAGCATTATTGGGTATACGACTGGAAATAACTTTGCAGGATTATTTCTGACTTTACTGAGATTGCATTGTTTTTCGATCATTGGCCTACATAAATCAATACATTGAGCACAGGAAATGGGATTTTTGCTGGTGTAGTATAAGGCATTGCTGAGGCTGAATTTGGAGTATTGTGCGTAGTTTTGGTCGCCTACCTACAGGAAAGGATACAGAGTAAGAGTACAGAGAAAAATTACCAAGCGGTTGCCTGGTATGGACGACCTGACTGATAAGATAACGTTTCAGAGTATTGGACTTCATTCCTTGGGACTTGGAGCAGTGAGCGAAGCTTTGAGAGTGGTGCACAAAATTATGGGGGTACAGATATAACCATATAAACATACAACAATTACAGCACGGAAACAGGCCAGGTCGGCCCTTCTAGTCCGTGCCGAACTCTTACTCTCACCTAGTCCCACCGACCTGCACTCAGCCTATAACCCTCCATTCCTTTCTTGTCCATATATCTATCCAAATTATCTTTAAATGACATCATCGAATCTGCCTCAACCACTTCTGCTGGAAGTTTGTTCCTCACAGCCACCACTCTCTGAGTAAAGACGTTCCCCCTTATGTTACCCCTGAACTTCTGCCCTTTATATCTCAAATCTTGTTTGAATCTCCCCGACTCTCATTGGAAAAAGCCTATCCACTTCAACTCTATCTACCCCCCTCATAATTTTAAATACCTCTATCAAGACCTCCCTCAACCTTTTACGCTCCAAAGAATAAAGACACAACTTGTTCAACCTCTCTCTGTAACTTAGGTGATGAAACCCAGGGAACATTCTAGTAAATCTTCTCTGTACTCTCTCTATTTTGTTGACATCTTTCCGATAATTCGGTGACCAGAACTGTACACAATACTCCAAATTTGGCCTCACCAACGCGTTGTACAATTTCAACATTACATCCGAACTCCTATACTTAATGCTCTGATTTATAAAGGCCAGCATACCAAAAGCTTTCTTCACCTCCCTCTCCACATGAGATTCTACCTTCAGGGAACTATGCACCATTATTCCTAGATCCCCCTGTTATACTGCATTCTTCAATGCCCTATCATTTACCGTGTATGTCCTATTTTGATTAGACCTACCATAATGTAGCACCTCACAATTATCAGCATTAAACTCTGTCTGCCATTTTTCAGCCCACTCTTCTAACTGGCCTAAATCTGTCTGCAAGTTTTGAAACCCAACTTCATTTTCCACAGTGCCAGCTATCTTAGTATCATCGGCATACTTTCTAATCCAATTTACTACCCCATCATCCAGATCATTAATGTATTCGACAAACAACGTTGTACCCAGTACAGATCCCTGAGGCACACCCCTCATCACCGGACTCCACTCTGACAAACAGTTATTCACCACTACAGTCTGGCGTCTCCCATCCAGAAACTGCTGAATCCATTCTACTACTTCAATATAAATACCTAATGATTCAACCTTCCCAACTAACAGTCCATGTGGAACCTTGTCAAAAGCCTTACTGAAGTCCATATAGACAGCATCCACTGCTTTACCCTCGTCAACTTTCCTAGCAACGTCTTCAAAAAAATAATGGAAAAAGAGATTTGTCAAACATGGCCTTCCACGCACAAATCCATGTTGTCTACTCCTAATCAGACGTTGTCCATCCAGATAATTATATACACTATCTCCAAGAATACTTTCCATCAATTTACCCACAACTGACGTCAAACTCACAGCCTGATAATTGCTAGGTTTACTCTTAGAACCCTTTTTAAACAATGGAACAACATGAGCAATAAAACAATCCTCCGGCACCATCTACGTTTCTAATGACATTTGAGATATTTCTGTCAGAGCCCCTGCTCTTTCCACACTAACTACTCTCAAGGACCTAGGAAATATCCTGTCAGAACCCGGAGACTTATCCACTTTTGGTATTCCTTAAAAGCTCCAGTACCTCCTCTGCTTCAATCATCATAGTTTCCATAACTTCCCTACCTGTTTGCCTTATCTTGCACAAGGCAATATTATTCTCCCCATTGAACACCGAAGAAAAGAAATAGTTTTGCATGGCCCAAATCTCTTCTGGCTCCACACATAGCTGTCCACTCTGATTCTCTAAGGGACCAATTTAATCTCCCACTATCCTTTTCCTATTAATACAACTGTAGAAACCCTTTGGTTTTATTTTCACCTTACTTGCCACAGCAACCTCATATCTTCTTTTAGCTTTTCTAATTTCTTTCTTAAGATTCTTTTTATATTTTTTATATTTCTGCAGTTCCTCATTTACTCCATGCTGCCTATATTTATTGTAGATATCTCTCTTTTTCCGAACCGTGTTTCCAATATCCCTTGAAAACCATGGCTGTCTCAAACGCTTAACCTTTCCTTTCAACATAACAGGAACATAAAGATTCTGTACCCTCAGAAATGCACCTTTAAATGACCTCCATTACTCTATTACATTCCTCCCATAAAACAATTTGTCGCAATCCACTCCTTCTAAATCCTTTCGCATCTCCTCAAAGTTATTCTTTCTCCAATCAAATATATCAACCCTCGGTCCAGACTTATCCTTCTCCATAATTATATTGAAACTAAAGGCATTGCGATCACTGGACCCGAAGTGCTCCGCATCACAAACCTCCGTCATCTGCCCTATCTCATTCCCTAACAGGAGAGTCAACACTTCTCCTTCTCTGGTTGGTACCTCTATGTATGGCTGCAAAAAACAAAAAAATCATGCACACATTTTACAAACTCCAAACCGTCCAGCCCTTTTACAGTACTTTTACAGTATGGGCTTCCCAGTCTATGTTTGGAAAATTAAAATCTCCCACAATCACAACCTTGTGTTTACTCCAAATATCTACTATTTCCTTACAAATCTGCTAGGATAAATGCAGGCTGAAATTTTCCACTGAGTTTGGATGCACTAACAATCAGAGTCATGTGTTAATGGTGGAAGGTTTAAGGGCAACATGAAGCAGTTTGCAGTTGGAAGGCGGGGCTGAAGGGCCTGTTTCCATATGATACTGTTCTACAACTCGCTGACTCATTCATCATTAATTGATAATGCAGATATCTGGATTAATGTCCAAATAAATATCATAAGTTAAATTCTTCACAGCTGAATTCTCCCAAAATACTTTAACAGCGTGCTGATGTTGTGAAGTCCACTCAAACTGCCCACCTGTTGATCCCACACACTCACTCTCGCCGATCATCCATAGATATTGTAATACACAAAATGATGGAGGAACTCAGCAGGTCAGGCAAAGTCTATGGAATTGAATAAAAATTCGTCTTTTCGAGCTGAGACCCTTCAGAGAAATTAGAAATGAAGAAGCAAAATTGATTGATTAGGAAGGTTTTGGTTGTTGTTCTGTGAGATATGCAGCTCAGTGTCTCTGTGAAGTCAGCTGCCTGGACACGCAAATTTCGTTCTGCTGAAATCAAATCCACCGTCACCCTTGTTCAGTTGTGAATACTGTGTCTTTAATACATTAAACCATTTCTACTAAAGTGAAGACCGATGGAACCTTTAACAGTCTAAAGAAGGTGACCAGGGGCCAGAAGCTGCATAGTTATTTTTAACCCTAACCCAATCATCCGCAGTTGTTTTAAAACATATTTTTTTTTTGCCATTTGAACAAATCAGACCGTATCATCCTTAACCTTTGCCACCTTTTAACTGATGTTGATGTGCGGCTGAGAGTGCGATGGGGAGTGCGGGTGAGGGGAAGGAAGAGGCAGAAGGAGAGTGCATGGGTGAGCATGGAGAGGGGATGGGGGCACGGTGTGTGTGAAAGGTGCAGACAGGGAAGCTGAAGGTGGATGAATATGTGGGCAAGAAGAGGGATCAAGAGTGTGCAGAGTGGAGAGAGAGAGGAGAGGGGAGAGATAAAGAGATATAGACAGTACAAACAGAGCGAAATTGAGAGAGAGGGGGAATAGGAGGTAGAGTGCACGGGTAAGTGAGAGGTATAGAGCGTGGGATGTTGGAAAGGCTCATAAATCAAACAGAGAATTATAGGCCACAGTAATATTTTGAAGCAACGACTTATATTTCGTCTTCGAAGCAAAAGAGTGCAACAAGATTTACAAATAAATGACTCTGAATTGATTTTACATATACGAAAAACAAAATGGGCCAGTGACTCGGAATGTAAACCCGGCCCAATGCGATGACAAAAAATAAAGCGTGAACGTTTCTCCTTTTCCGCCGGGTCACCTGCGATATCAATCCACAAATAAGTACAAAAGCCCAGGGCGAATACTGTACCATCATGTTTCACTGTTATCTTATTCATTCGTTGTTAAATATCTCCTCTGATATGTTTATCAGGTATAAGCAAGTCCCCATAACGTTATGTTGAAAGGAAATCCGGTCCACATCATTTCAGACATATCCCCCTGTGGAGGGCGCTTTAAACATCATTGATAACAGCACATTTGTGATAGTCATTCTGCAGTATGTCAGTTGTGACGGTTTTATTCGCTACAAATGGCGAGCACTAAGAAGTAAACATATGGCCAATATTTTCTGACAACCAGTGACAGTGTGGTGGGTTATGACTGGGCATTATCACTGGCAGTGTGATGTGCTGACGAACATTTTTATAAAGATGTGTGTCACGCCCTGGAAGAAGTCTTTATTGCTATTGTAATGGTCTATATGGAGAAGCCGTGTTTATAGAACATAGAACATAGAATAGTACAGACAGTACAGGCCATTCGGTCCGCAATGTTGTGCCGACCCTTAAACCCTGCTTCCCATATAACCCCACACCCCACCTTAAATTTCTCCATGTACCTGTCCAGTAGTCTCTTAAATTTCCCGAGAGTATCTGCCTCCACCACTGACTCAGGCAGTGTTTTCCGCGCACCAACCCTCTCTGAGTGAGGAATCTTCCTCTAATATCCCCCTTGAACTTCCAACCCCTTCCCAGAAACTCATGTCCTCTGGTATTGAACAGTGGTGCCCGAGGGAAGACGTGCTGTCTGCCCACTCTATCTGCTCCCCTTAATATCTTGTACACCTCTATCATGTCTCCTCTCATCCTCTTTCTCTCCAAAGTGTAAAGCCCTAGCTCCCTTAATCTATGATCATAATCCATACTCTCTAAACCAGGTAGTTTCCTGGTAAATCTCCTCTGTACCTTTTCCAATGCTTCCACATCCTTCCTATAGTGAGGCGACCAGAACTGGACACAGTACTCCAAGTGTGGCCTAATCAGAGTTTTACCGAGCTGCATCATTACCTCGGGACTCTCAAATGCTATCTCTCGACTTATGAAAGTTAATACCACATAAGCTTTGTTAACTTCCCTATCTAATTGTAAGGCAACATTCGTTAAGTTTATAGCTGGAGATTTCCGATGCCTCGGAATGTGAGCCGTCCAATGAGCGGGGTGTGCTTTTCTGTTGTGTACTGACGCCGTTGTGAGCCGGGGTCATTTGTTCGGCGGGAGACGAAGGGAGAAGACGCAGGGGAGGACCAGTGTCGGATAGGACCCGGTGGGAGACCATTTGTTCGAAATGGATTGCGAGCGACGATCGGAAGGTGGTGAGAGCTTCCACGCAGACCGAAGTCCAGCGCGTGAGTGACAGGAAAGTTGAAGATGAACTCCAACGTGTTCACATTTGACTGGTTAATTATAATACGCCCTTTTTCTTTCTTTATATCATTTCTTTAATGACCCTTTGTTAAGTAACATTAAGTAAATATGATTCCTTTCATCATATGCAGTTTGCTGACTGTTATTTCTTGGCACTGATATACAACAGCGTAGCAAATTACACCGCACCCACACAAACCAGTGTTTGGGGTGTCAGAGCCATCTCACGGGATTGACGGGAGCAGAGTGTGTATTTCGTAGACTTAAACAGACAGAGAAACAGGGTCAGTCAGCGATATAGTTATCGTTTTATGGGTCACTGTTTTATATGTAGTTTAAACTTTGTCCATCGTGAGACTCGAGAAGCAATGGAATTACCAGTGTACTGAGAGAATGTTCTGAATAAGAAGTGGTATTCTCTGTGCGAGAGACCGGGTGACCGAATAAGCTGTGATAATTACATTGCAGTTTTGATGGAACTGGACAAGCAATGACATTTTCTATGTTGCCGGTGGCATGTCAGAGAAAGCACTGATAACACCAGCAAGGTCTATGATGGCCCTGCAGGACAGTGACAGATTTTCTCATTGCTGTAATGGACCCATTGGAAGGAGGAAAATAGGGCACTCATCTCCTCACGTCGCACAGAAATCTTAAAGCATCTGTCTCATATCTCTTGTGTTTCTCAATCTATGGTGAAGTATCATTATGTTCTTTGGAAACTTCCTTCACATTTGAACAATATATTTGTATGAATTATTGTTATTTTAAACGAACATGAACCGCCATAACAGAAAAAAGAACAGATATTTTTGTGAGTACTCGACAGAAATCTCACCACCACTACTACTCTACTGCCCCTCGGTGATCATATTGGTTATTGTACCAGAGAAAGTGTCAGACCTGGTGCGAAAACACTCAGAGGATGTGCAATTCCAAAAAAAAAAGCATTAATAACTCCTTAACGTTTACCTTTGACGCGTAAGATGTGCAGAAGAATGGGAAAATATTGAATTTGGGGAGGGAAGGGACTATGCTATTGCGTAAGATCGTGAGATCATAAATTGGGAACAGATGTACTGGGAAATGCACTAAACTAATATAGAGATTGTTAATGGAGAACTTGCATTGGGATTTTCATAGATTTGACTCAATTGAGAAGGAAAAGAATGATAGGATATGGAGACATGGTTCATAATAAATATGAAAACCCTACTCAAAAGGAAGACGGAAGCGCACTTTACGAAGCAAGGGTCAGAGAAGGCTCGAGTATTACAAGGCATCTAGGAAGGGAGTTGGAAATGGAGCTAATATTGCGCGAAGGGAATAGCAGAAGGCGTTGCTGAGTAGGATGAAGGAAACAATCAGGAGGTATAGACGCACATGAGAATAGGGAGGACTGATCATGGATAAAACCGGGAACGTGCTGGAGTAACAGGGGAGCAGCAGCTGTCAGTAATGAATAAGTTGCTTCAGTATTCACACATGGGGGGGCATTAACCGCTGGGAAAGCCAACTTGTATAGTGTTTAAAGCAGGGGTAAATAGGTTCTGATTGGACTGGACATCCAAAGGGACGAGAAGAAGCTGGCAGAATGGAGTTGTGGGAATGGTAAATTAGTCATGATGGAATTTTGGAGCAGAATGGTCCAAATTTCCTAATTCTGCGTCATTTGGAGGAGGACTTGGAAGTTTTAAAGACAATGCAGAATAGATTTACCGAGATGCTACTCAGGTAAGAGATTAAGTCTAATGAGGAAACGTTGAGGGTTCTCTGGATTTTGGATTTTGTGCGAAGGAATATGGCAGATTTCATGATAGAAGAGTATAAGGTGTAAGCGGTATTGAGGGATTGTGCAGCAAGACATTATCTTGGGTGTAAGTGGCTAATAGGAGGGACATAACATTAAGATAATCGGAGGAAATTATACCGCGCTGTGACATGTAACCTTTTTTTTCCACACAGATAATGCTTCGAGCCTGGTGTTCGGTGCTGAGACTTTAGCGATATTTCAGACAAAGTCAGGAATGAAAAGGTTCAGCATGGGTCGACAACTGTGCTCATCTGCAGATATTCCAATACAAAAAGCATTGCATGAAAGCCAGCTGAGTCCAGGGCATAGATAAGCTCATGTAACTACTATATTTAACCATTTAGAAGCAGAGGGGGACGCATTAAATGAGATTGTAGGGCACTGCATAACACCCATCAGTCCGGTGGATTTAGTGGATGACATTTGAAGAGAAAATGCAGAAAATTGCAGGAAACATAGTTTGTGATAACAGCTGATTTAAACTTTCCAATTTTTGACTGCGACTTCCATAGTGTAAAAAAAACTAGATGGAATATTGGTTGTGAGATATATTGTGGAAATTTTTTTTTATTTTTTAAGCACCAGATAAAAGTCCCAAATGAACGACTGGACGATACTTGATCTGCATTTAATGAACGAGACAGGGTAGGTGGCAGAAGTTTTTCTAGCGGAACACTTTGTATCCAGTAGTCTGCAGGCCATTAGTTTGAAAGTATCTAAGCAAAAAACAGGCCTTGTTCTTGGATTGCGATTTTAGATTGCACATATTTTAATCTTGCTGTTGTCAGAAACGATTTTGCAAGTGTCGACTGGGACAGGCCGTTTTCTGTCAAAGGTGTACGTGGTAGGTGGGAGTTCTTCAAAAGTAAAATTTTGAGAGAACAAAGTTTGTACGGACCTGTCACAATAAAGAGTAAACCTAACAGGTGTCGAGAACTTGGAATGGAGGCTGAAGTGAAGAAAAAACAGGAGATGAATTACAGGTGTAATGAGGTGCTTATCTAGTGCAGGGAATGCAAGAGAACACTTTAGAAAGAGAGCAGAAGAGTCAAGAAAGGATGATTTTGCCCTAGTTCAATCGTAAGGAATGCTGCACATAGTTTCAGAGCAAAAGGATTTCAAGAGATATAATTAGACCACTGGAAGGTGAGAATTGGACAATAGCGAATCCAAATGTGGTGCCAAAAGCGCTAATTTTTTTTGCATCTGTATTTGTCTAGGAGTCGGATGCAGTTTATCGACGTAAAACAAAACTGAATCAACTTCCTGGACTCTATACAGATTACAAAGGTGGAGACGTTTGGATGAGGCACATTAGAGTGGATAAATCACCCGAAGCTGACAAGGTGTTCCTTCGGACCTCGCGAAAGGAAAAACTTGCAGGAACCCTAGCAGAGATATTTACATCATTCTTAAACAAGATAACTGGAAGGTAGCAAATGTTGTTCCGTTTGTTTAAGAAATGCTCTAAAAATAATCTATACATTTATTGTCTGTGAGCCTGACATCATTAGTGGGAAAGTTATTGGAAGGTATTTTAATAGGCCGGATACATGAGTTACTTTTTAGATATTGACTGATTAACGATAGTCCACTTAGCTTCGTTTGTGGCAAATCGTGTCAAAGAAGTTACCAGGAATGTTGTTGAAGAAAAAATATTGGCTGCTGTCGACGTGGAATTTTGCAAGACATTTGACAGTTTCCCGCAATGTTGAGTCATTCTGCTATGAAAATGAGGTAGTAAATTTATGAGACATTTGCTTTGTGAAAGGAACCAGAGATTGGTAGCAGATGATTGCCTCTCTAACTGGATACCTGTGACAAGCGGAGAACTGCACAGACTGATGCTGGCTCCTTTGCTGTTTAAATCTGTATCAACGATCTGGATGATAATGTGCTAAATTGCAACAGGAAATTTGTGGATGCTGCCATGACAGGGAGAATGATAGACAGAGAGGAATGGTATCATGGTGTGTGGTCGAATATAGAGCAGCTGGGAACAAATAGGTTAAGGTTAATGCTGCCGTAAAGGAAGCTGTTGGCATATTATCCATCATAAATCAAAGTACAGAGCACAGGTGATAAAATGTTATCTTTAAGTTGGACAAGACATGGCTGAGGCCACACATGAATTATTATGAAGTATGGTAAACTTCCTACAGGGAATATGTACATAAATACGTTGAAAAGGGTGCAGAGAAAATTTACAAGGACTTTGGCCCGACTGGTGGACCTGAGATACAAGGAAATCGATAATGAGTTTTGACTTCAATCCCTGATGCGTAGAAAATTAAAATGAGACTGCTTCCATTACTCTCTATATCTACACCCATCTTAATTTTATATACCTCTATCCCCTCTTTCTTCTACGCTCCAGGGAATAAAGTCCTAACCAATTCAACCTTTCTCAGTAGCTCAGTTTTTCAAGTCCCGGCAACATCCGTGTAAACCTTTTCTGCACTCTTTCAATCTTCGTAATATCCTTCCTGTAATTTGGTGACCAAAACTGCAAACAATACTCCAAATTTGGCCTTACCAATGCAGTATACAATCTCACCATAACATTCCAACTCTCACACTCAATACTTTGAATTATAAAGGACTTTGAGATAAGGTCGGAAGCTCTCATTACGGCCCTATCTATCTGTGATACCACTTTTAGGGAACTTTGTATATGTATTCCCCAGTCCCTCTGTTCAACAGCACTCCTCAGTGCCCTACCATTTACCTTGCATTTTCTACTTTAGTTTGTCCTTCAAAAGTGCCATACCACACACTGGTCTGTATTAAACTTCATCTGCCATTTTTCAGCCCATTTTTCCAGCTGGTCCAAATCCCTCTGCAAGCTTTGAAATCCTTCCTCATTCTCCACTGCACCTTCACTCTTTGTATCATCAGCAAAGGATACTTTAGATGTGTGGGTATGGAGGGCTATGCCGACTGAAGTAGGCAATTTAAATATCTCGGCCGAAGGGGCGGTTTTGTGCTGTTCTTTCCTAAGGGACCATGACTGCCTGACCACTGATTCATAACACAGAATCAGGTTGATTATATCGAAATCCGAAATGACTATAGCTTGATTTATTCACCGAGAATATTCTAACAGCGTGGATAATTCTGTAGCATCTCAGCAGGTCCTGTAACAACAGCAAAAAGAATAACATATAGAGATTTCGTGCCGTCATACTTCAGTGCAACTGGAATGTGCGGGTTGTTTTTCTGTGAGAATCTGAGCTAAGAGTCTGTCTATAAGCAGCCACCTGAACTCTCACATTCCTCAGAATAAGGAGTGTACGTTCTGTTAAAATCAAATCGAACTGCTTCGACATTCCAATGTGAACAAAGTAATTTAAATTCTGCTTAGCGACAGGTAAGGTACCGGAGGATTTGAGTTCGCTTACGAAAGGCTCAGAGACACAGCCAAGTAATTACACACCAGTGCTCCTGACATCAGTGGTGGAAAAGTTATTTGAAAGACCGAATTTGTGAGAATTTCAATAAATAGAATGGATTGGGTATAACTTTGTGTATTCATGGTAATCTTATAGAGTGTTTCGAAGAAGTTAAGAATAATACTATTCGGAACGTTGATGAAAACAAGGCAGTGTACGCTGTTTATCTGTACTTTATCAAGAAATTCAACAAGTTGCCGCGTGGGGAGTTTGTCAACAAATTCCCCGTCATTCAAGATGAGGTGGTAAATTGGAGTGGACATTGAAGTTGTGGGAGATGGCGGATAGCGCTATTGAATGGTTGCCTCCCTGACGAGAGGCCCGTATATAGTGGAAAGCCAGAGGGATCGGTGTTGCATCCATGTTTGTTATCTATAGGAAAGATCTGGATGATAATGTGGTTAATTGGATCTGTATATTTGCCAATAACACTCGGATTCTACGGAAGACAGCAGTTGCCGGATCCCTAACAGAGATGTTTAAATCATCCTTAGTCCAGAGGGCTGGATGATAGCCAATGCTGTTCAGCTGTTTAAGAGCGGTTTTAAAATAATCCAAGAAATTATAGGCCTCTGAGCTTGACCTCAGTAGAGAGAAGGCTATTGGAATGTATTCTAGCGGACCAGAAGTATGAGTGTTTGGATAGATAATGGCTGATTAAGGATACTCAGCAATTCTTCGTAAGTGGTAAGTCGTGTCAAGGAAGGTACCAGGAGTGTGGATGAGGGCACGGCAGTGGATGTTGTATACATGGATCTTAGCAAGGCATTTGACAAAGTCCTGCATGGAAGATTTATTCTCTCGGCTTTGAAAATGAGGTAGTAAATTTGATGAGACCTTTGGTTTGAGGATGAAGCCAGAAAGTTGTAACAGATGGTTGCCTCCCCGATTGGAGACCTATGAGTAGGGGCGTACTGCAGGGATTTGGAAATTTTAAACTCTATGCGGAATAGATTTACCGAAATGCTACTTAATTAAGAGAGAAAAAAAAGATATGAGGAAACGTTAAGGGATCTCTGGTTTCTGTCCCTGGAGAGGACTATGATAAATTTCTTGATAGAAGACTATAAGGTAATAGGAGGTATTGAGAGATTGGACAGCCAGAGATGATCGAGGGCTTAAGTGGTTAATAGGAGACACGTGAGTGAAAGAAAAAAGTAAAGGGTTAAACGGAGAGAATGGTTTCATTGACCTTGGAGTCGACTGCAAAGAAATGAAGGTACTAGTCGCTTTAGCGGGAAGGTTCACTAGGGCTGCTCGAGGTGGGTGGGCGGGGATGGTGGGAGGTGGGAGGGTAAATCGAGACATTGAAATGATGGGAACAAGACTACCGCGGAACAGAGAGTGGAGAGGTTGTGGAGACAGAAGCTGTGAAGGCCTCAGACAAAATCAGCAATTTAGATGTTCAGCATGGTTCGAATAATAACTTCAGCTGCAAATTATACAATGTATTGTATGAAAGGCGAAAGAGCTCAGGGCATGAATAAGCACGTCGAATCGCTATATTTTCGACGTTAGTGAGAGGGTTGGAAGAGGAGCAGGCCTGGCAGTGGAGTACTCCACCTATCCGTTGTTTTAGATAAAGTGGATGGGGAAGCATTGAATGAGAAGAGGTGGCGTTAATAGATAAGAAAGCTGTCACAGTCTCGTTGTGTCATAACGGGGGCGCTGGGAGCAGACGCAAAAGCAAGACACAGACACTGAAGTACCAGGAGCAGGATTAGGTGTGAAAAGAAAACGGGGGAAGTGGGGAAGAAACGACGCTGGATGAGACTAAGATACAGGACCTAGTCTAGGAAAACAGGATCAGGATACGGAACAAGGAACTTGGAACCCGGCTTCAACTCCGAGCCGGAAACTATACAAGGACCCAGAACCTGGATCTTGACTCGGGCTCGGACCCCGGAACTAGGCGAGGACATTACATGCCTACAGAACAGGACGTGGAACTCCTGAAAAGGACGTGGAACTCCTTCACAGGACGAGGCACATGGACAGTGCAAGAACTCAAAGCCTTGACTTGGACAGGACAAGGTTCCTGGACGTGGCTTGGACAGGACGAGGTACTCCTGGGCTGGGCGAGGCACAAGGACAGGAAGAGGTACTCCTGAGCTGAGCGAGGCACAAGGACAGGACGAGACCCCAAAGTCTTGTCTTGGTCTTGGGAGACAGGAACACAGAACACAGAGCCTTGCTCTTGGGAGCCAGGAACGCAGAACACAGAAACTTGGTCTTGGGAGACAGGAGCGCAGAAGACAGAGCCTTGGTCTTCAGAGGCAGGTACATGGAACACAGAGCCGGGACCCCTCCTTAGGAACAGGACGTAGGGCCGGGACTCATACACAGACCACAGAGAGACATTTCCTAACACAAGGGGGAAGTGGGGAAGAAACGACTAAGATACAGGTCCTAGTCTGGGACGAGACTAAGGAAACGGGATCAGGACAAGGAACAAGGAACTTGGAACCTGGCTTGAACTCCGAGCCAGATACTAGACAAGGACCCGGAACGTGGGTCTTGCCTTGGGCTCGGACCCCGGAACTAGGCGAGGACATGACATGGCTACAGAACAGGACGTGGAACTCCTTCACAGGACGAGGCACATGGACAGTACGAGAATTCAAAGCCTTGACTTGGACAGGACGAGAATTCAAAGCCTTGACTTGGACAGGACGAGGTTCTTCGACGTGTCTTGTACAGGACGAGGTTCCTGGGCGTAGCTTGGAGAGGACGTGGTTCCTGTACCTGGCTTGGACAGGACGAGGCACAAGGACAGGACGAGGTACTCTTCAGCTGAGTGAGGAACAAAGACAGGAGGAGACACCAAAACCTTGACTTGGTCTTGGGAGACAGGCACGCAGAACACAGAGCCTTGGTCTTGGGAGACAGGAGTGCAGAACACAGAGCGTTCGTCTTCAGAGGCAGGTACATGAAACACAGAGCCGGGACCCCTCCTTGGGAACAGGACGTAGGGCCGGGAATCATACACAGACCACAGAGAGAGATTTCTAAACACAAAGTAGCGGCAAACGGCCGGACCCACCTAGCGAAGGCGTGGACACAGTGACTGTTCCTAACAAAAGGTAGCAGCAAACGGCTGGAACTACCTAACAAAGTCGTGGAGACAGAGACGGTTCCCAACTCAACGATAGACAGTTCTTTACCTTGACACAGCAAGGCTCTGGTTACGCTCCGGTGGTAGAACTTGACAAGGTTGCAGGGCAAGGCTCCAGACACACGTTGCCGGGCAAGGCTCCGGGCAAGGCTTCAGGCAGAAGGTGAAAGGGAAGGGAAGGGAACAGTCCAGCAAATGAAGCGGAACCCAGGAGCTGTTTATGTAGTAAGACCAAAACCAGAATTATGTCCCTCAATTAAAGCACACAACAGGACAAGGGAAAACCGGATAACCTAGAATATGGTTCGATGGAACGGACCGTGAAACTGAATGCGGACTTCACGGACCGGACCATGAGAGGTTGGACTGGAAAACTAACCTAGTGAACCGTCCTATGTGGAACGGAGTAACAAGAAAGGTATGTCCATGTTAAAGGGTCTTTGACTTTGGAGAGATTGCGTTTGATGTTTATGTTACAGGTCATTAAGCTTATCTACAGTCCACAGTCCGAAGGAGTTAGAGAAATATATTTGAAGAGAGATCGAAGAGAATATCAGAAAACATAACAGTTATATAAGGTGATTTTAAACTTCCAAGTTTTATTTCAGACTCCCACAGTAAAAAAGGACAAGATGGAGTAGAGGTTGTCAAAAATCTACTGGAAATTTCTGATACAGAAGTCGATAAATGTCCTGAACGATACCTGATCTGTATTTACAGAATGAGAGAGGGCAGGTGGCAGAAGTTCGTGCGGGGAAGATTTTGCATCTGGTCTTCCTAAGGACATGAGTTTCAAAGTAAATAGGCAATTAAAAAATGCGGTTGTGCTATGCGATGCTTAGGTTTTTTTCACTGTTGCTTCCCTTAGTGACCGAGCTATTCCCAAAATATGTCCACAATTCGCTTAAGGGAGCTAAAGCAACATTTCCATGTTTTTTTTTTTATGTGCTCACTGTTTATTGATGAAAGAGTATTTGTCGAATCTATTTTCTAGACGTTATTTGAAACTACAGTACCTCCCCGAATTGGTGCAGTTGGCAATAAACTCCTCTGGGGCTCAGAAAATCCAATGAGGTTCCTGAATTGATGGACACATAGTAGGGATTCAGATTGGGGAGAAGCAACAGGTCAGATGGGGTCTAATGTAGGAAATGAGTTCACAAGGTTCTGTAGAAGAGGCAGAATTGGTGGAGGATTGAGGTGGTGAGGGAGGTTTTGAAATGAGGTAGCTACTGGGTGATAGCAAAGTAAAATGTATATAATCGAAGCTTTATTGGGTATACGAATGGTAATAACTTTCCTACATTATTTAGGGCTTCACTGATATTACATTGCTTCTGGCACGTTGGCCTTCATAAACTAGTACTTTGAATACAGGAGATGTGAAACATGTTTGAGCCTATATGAGGCATTTCTGAGGCCGAATTAGGAGCATTCTGTGCATCTTGGTCACCTACCTACAGGAAAATTACAGTAAAGAGAAGAGAGAAAAATTACTGGAAATTTGCCCAGAATGGAGAACATGAGCCATGAGGAAATTTTGAACAGGATCAGAATTTATTTTTTTGGAAATCAGAACAATGAGGGACGATTTGATAGAGGTACACACAAAGATGAGTGGTAGTTATAGGGTAAATGCAAGTAGGTATTTGCATTGAGTTTTGGGAGACTTACGATCAGAGCTCAAGTGTTAAGCGTGGAAAGTGAAAAGTTTAATGGGAACATGAAGGAATACTTCTTCATACAGAGGTTTGTGAGACTGTAACAACAGCTGCCTGAACAAGTGGCACAGGCCTGCATGTTCGTCAGGACAGGGAGCGGCCTTTCCGCTGAAATTAAATCCACTCTCACTCTCATTCACCTGTGAACACTGTCTTTAACATTGCAATTAACTACTTCTGCTGCAGGAAAGAGCGTTATAACTTTTAACCTCATAAAGAAAATTTCTCAGAGTGAGAATATGCATTTTCTTTTAAACTCAGACTCCAATCTCCAGCAGTTATTTAAAAAAAATATATTTTTAAGATTCATTTAAGTAAATCAGGCAATTGCATTCCTAACCCTTTGCCAGTAACATAGTAAATGAAGTTTATGTGAGGTTGAGGGGAAGAAGGAATCATAAGGAGAGTGGAGGGGTGAGCAGGGCGGCCGGAAAAAGCAAAGTGTTTATGGAAGGAGGAGAATTGGAAGCTCAAGTTCTAAGAGTGTGTGGGAGGAAGAGGGTAGAGTGGAGATATGGACTGAGAAGAGAGAGGTAGTGTTAAAGAGGGAAAGGGTGAGAGACAGAGGCTGGAAGGGAGAGAGCACGGTAGAGTGAGAGGGAGAGAGTGAGGGATGAGACATTTTTTTTTACCGTGCCCAAGGTCTGTTATTCATCAAAATACGGAATTGCTTTGCACTGTTGTAACTATATGTTATAATTATGTGTTTATTGTCAGTTTTCTTTTAGTCTTGGTTCGTCTTGCGTTTCTGTGATAACATTCTGGAGTAAAAAATGTATCATTTTTTAATGCATGCATTACTAAATGACAATAAAAGAGGACTGCGTGTCCTCATGATCTAATCTAATGTAATCTAAGGCTCCAGACATAGGTTGCAGGGCCAGACTCCAGATACAGGTTGCAGGGCAAGGCTCCGGGCAAGGCTTCAGGCAAGTCTTCGGGCAGAAGGTGAAAGGGAAGGGAAGGGAACAGTCCAGCAAATGAAGCTGAACCCAAGAGCTGTTTATGTAGCAAGCCCAAAACCAGAATCATGTGCCTCAATTAAAGCACACAACAGGAAAAGGGAAAACCAGATAACCTGGAACATGGATCGATGGAAGGGACCGTGAACCTGAATGTGGACTTCACGAACCGGTCCATGAGAGGTTGGACTGGAAAACTCACATAGTGAGCCTTTCTATGTGGAACGGAGTAACAAGAGTGTTGTGCCCATGTTAAAGGGTCTTTGAGTTTGGAGCTATGACGTTTGATGTTTATGTTACAGGTCATTAAGCCTATCTGCAGTCTACAGTCCGAGGGAGTTAGAGGAATACATTTCAAGAGAGATCACAGAGAATATCAGAAAACATAAATTAGTTTTAAAAGGTGATTTTAAACTTAGGAGTATTATTTCAGACTCCCACAGTAAAAAAAAAGGGCAAGATGGAGTAGAGATTGTCAAATATATACTGGATAGTTCTCATAAAGAAATCAGAAAATGTCCTGAACGATACCTGATCTATATTTAGAGAATGAGATAGGGAAGGTGTCAAAAGTTTGTGTAGGGAACATTTTAGATCTAGTTGTCCTAAGAACATCAGTTTCAAAGAAAATAGGCAAAAGATTCCGGTTGTGGTTTGGGATTGCTTAGGTTTTTCACTCTTGCTTCCCTTAATGATCGAATTATTCCCAAAATCTGTCCACAATTCGCCTAAGGGACCTAAAGCAACATTTCCATGTTTTTATGCGATAGCACGTGTGCTCATAGTTTATTAATGAAAGAGTATTTTCCGAGCCTTATTTGAAACGACAGTACCTCCCCGAACTTGCGGAGTTGGCAATAAACTCGTCTGGGCCTCAGAAAATCCAGTGAGATTCGTGATTGGATCGACACGTTGTTCGGGTTCAGATTGCGGAGAAGCAACTGGTCAGATGCAGTCTATTGTTGGAAATGAGTTCACCCAGTTCAGTAGGAGAGGCAGAATTGGTGGAGGATTGAGGTGGTGAGGGAGGTTTTGAAATGAGGTAGCTACTGGGTGATAGCAAAGTAAAATGTATATAATCGAAGCTTTATCGGGTATACGAATGATAATAACTTTTCTACATTATTTAGGGCTTCACTGAGATTACATTGCTTTTGGCACATTGCCCTTCATAAACTAATACTTTGAATATAGGAGATGGGAAACATGTTTGAATCTATATGAGGCATTTCTGAGGCCGAATTAGGAATATTCGGTGCATCTTGGTCACCGACCTACAGGAAGTTTACAGTAAAGAGAAGAGAGAAAAATTACTGGAAATTTGCCCGGAATGGAGGACATGAGTTAAGAGTAAATTTTGAATAGGATCGGAATTTATTCCTTGGAATTAAGATCAATGAGGGATGAGTTGATAGAGCTGCGCAAAAAGATGAGGGGTAGTTATAGGGTAAATGCAAGGAGGGATTTTCAGTGAGTTTGGGTGGACTTATAATCAGAGCTCAAGTGTTAAGTGGGGAAGGTGAAAAGTATAATGGGAACATGAAAGAAAACTTGTTCATACAGAGGGTTGTAAGATTGTAAAAATAGCTGCCTGAAGAAACGATACAGGCCCGCATGTCCGACAGAATAGGGAGTGGCCTTTCTGCTGAAATTAACTCCACTCTCACTCTCATTCACCTGTGAGCACTGTCTTTAACATTGCAAATAACTACCTCTGCTGCAGGGAAAAGCGTTGTAACTTTTAACCTCATAAAGAAAATTTCTCAGAGTGAGAATAAGCATTTTATTTTAAACTGAGACTCCAATCACCAGCAGTTGTTTTTAAAATTATTTTTACGGTTCATTTAAATAAATCAGGCAACTGCATTCGTAACTCTTTGCCAGTAACATATTAAATGAAGTTTATGTGAGGTTGAGGGGAAGAAGGAATCAAAAGGAGAGTGGAGGGGTAAGCAGGGCGGCCGGAAAAGGCATAGTGTTTACAGAAGCTGGAGAATGGGAAGCTCAAGTTCTTAGAGTGTGTGGGAGGAATAGGGGATAGTGGAGAGATGGACTGAGAAGAAAGAAGTAGTGTTAAAGAGAGAGGGAAAGGGTGAGAGACAGAGGCTGGAAGGGAGACAGCACGGTTGAGTGAGAGGGAGATCGCGACGGATGCGGGAAAGGCTCAGAAATAAATCATGGAATCCTAGGCCGGTGCTCCTGACATCAGTAGTGGGAACGCTTTGGAGCACCGTATGTATGAGTATTTTAATAGACAGGACAGTCCAGAGATAGTCAGCATGGTTTTGTGTATCCCACGACATGCTATAGAGTTTCTTGAAGAAGTAACGAAGAATGTTTCCAGGAGAGTTCATGAAGGCACTGCAGAGGATGATATCTAAATAGACATTTCCAAGAGATTTTATCAAAATTCCGCATCGGCGTTTTGTCAAGAAAATCCACGAGCTTTGCATTCCAGATGAGGTAGTACATTAGAGTAGACATTGGCGTAGTAGCAGGAGGCAGAGAGTGGTGGCAGATGGTTGCCTTTCTCAGCAGAGTCCTGTGACTGTTGGAGAGCAGCACGTTTCGGTGCTGGGCATGGTAGCACTGAGGCCATGTCCATGTTGCTGGAGCAACAAATGTTCCGTGTGTGTACCTCAGACATGATGGTATGAGCATGAATATCTCGAACTTCCTGTAACGACTCATTCCATTTCACTATTCCCCATTCTCATTTCCCTTTTTCACTTTTTCTGCTAACGTTCAAACCCAACTGCTGGCGGTGCCAAAAATTGGAAATAAAGCGCATCTCGTCTGGAGAATCGCAGACGGACAGAGATCATTGTGATGTTTATTCAATTATTGCTACGACGAGAAAGTGGTAAATCTCTGTTATCATTTCTCAGCCAACTGTCAAATCCAAGGTACTGGATTTAGGACTGAAAGCGGAGTCTAATATGTTCTCGATCAGTCAGAACTTCACATTTAATTGTTGAGCATAGTGCGACTAATGTACACAGCAGCAAATACATCAGTGTAAGAATTGTGCCATATGACATAAAAGAGCACGTGGATTTACAATATTTTCACCATTAGTGAGACGGCTGTAGTAGGAAAAGGACTGGCAGCTCAGGATTCCACCGCTCCGCTGTCAAAATGAATCAGAGGCGGAAAGAATAAATGAGGAGGGGTGGCGTTACTAGTTAAGGAAGATGTCACATCAGGCTGGACTGGTGGAAGGCCGTAATAAGTAAGGTATGCCCATGCTGAATGGACTTTAGCTTTGGAGCGATGGTGTATGATACGTGTATTACAGGCCATTACAGCCCATCCTACAGACCGAGGGATTTAGAGGAACAAATTTGATGAGAAGTTGCAGAGAATTCCAGGAAAAATCAGTTTGTTATGGAAGCTGACTGTGTATTCTTTTCTAGAGATGCTGCCTGTCATGTTGAATTCCTTCAGCATTTTGTGCGTTGGTCTGGTTTTATAACACATGTAAGGTCTCTAGTCTTTTAGTATTTGCGACATTGCCAGAATCTGTATTTGAATTGAGTAAGATCAAGTTATTTCTTTATTTTCTCTTTGCTTCTGCTCTTCGTCCGATCTTTCAGGAAACGTTTTATTTATTGGTGCTTATTTTATAAAATTTCCAACTGTATTACAATATAATATCTCCAGAGAAACAACACCAATTGCGTTCTAACAAATTGTAATCAACTGTCGTCACGATAACTGCACGATAGATGCACACTTAAGGGAAAAGCGGATGAACGGAGTGAGCAGTGATTCTGGATTTGAGTTTGTCAGCACAGCTGCAGAACAGTAACATCTGGAGTAATTATGCCCCTTGGTTCTTCGCTCTATCGCTCAGGGCCGCAATGCCATCACAGCCTATGTCGACAGCAACCAAAACGAGTAATGTGCAGAATAGAGGGCTGTAGTTTCTTGATGCGATCGATATCAGCTATTACCTGATTGCAACGATCAGAAAAGGCGTTTGATAAATTTCCATCTGAAGCTTGTACATAGAGGAGAAATTTAAAATGTGGATGCCGGAGAAATGTATTTCAGTGCATGACCAGTTTTCCCCCTGACGTCCTCACGTTGCTCACTTGAGACTGCACAAGCGACAACATTATCGGCAGGATGAGTGAAGACGCCATCATCCTGGCCAGCAGTGTATATTAATTTTAGCTCAGTGATGGTTCAAGAGAAGCAGTGATAAGATCGGCGTGGTCAGTGACGTGTTAGTAAAAGCGCAGACTATGCTGTTTATTAAAAGGAAGTGTATCTTTGAACAATAAGCCAGGCCCATATTTCTTTGGGTTTGGAACATTACAGTCAAACGGTCTGTTTCATTTCTGCTATCGTCCAATCCCAAACCAGGTCTTAACTCTGCAGTAGCTCAGACAAATGACCACGAGTGCGCTAAGTGGAGATTCACATCGGCCTGTCTTTCATAT
The DNA here is from genome assembly GCF_030028105.1 of Mobula birostris. Classification (NCBI taxonomy): domain Eukaryota; kingdom Metazoa; phylum Chordata; class Chondrichthyes; order Myliobatiformes; family Myliobatidae; genus Mobula; species Mobula birostris. Next base: position 54,264,795 of record NC_092382.1, on the reverse strand, counting down.
TACTGCCCATCTGCAGAGACAGCTTTAGCCTGTTCCTTGCAATGTTGGGTCTCATTCGAGCATTATTCACAAAATATTACGAAACCTGTTCGAAGAAATGTCCTGTTTTTATCGCACACAAACATACAACTTACGTAGTTTGTAACTCCGCACGTGCCGAACAATAACATTTTAACCACATCTCATTTGACAGTAATTAATCTGTTCAGTAATGTGCAATAATTCTCCCTTGGTGTTCCACACGTTATGGTTAAAACAAAAAAAAAAACATAATCTCTGCATTCAGCACATGTTTCCTAAATGTGTAAGTGTGTCAAACGTATGTTTACATGTATACGGGGATTTTCACAATTACAGTGACTATTTCATTCCTGATGTGGGACATCAGAGAAAAGACATATCTGTCCTGTGAACATGTTAGCCCGTGAGGCAGAGGAACCGGATTAGACCCCCTGTCCTATCGACTCTGCTCCGCCATTTACTCATGGTTGACCCTTTTTTCCTCCTCCTCAACCCGAGTTCCCGGCCTTCGCCCATAATCCTTGATGTCATGCCAATCGAGAACCTACCAATCCCTGACTTAAATAAACCCAACGACGAAGAAGTCTCGATTTTCCTATGTCCACCGCTGGTTTGCCTTATCGGAACCCACTGCATATAGGCTGCACCGAATTTCATTTAGATATGTAAAAAACAAAATATGCCGATGACTTGGAATGCGAACACGGCCCAATGTGATGATAAAAAAATAAAGGGATATACAGGGATATTGTTATGGTTTTATGGGCTCATGGTCTGTCATGTAGTTTTCGCTGCGTCCACCGTGAGACTGGACAGACAATGAACTTACCAGTACACTGAATAAGCAGTGGCATTCTCTGTGTGAGGGATTGTGGGACGGAATGAGCTCTAATAATAACATTACGGTGCCAGGGCTGCAGGGTAATCATTTCTCCCTAACTGCCGTGTCACTCCAGATTTCTGTCCGGGAATAATAACTAAAGCCCAGCGCCAATACCATTATGTTCCACTGTTATTTTGGTCACTCGTTGGTAAATATCTCCTCTGAAAATTTGAGCAGATATAAGCAAGTCCATAACGATACGTTGAACTGAAAAAATTGTCCACGACACTTCACAAGTCTCTCGCTGTGCAGGGCGCTATAAATATAATTGATAATTGCACATTTGAAGCATTGATTCTGCGGTATGTAAGCGGTGGCATCTTTATTTGTCGCAGAAGAGCGGCACTGAGAAGTAAATATATGATCAATATTTTCTGACATCCAGTGACAGTTTGCTCGGTGATGACTGGTCATTATCTATGACAGTGTGATTGTGCTGAGGAACATTTTAATAAAGAAGGATTTAACACCCTAACAAAGGTTTCACTGCTAACGTAGTGGCTTTTCTGTAGAAGCAGTCTTTGGTTGAAATTTAGAGATTACGGATGCTTTGGAATGTGAACCGTCCAACCGGGGTGGGTGGGTTCTGTTGTGTTCTGACGTCGGAATGAGCTGGGGCCTTTTGTCCAGTGGGAGACGAAGTGAGAAGACACTGGGGAGAACAAATCCTCGGGTAGGACCCGGTGGGAGACACGTTTGTTCAAAATGGTTTGCGAGCGAATATCGGAAGATGCTGTGTGCTTCCACGCAGAGCGAGGGCCCAGAGCGTGAGTTCAGGATGAGATCCAACTTGTGTACATTTGGCTGGTTAATTACAGTGGGCCGATTTCCTTTATTTCTTTCTTTGCCTTAATGACTCTTCAGTTAATTAGCATTCATAAAGATAATTCCTTTAATCGTATGCAGTGTGTTCTCTGTTATAACGTGACGCTGAGTTATAACAGGGTAGTAAATTACACAACACACACAGAAAGCGGAGTTTGGGGTAACAGAGCCATTTGAATCTCAGGGGTCAGGCGGGAGCAGTGTGTGTATTTCCTGGAATCACGCAGACTCGGGAATCAGGATATTTCAGGGATATTGTTATAGCTTTATGAGGCTATCGTCTGACACGTAGTTTTCACTGCGTCTTCCGTGAGACTGGACAGACAATGAACTTGCCAGTACACTGAATAAGCAGTGGTATTCTCTGCATGAGGGGTTGTGGGACCAAATGAGCTCTGATAATAACATAACGATGCCTGGGCTGCTGTTCGGGGCTGAGAAATTAGGGGCGTTTGGTAGGCGCGTGAGTGAAAGTGAAATAGAGGACTAAGGTCAGGGAATCATTAGGTTGATCTTGGAGTAGGTTCCAAAGAAGGTGGTTTACACTTGAACTGAAAAGGGACTGATATCCTAGCGGGAAGGTTTTCTACGGCTGCTGGCAGGGGTGGGGCGGGGTGCACAGTTGAGGGTTAAACTAGACCTGACACTGGATGGGAACAGGACTGCCCCAGAACAGGGAGTGGAGGGGTTGTGGAGACAGATGTTGTAAAACCACACACAAAGTCAGTAATGAAAAGGTCCAGCATGGGCCGACTGGTGATCTTACCTGAAGATATTTCAATGCACGAAGCACTGTATGAAAGACAAATGAGCACAGGGCCGGAATGGGCAAGTGGAATTACTATACTTTAGCCATGAGTGAGACGCTTACGGTAGATGCAGGACTGCCAGCTCAGTATTTCGCCGCCCCGTTGTTTAACACGAAAGAGTGGGGGGGGGGGGGTTTGGGGGTGGGGGCGTAGTAAATGAGGAGTGGTGGGTAACTAGTCAAGGAAAATATCATAGTCATGCCGGACTGGAGAACTCAGCTGGTTAGACGCTCTATGTACAACGTAGTAAAAAGAAAGGTATACCCCTGGAAAAGAGGCTCTGCCTTTGGAGCGATAGTGCACGATGGGTGTGTTACAGGGCATTAAACACCATCAAACAGTCCGATGGAATTAGAGGGTCACATTTGAAGAGAAATGGCCGAAAACCTCACGAAACATAAGGTTGTAATAACAGCTGGTTTGAACTTTCCAAGTTTTAACTGGGAAACTGGGAACCCATGGTGTGAAAGGAATAGATGGAATAAAGGTTGTGAACAGATGTTCTGGATAGTTTCTTAAACAGTAGATAAAAACCTGAAATGACGAAGACTGCGATTCTTGATCTTCTCTGAGGGAACGAGAGAGGACCGGTGGCAGAAGGTTGCCTCGGGGATCACTTTGCTTCCACTAGTCCGCAGGCCATTAGTTTGAAGTTAAACATGCAAAAACAGGCCTGGTTCTCGGGCTGCGATTTTAGATTGGAGACAGAAAGAATCTTGTTGGTATCAGAGAGGATTTTGCAAGTGTCCTCTGGGACATTCTATGGTAAGTGGAAGGTCTTCAAAAGTGAAATTTCGAGAGCGCAAAGTTTGCACGGGCCCGTCAGAATAAATTGTAAACATAACAGGGTCGGGAACCTGGAATTTCAAGTGATATGGAGGGCCAAGTGAAGAAAGGAAATGAGGTGAATTGCAGGCTCAGTAATGCGTTTATGGGGGTGTAGGAAATGCAAGAGAACGTTTATCAAAGAGAGGAGGAGGGTGAGAGAATGATATGATTTTGTCCGAGTTGAATGGTAAGGACTGCTGCACATATCTTAAGAGCAAAAGGATTTCAAGAAACGTAATTAGTCTTCTTGAACTAGGACCATAGCTAATGCACATGTGGTGCCAAATGAGCTGATGTTTTGCATCTGTATTTATCCAGGAAACCGATACAGTCTATTGAGGAAAGCAAAATTGAATCATCTTCGTGGACTCTACAGAGATTGCCGAGGAGAAGGCCTTTGCTGTCTTCAGGCAGATTAGAGGGGATAAATCCCCAGAACCGGTCAAGGTGTTCTTTCGGGCCCAGCGAAAGGATGAACTTGCAGGAACTCTAGCAGAGATATATACATCATTCTTAAACCAGGCATAGCCCATGTTGTTCCTTTGTATAAGAAAGGCTCTAAAAATAATCCATGAAATAATAGTCTTGTGAGCCGGACATCATTCGTGGGAAGGTTGTTGGAAGGTAGTTTAACGGGTGGAATATATGATTTTTCTTTTAGATATCCACTGATTAACGATAGTCCGCATGGCTTCATTAGTGGTAAATCGTGTCAAAGATCTTACCTGGAAAGTTGATGAAGAAAAAATATAAGGTGCTGTCGACATGGAATTTTTTCAAGACATTTGATAGTTTCCGGTGAGGTTCAGTCGCTCTGCTCTGAAAATCAGGCAGTAAATTTATGAGCCATTTTCTTTGTGAAAGGAACCACGGAATGGTAGCAGATGGTTGCCTCTCCAACTGGATACCTGTGAGTAGCGGAGTTCTACAGAGACCGGTGCTGGTTCCTTTGACGTTTACATCTGTATTAACGATCTGGATGATAATGTGCCTCAGACAGAATCAGTAATTCAAATCACACACATCAAAGTTTCTGGTGAACTTTGATTTGTGTTGCTAGAATTTCCAGCATCTGCAGAATTCCTCGTGTCAGAAATTTAATTGTTGATCATGGTGCGAGTAATGTACTCAGCTGCAGATACCACAATGTAAGAAGTATTGTATTAAAAGGCGTATGAGACCATGAATGAGCACGTGGATTTACTATATTATCGCCATTAGTGGGATGGTTGCAGCATGAGCCGGACTGGCAGCGCAGTATTCCACCACTCCGCTGTTTAAGATGAAGCAGAGGGGGAAGGAATAAATGAGGAGGGATGGCGTTACTAATTAAGGAAGATGTCACATCAGGGTGGATTAGAGGAACATATGTGAAGAGAAATTGCTCAGAATTTCAGCAAACGTCAGTTTGTTATAGGAGCTAAGGTTACATTTCCAGGTTTTGACTGGGACTCCCAAAGTGTAAAAGGACAAGATGGAATAGATGCTGTCATCTATTTTCTGGAATGTTTTCTTAATCAGTAGATAAAAGTCCCAAATGAGGGAGTGTGCGATATTGATTTGCATTTAGGGAAGGAGGAAGGCCAGGTGGCACAATTTTGTATAGGGGAACACGTTGCATCCAGTAGTCCGAAGGACATTAGCTTTAAAGTAAATGTGCAAAAGAAAAACAGATCGGCTCCGCGGTCTGCGTGCTTAAACCACTGGACTCGAGGAGAGCCCAGCGTTCTTCCGTTGCTTAAGATAGATTCTAAATTAATCTGTGAAATTTCAGCCCTCTAGCCCTCTGAGCTTGCTATCGGTTTTGGGAAAGTTATTAAAAGATATTGCCAGGGACCAAAGAATTTAATTATATCCGCTGCGGCCCCACCAATTTCCGCAATTACCTCCCACGCTGTCTGACCTATTCCTAATCGGAGTCTACAATTGGCCTAAGGGACAGAAAGTAACATTTCCAAGCTTTCTGAAATATCATGTAGGCTCATGTTTTATTAATTAGACAGTAATTGTCGAATTTATATTCTGAGCAGTATTTGACCTCCCCGAAATTGCATAGTTGGCAATAAACTGCACTGGGCCTCAGAGAATCCGATGAGATTCGAGCAGCGATGGACACATTCTGTGGATTCAGCTTGGGAGAAGCAGCCGGTCAGATGGAGGCCAATATTAGAAAGGAGGTCACTCACCTCGGTCGAAGAGGCGGTAATGGTGAAGAGCTGAGGTGGTGAGGGAGATTTTGAAATGTTGTAGGCAGTGAGGAAGGTCAAAGGTACAATGTATATAATCCAAGCGTTATTGGGTATACGACTGGAAATAACTTTGCAGGATTATTTCTGACTTTACTGAGATTGCATTGTTTTTCGAACATTGGCCAACATAAATCAATACATTGAGCACAGGAAATGGGATTTTTGTTGGTGTAGTATAAGGCATTGCTGAGGCTGAATTTGGAGTATTGTGTGTAGTTTTGGTCGCCTACCTACAGGAAAGGATACAGAGAAAGAGTACAGAAAAAAACTAACAAGAGGTTGCCTGGTATGGACGACCTGACTGATAAGGTAACATTACAGAGTATTGGACTTCATTCCTTGGAACTCAGACCACTGAGCGAAGCTTTGAGAGTGGTGCACAAAATTATGGGGGTATAGATATAACCATATAAACATACAACAATTACAGCACGGAAACAGGCCATGTCGGTCCTTCTAGTCCGTGCCGAACTATTACTCTCACCTACTCCCACCGACCTGCACTCAGCTTATAACCCTCCATTCCTTTCATGTCCATTATCTATACAATTTAAGTTTAAATGACATCATCGAATCTGCCTCAACCACTTCTGCTGCAAGTTCGTTCCACACAGCTACCACGCTCTGAGTAAAGACGTTCCCACTTATGTTACCCCTGAACTTCTGCCCTTTAAATAACAAATCTTGTTTGAATCGCCCCCACTCTCAATGGAAAAAGCCTATTCACTTCAACTCTATCTACCCCCCTCATAATTTTAAATACCTCTATCAGGACCTCCCTCACCCTTCTACGCTCCAAAGAATAAAGACCCAACTTGTTCAACCTCTCTCTGTAACTTAGGTGATGAAACCCAGGTAACATTCTAGTAAATCTTCTCTGTACTCTCTCTATCTTCTTGACATGTTTCCTATAATTCGGTGACCAGAATTGTACACAATCCTCCAAATTTGGCCTTACCAATGCGTTGTACAATTTCAACATTACATCCCAACTCCTATACTTAATGCTCTGATTTATAAAGACCAGCATACCAAAAGCTTTCTTCACCTCCCTCTCCACATGAGATTCTACCTTCAGGGAACTATGCACCATTATTCCTAGATCCCCCTGTTATACTGCATTCTTCAATGCCCTATCATTTACCGTGTATGTCCTATTTTGATTAGTCCTACCATAATGTAGCACCTCACAATTATCAGCATTAAACTCTGTCTGCCATTTTTCAGCCCACTCTTCTAACTGGCCTAAATCTGTCTGCAAGCTTTGAAACACAACTTCATTTTCCACAGCTCCACCTATCATCTGCATACTTACTAATCCAATTTACTACCCCATCATCCAGATCATTAATGTAAACGACAAACAACGTTGTACCCAGTACAGATCCCTGAGGCACACCACTCATCACCGGACTCCAATCTGACAAACAGTTATTCACCACTACAGTCTGGCGTCTCCCATCCAGAAACTGCTGAATCCATTTTACTACTTCAATATAAATACCTAATGATTGAACCTTCCCAACTAACAGTCTATGTGGAACCTTGTCAAAAGCCTTACTGAAGTCCATATAGACAACATCCACTGCTTTACCCTCGTCAACTTTCCTAGCAACGTCTTCAAAAAAAATAATTTAAAAAAGTGATTTGTCAAACATGGCCTTCCGCGCACATATCCATGTTGTCTACTCCTAATCAGACCTTGTCTATCCAGATAATTATATATACCATCTCTAAGAATACTTTCCATCAATTTACCCACAACTGACGTCAAACTCACAACCTGATAATTGCTAGGTTCACTCTTAGAACCCTTTTTAAACAATGGAACAGCATGAGCAATAAAACAATCCTCCGGCACCATCTCCGTTTCTAATGACATTTGAGATATTTCTGTCAGAGCCCCTGCTCTTTCCACACTAACTACTCTCAAGGAACTAGGAAATATCCTGTCAGGACCCGGAGACTTATCCACTTTTGGTATTCCTTAAAAGCTCCAGTACCTCCTCTGCTTTAATCATCATAGTTTCCATAACTTCCCTACCTGTTTCCCTTTTCTTGCACAAGTCAATATTCTTCTCCCCAGTGAATACCGAGGAAAAGAAATTGTTTTGCATGGCCCAAATCTCTTTTGGCTCCACACATAGGTGTCCACTCTAATTCTCTAAGGGACCAATTTAATCCCCCACTACCCTTTTCCTATTAATACAACTGTAGAAACTCTTTGGTTTTATTTTCACCTTACTTGCCAAAGCAACCTCATATCTTCTTTTAGCTTTTCTAATTTCTTTCTTAAGATTCTTTTTATATTCTTTATATTTCTGCAGCACCTCATATACTCCATGCTGCCTATATTTATTGTAGATATCCCTCTTTTTCCGAACCGTGTTTCCAATATCCCTTGAAAACCATGGCTGTCTCAAACCCTTAACCTTTCCTTTCAACATAACAGGAACATAAAGATTCTGTACCCTCAGAATTGCACCTTTAAATGACTTCCATTACTCTATTACATCACTCCCATAAAACAATTTGTCCCAATCCACTCCTTCTAAATCCTTTCGCATCTCCTCAAAGTTAGTCTTTCTCCAATGAAAAACATCAACCCTGTGTCCAGACCTATCCTTCTCCATAATTATATTGAAACTAAAGGCATTGCGATCACTGGACCCGAAGTGCTCCCCAACACAAACCTCCGTCATCTGCCCTATCTCATTCCCTAACAGGAGATTCAACACTTCTCCTTCTCTGGTTGGTACCTCTATGTATGGCTGCAAAAAACAAAAAAATCATGCACACAGTTTACAAACTCCAAACCGTCCAGCCCTTTTACAGTACTTTTTACAGTATGGGCTTCCCAGTCTATGTTTGGAAAATTAAAATCTCCCACAATCACAACCTTGTGTTTACTCCAAATATCTACTATCTCCTTACAAATCTGCTAGGATAAATGCAGGTTGGAATTTACCACTGAGTTTGGATGCACTAACAATTAGAGTCTTGTGTTAATGGTGGAAGGTTTAAGGGCAACATGAAGCAGTTTGCAGTTGGAAGGCGGGGCTGAAGGGCCTGTTTCCATATTATACTGTTCATCATTGATAGATAACACAGATATCTGGATTAATGTCCAAATAAATATCATAAGTTCAATTCTTCACAGCTGAATTCTCCCAAAATACTTTAACAGCGTGCTTATGTTGTGAAGTCCACTCAAACTGCCCACCTGTTGATCCCACACACTCCCTCTCGCCGATCATCCATCGCTATTGTAATACACAAAATGATGGAGGAACTCAGCAGGTCAAGCAAAGTCTATGGAATGAATAAAAATTTGACTTTTCGAGCCGAGACGCTTCAGAGAAATTAGAAATGAAGAAGCAACATTGATTGATTAGGAAGGTTTTGGTTGTTGTTCTGTGAGATATGCAGCTCAGTGTCTCTGTGCAGTCAGCTGCCTGGACACGCAAATATCGTTCTGCTGAAATCAAATCCACCGTCACTCTTGTTCAGTTGTGAATACTGTGTCTTTAATACATTAAACCATTTCTACTAACGTGAAGACCGATAGAACCTTTAACAGTCTAAAGAAGGTGACCAGGGGCCAGAAGCTGCATAGTTATTTTTAACCCTAATCCAATCATCCGCAGTTGTTTTAAAACATTTTTTTATTGCCACTTGAACAAATCAGACCGTATCATCCTTAACCTTTGCCACCTTTTAACTGATGTTGATGTGCGGCTGAGAGTGCGATGGGGAGTGTGGGTGGGGAAGGAAGAGGCAGAAGGAGATTGCATGGGTGAGCATGGAGAAGGGATGGGGCACGGTGTGTGTGAAAGGTGCGGATAGGGAAGCTGAAGGTGGATGAATATGTGGGCAAGAAGAGGGATCGAGAGTGTGCAGAGTGGAGAGAGAGGGGAGAGGGGAGAGATAAAGAGATATAGACAGTACAGACAGAGCGAAATTGTGAGAGAGGGGGAATAGGAGGTAGACTGCACGGGTAAGTGAGAGGTATAGAGGGTGGGATGTCGGAAAGGCTCACAAATCAACCAGAGAATTATAGGCCACACAAATATTTTGAAGCAACGACTTATATTTCGTCTTCGAAACAAAAGAGTGCAACAAGATTTACAAATAAATGACACCGAATTGCTTTTACATATACGAAAAACAAAATGGGCCAGTGACTCAGAATGTAAACCCGGCCCAATGCGATGACAAAAAATAAAGCGTGAACGTTTCTCCTTTTCCGCCGGCTCACCTGTGATATCAATCCACAAATAAGTACAAAAGCCCAGGGCGAATACTGTACCATCATGTTTCACTGTTATCTTATTCATTCGTTGGTAAATATCTCCTCTGAAATGTTTATCAGGTATAAGCAAGTCCCCATAACGTTATGTTGAAAGGAAATCCGGTCCACATCATTTCAGACATATCCCCCTGTGCAGGGCGCTTTAAATATCATTGATAACAGCACATTTGTGATAGTGATTCTGCAGTATGTCAGTTGTGATGGTTTTATTTGCTACAAATGGCGAGCACTGAGAAGTAAACATATGGCCAATATTTTCTGACAACCAGTGACAGTGTGGTGGGTTATGACTGGGCATTATCACTGGCAGTGTGATGTGCTGACGAGCATTTTTATAAAGATGTGTGTCACGCCCTGGAAGAAGTCTTTATTGCTATTGTAATGGTCTATATGGAGAAGCCGTGTTTACAGAACATAGAACATAGAATAGTACAGAACAGTACAGGCCATTCGGCCCGCAATGTTGTGCCGACCCTTAAACCCTGCTTCCTATATAACCCCACACCCCACCTTAAATTTCTCCATGTACCTGTCCAGTAGTCTCTTAAATTTCCCGAGAGTATCTGCCTCCACCACTGACTCAGGCAGTGCATTCCGCGCACCAACCCTCTCTGAGTGAGAAATCTTCCTCTAATATCCCCCTTGAACTTCCAACCCCTTACCAGAAAGGCATGCCCTCTTGTATTGAGCAGTGGTGCCCTAGGGAAGAAGTGCTGTCTGCCCACTCTATCTGTTCCCCTTAATATCTTGTACACCTCAATCATGTCTCCTCTCATCCTCTTTCTCTCCAAAGTGTAAAGCCCTAGCTCCCTTAATCTATGATCATAATCCATACTCTCTAAACCAGGCAGCATCCTGGTAAATCTCCTCTGTACCCTTTCCAATGCTTCCACATCCTTCCTATAGTGAGGCGACCAGAACTGGACACAGTACTCCACGTGTGGCCTAATCAGAGTTTTACAGAGTTGCATCATTACCTCGGGACTCTCAAATGCTATCTCTCGACTTATGAAAGTTAATACCGCATAAGCTTTGTTAACTTCCCTATCTAACTGTAAAGCAACATTCATTTAGTTTATAGCTGGAGATTTCCGATGCGTCGGAATGTGAGCCGTCCAATGAGCGGGGTGTGCTTTTCTGTTGTGTACTGACGCCGTTGTGAGCCGGGGCCTTTTGTTCGGCGGCAGACGAAGAGAGAAGACGCAGGGAAGAACCAGTGTCGCATAGGGCCCGGTGGGAGACCATTTGTTCGAAATGGATTGCGAGCGACGATCGGAAGGTGGTGAGAGCTTCCACGCAGACCGAAGTCCAGCGCGTGAGTGATAGAAAAGTTCAAGATGAACTCCAACGTGTTCACATTTGACTGGTTAATTATAATACGCCCTTTTTCTTTCTTTATTTCATTTCTTTAATGACCCTTTCGATAAGTAACATTAAGTAAATATGATTCCTTTAATCACATGCAGTGTGTTGACTGTTATTTCTTGGCACTGATATACAACAGCGTAGCAAATTGCACCGCACGTACACAAACCAGGGTTTGGGGTGGCAGAGCAATCTCACGGGATTGACGGGAGCAGAGTGTGTATTTCGTAGACTTAAACAAACAAAGAAACAGGGTCGGTCAGCTATATTGTTATCGTTTTATGGGTCACGGTTTTATATGTAGTTTAATCTTTGTCCATCGCGAGACTCGAGTAGCAATGGAATTACCAGTATGCTGAGAGAATGTTCTGAATAAGAAGTGGTATTCTCTGTGCGAGAGACCGGGTGACCGAATAAGCTGTGATAATTAAATTGCAGTATTGATGGAACTGGACAAGCAATGACATTTTCTATGTTGCCGGTGGCATGTCAGAGAAAGCACTGATAACAGCAGCGAGGTCTATGATGGCCCTGTAGGACAGTGACAGATTTTCTCATTGCTGTAATGGACCCATTGGAAGGAGGAAAATACGGCACTCATCTCCTCACGTCGCACAGAAATCATAAAAGCATCTGTCTCATATCTCTTGTGTTTCTCAATCTATGGTGAAGTATCGTTATGTTCTTTGGAAACGTCCTTCTCCTTTGAACAATATATCTGTATGAATTATTGTTATTTTAAACGAACATGAACCGCCATAACAGAAAAAGAACAGATATTTTTGGGAGTACTCGACAGACATCTCACCGCCACTACTACTCCACTGCCCCTTAGTGATCATATTGGTTATTGTACCAGAGAAAGTGTCAGACCTGGTGCGAAAACACTCAGAGGATGTGCAATTCAAAAAAAAAAAAACATTAATAACTTCTTAACGTTTACCTTTGGAGATGTGCAGAAGAATGGGAAAATATTGAATTTGGGGAGGGAAGGAACTATGCTATTGCGTAAGATGGTGAGATCATAAATTGGGAACAGATGTACAGGGAAATGCACTAAATTAATATAGAGATTGTTAATGGAGAACTTGTATTGGGCTTTTCATAGATTTGACTCAATGGAGAAGGAAAGGAATGATAGGATATGGAGACATGGCTCATAATAAATATGAAAACCCTACTCAAGAGGAAGACGGAAGCACACTTTACGAAGCAAGGGTCAGAGAAGGCTCGAGTATTACAAGGCATCTAGGAAGGGAGCTGGAAATGCACCGAATGTTGCGCGAAGGGAATAGCAGAAGGCGTTGCTAAGTAGGATGAAGGAAACAATCAGGAGTTATAGACGCACATGAGAATAGGGAGGACTGATCATGGATAAAATCGGGAACGTGCTGGAGTAACAGGGGAGCAGCAGCTGTCAGTAATGAATAAGTTGCTTCAGTATTCACACATGGGAGGGGCATTAACGGCTGGGAAAGCCAACTTGTATAGTGTTTAAAACAGGGGGAAATAGGTTCTGATTAGACTGGACATCAAAGGGGACGGTAAGAAGCTGGCAGAATGGAGTTATGGGAATGGTAAATCAGTCATGATGGAATTTTGGAGCAGAATGGTCCGAATTTCCTAATTCTGCATCAATTAGAGGAGGACTTGGAAGTTTTAAAGACAATGCAGAATAGATTTACCGAGATGCTACTCAGGTAAGAGATCAAGTCTAATGAGGAAACGTTGAGGGTTCTCTGGATTTTGGATTTTGTGCGAAGGAATATGGCAGATTTCATGATAGGAGAGTATAAGGTGTAAGCGGTATTGAGGGATTGTGCAGCAAGACATTATCTTGGGAGTAAGTGGCTAATAGGAGGGACATAGCATTACGATAATCGGAGGAAATTATAGCACGCTGTGACATGTAACCTTTTTTTTCCACACAGATAATGCTTCGAGCCTGGTGTTCGGTACTGAGACATTAGCGATATTTCAGACATGCATGAGTGAAAGCAAAATAGAGGACCAACCTATGGGAGTCATTATGTTGAACTTGGAGTATGTTCTAAGGAAGGTGGTTTGCACCTGAACTGAAAGGGGACTGATATCCTTGCGGGAACAGGACTGCCCCAGAGCAGAGAGTGGAGAGGTTGTAGAGACAGATGTTGTTATGACCATAGTCAAAGTCAGGAATGAAACGGTTCAGCATGGGTCGACAACTGTGCTCAGCTGCAGATATTCCAATACAAAAAGCATTGCATGAAAGCCAGCTGTGCCCAGGGCTCGTGTAACTACTATATTTAACCATTAAGAAGCAGAGGGGGACGCATTAAATGAGATTGTAGGGCACTACATAACACCCATCAGTCTGATTGATTTAGAGGATGACATTTGAAGAGAAAATGCAGAAATTTGCAGGAAACATAGGTTGTGATAACAGCTGATTTTAACTTTCCAATTTTTGACTGCGACTTCCATAGTGTAAAAGAACTAGATGGAATATTGGTTGTGAAATATATTGTGGATAGTTCGTTTTTTCAAGCACCAGATAGAAGTCCCAAATGAACGACTGGACGATACTTGATATGCATTTAATGAACGAGACAGGGCCGGTGGCAGAAGTTTTTCTAGCCGAACACTTTTGTATCCAGTAGTCCGCAGGCCATTAGTTTGAAAGTACCTAAGCAAAAAATAGGCCTTCTTCTTGGATTGCGATTTTAGATTGTACATAATCCAATCTTGCTGGTGTCAGAAACGATTTTGCAAGTGTCGATTGGGACAGGCTGTTTTCTGTCAAAGGTGTACGTGGTAGGTGGGAGTTCTTCCAAAGTGAAATTTTGAGAGAGCAAAGTTTGTGCGGGCCTATCACAATAAAGGGTAAAACTAACAGGTGTCGAGAACTTGGAATTTCAAGTGATGTGGAGGCTCAAGTGAAGAATAAACAGGAGATGAATTACAGGTGCAATGAGGTGCTTATCGAGTGCAGGGAATGCAAGAGAACACTTTAGAAAGAGAGCAGAAGAGTCAAGAAAGGATGATTTTGCCCTAGTTCAATCGTAAGGAATGCTGCACATAGTTTCAGAGCAAAAGGATTTCAAGAGACATAATTAGACCACTGGAAGGTGAGAATTGGACAATAGCGAATCCAAATGTGGTGCCAAAAGCGCTAATTTTTTTGCATCTGTAATTATCTAGGAGTCGGATGCAGTTTATCGAGGTAAAACAAAACTGAATCAACTTCCCGGACTCTATACAGATTACAAAGGTGGAGACGTTTGGATGAGGCACATTAGAGTGGATAAATCACCCGAACCTGACAAGGTGTTCCTTCGGACCTCGCGAAAGGAAAAACTTGCAGCAACCCCAGCAGAGATATTTACATCATTCTTAAACCAGATAACTGAAGGATAGGAAATGATGTCCCGTTTCTTTAAAAAAGGCTCTAAAAATAATCTATGAATTTATTGTCTTGTGAGCCTGACATCATTAGTGGGAAAGTTATTGGAAGGCATTTTAATGGGCCGGATACATGAGTTTCTTTTTAGATATTGACTGATTAACAATAGTCCACATAGCTTCGTTTGTGGCAAATCCTGTCAAAGAAGTTACCAGGAATGTTGTTGAAGAAAACATATAAGCTGCTGTCGACATGGAATTTTGCAAGATATTTTACAGTTTCCCGCAATGTTGAGTCATTCTCCTTTGAAAATGAGGTAGTAAATTTATGAGACATTTGCTTTGTGAAAGGAACCAGAGATTGGTAGCAGATGGTCGCCTCTCTAACTGGATACCTGTGACAAGCGGAGAACTGCACAGACCGATGCTGGTTCCTTTGCTATTTACATCTGTATCAACATTATCTGGATGATAATGTGCTAAATTGCGTCAGCAAATTTCCGGATGCTGCCAAGATGGGGAGTATGATAGACGGAGAGGAATAGTATCATGGTGTGTGGTCGAATATGGAATAACTGGGAACAAATGGGTGACGGGTAATGCTGCCGTAACGGAAGCTGTTGGCACATTATCCGTCATAAATCAAAGTACAGAGTACAGGTGATAAAATGTCATCTTAAAGTTGGACAAGACATGGCTGAGGCCTAATATGAAGTTTTATGCAGTATGGTAAACTTCCTACAGGGAATACGTACGTAGATACGTGAAGAGAAAATTTACAAGGATCCAGCCCGACAGGTGGACCTGAGATACAAGGAAATCGATAATAAGTTTTGACTTCAATCCTTGATGCGGAGAAAATAAAAAGGAGACTGTTTTCATTACTCTCCATACCTACACCCATCTTAACTTTATATACCTCCATCCCCTCATTCTTCTACACTCCAGGGAATGAAGTCCTAACCTATTCAACCTTTCTCTGCAGCTCAGTTTCTCAAGTCCCGGTAACATCCTTGTAAACCTTCTCTGCACTCTTTCAACCTCAGTAATATCCTTCCTGTAATTTGGTGACCAAATCTGCACACAATACTCTAAATTCGACCTCACCAATGCCTTATACAACCTCACCATAACATTCCAACTCTTATATTCAATACTTTGAATTATAAATGCCTTTGAGATAGGGTCGTAAACTCTCTTTACGACCCTATCTAACTGTAACACCACTTTTAGGGAACTTTGTATCTGTATTCCCCGGTCCCTCTGTTCTACTGCACTCCTCAGTGCCCTACCATTTACCTTGTGATTTCTACTTTGGTTTGTCCTTCAAAAGTGCCATACCTCACACTGGTCTCTATTAAACTCCATCTTCCACTTTTCAACCCATTTTTCCAGCTTGTCCAATTCCTCTGCAAGCTTTGAAAACCTTCCTCCCTGTCCACTACACCTTCAATCTTTGTATCAACAGAAAATGATACTTTAGATGTGTAGGTATGGAGGGCTATGCTGACTGAAGTAGGCAATTTAATTATCTCGGCCGAAGGGCCGGTTTCTGTGCTGTTCTTTCCTAAGGGACCATGATTACCTGACCACTGATTCATAACACAGAAACGGGTTGATTATATGAAAATCCGAAATGACTATAGTTTGATTTATTCACCGAGAATATTCTAACAGCGTGGATAATTCTGTAGCATCTCAGCAGGGCCTGTAACAACAGCTAAACGAATAACATGTAGAGGTTTCGTGCCGTCACACTTCAGTGCAACTGGAATGTGCGGGTTGTTTTTCTGTGAGAATCTGAGCTAAGAGTCTGTCTACAAGCAGTCACATTCCTCAGAATAAGGAGTGGACGTTCTGTTAAAATCAAATCGAACCGGTTCGACATTCCAATGTGAACAAAGTAATTTAAATGCGGCTTAGCGACAGGTAAGGTACCGGAGGATTTCAGTTCGCTTACGAAAGGCTCAGAGACACAGCCAAGTAATTACACGCCAGTGCTCCTGACATCAGTGGTGGGAAAGTTATTGGAAAGACCGAATTTGTGAGAATTTCAATAAACAGAATGGATTGGGTATAACTTTGTGTATTTATGGCAATCTTATAGAGTGTTTCGAAGAAGTTAAGAATAATACTATTCGGAACGTTGATGAAAGCAAGGCAGGGAACATTGTTTATCTGTACTTTATCAAGAAATTCAACAAGGGAGGTTTGTCAACAAAATCCTCGTTATTCAAGATGAGGTGGTAAATTGGAGTGGACATTGAAATTGTGGGAGATGGTGGATAGTGCTATTGAATGGTTGCCTCCCTGACTAGAGGCCCGTGTATAGTGGAAAGCCAGAGGGATCGGTGTTGGATGCATTGTTTGTTATCTATACGAATGCTCTGGATGATAATGTGGTTTATTGGATCTGTAGATTTGTCGATGACACTAAGATTGGAGGTGTAGCCAACAGCCAGGAAGACCATCAGAACTTTCAGCAGGATCTGCTCTAGGTGGGAAAATCTGCTAAAAATAGCAGAAGTAAAATTAATGCAAGCAAGTGTAGGGTATTGCACTTCGGTTCGACCAACTAAGGTAGGTCTCCCGCATTAGAAGGTAGGGCACTGAGGCGTGCCGTAAAACGAAGTGATTTAGGATTACAGGTTCAGAATTATTCGAAAATGGAGACATAGGTAGATAGGGTCGTAAGATAAGCTTTTGTCACACTGGCCTTCATGAATCATATTATTGAGTATAGGAGATGGGATGTTATGCTGAAGTCATATTACACATTGGCGTGGCCTAATTTGGAATATTGTGTGCAGTTTTGTTCCCCTACCTATAGGAAATATGCAACTATGGTTAAAATAGTACAGTGGAAATATAAAAGGATTTTTGTGCGATTGTAGTACCTGGGTAAAACGGAAAGTTGGAAGAGGTTAGTTTTTTATTCCTTGGAAAGAATAAGATCTGAAGGAGATTTGATAGAGGTATACTAAATTGTGAGCGGTGTAGATGGGGTAAATGGAATAGGGGAGTGGAGAGAGAGGTATCGAGAGAGGGGATTAAAGAGAGTGAAGAGAATGGAGTGAGAGGGAGAGAGAAAGTGCAGAGGGGTATGCAGCGGTTGAAAGAGGGGTGCAGGACGAGAGTTGGAGTGCGACAGGATAGTGCGAGGGGCTCGAGCAGGGAGTGAAAGCCAGGTAGAAGTGCAGGAGTGTGCAGACGGAGCTTACGGAGTGGCGGAGTGGGGTAGATGGTATGCAGATGGAGAACACAAGTGTGATGACTGTTTTAGTCATCTTCTCCCTCTCCTGCCCTTCTCTTTTCACACTGCACCTTACCTAGTCTCTGACTGCTCTCCTCTCTCCCCTCGCCGTGCACCAGGACAAGGATGGTGATGATCGACGCTGACCAGTCCGAAGGCTTGGCCCTCAACGCCAGTTTGCCCAGAAAGCCAGCCAGCTACTCATCTTCACTTTGATGCGGCCTGGTTATGACACCTTTCCAGCTCTACAGCCTGTAAGGGTCAGTGCTCCATTCCATCCCGGGTGCCATTTTAAAACCACGCGTCACTTCTACCCTGCTAACCATTTTAAATTGGGATATCAATCCTTTCCCGACTCCCATTTGTAATCAGGACACAATTCCTTCTTGGTGATCCCTTTCAATTAGTACGTCATTCCATCCCAGTCGGACACTTTAACGTAGGTGCAAGTCAGTGAAGAGAATACTTCAGAATGAAAGCAGAAGTGTAATCGAAGGCCTGCTGTTGCCTTAGCAGACAAGTTGAAGGAGAATCCTAAGGGATGCTACAGGGATGTTCAGAGCAAAGGAATTTCAGGGTCAAAATGGTTTCCCTGGATTATCTCAACGGATGATTATTTTTTGTACATCTGTATTTACTCAGCAAACAGAATCAGGGACTATAGAAACACCGTTTTCACAGAATCTATACAGATTACAGAGAAGGATGTGTCTGCTGTCCTCAGGCAAATTAGGGTGGGCAGATTCCCTGGGCCTGGAGAGGTGTTCACTCGGATACTACGGGAGACAGAAGTTGCCGGATCCCTAGCAGAGATGCTTAAATCATCCTTAGGCCAGAGGGCTGGATGATAGCCAATGCTGTTCAGCTGTTTAAGAGCGGTTTTGAGATAATCCAAGAAATTATAGGCCTCTGAGCTTGACATCAGTAGAGAGAAGTTTATTGGAATGTATTCTAGCGGACCAGGAGTATGAGTGTTTGGATAGATAATGGCTGATTAAGGATACTCAGCAATTCTTCGTAAGTGGTAAGTCGTGTCAAGGAAGGTACCAGGAGTGTGGATGAGGGCACGGCAGTGGATGTTGTATACATGGATCTTAGCAAGGCATTTGACAAAGTCCTGCATGGAAGATTTGGTCTCTCGGCTTTGAAAATGAGGTAGTAAATTTGATGAGACCTTTGGTTTGAGGATGAAGCCAGAAAGTTGTAAGAGATGGTTGGCTCTCCGATTGGAGACCTATGAGTAGGGGCGTACTGCAGGGATTCGGAAATTTTAAACTCTATGCGGAATAGATTTACCGAAATGCTACTTAATTAAGAGAAAAAAAAATATAAGGAAACGATAAGGGATCACTGGTTTCTGTCCCTGGAGAGGACTATGATAAATTTCTTGATAGAAGACTATAAGGTAATAGGAGGTATTGAGAGATTGGACAGCCAGAGATAATCGAGGGCTCAAGTGGTTAATAGGAGACACGTGAGTGAAAGAAAAAAAGTAAAGGATTAAACGGAGAGAATGGTTTCGTTGATCTTGGAGTCGACTGAATAGAAATGAAGGTACTAGTCGCTTTAGCGGGAAGGTTTACTAGGGCTGCTCGAGGTGGGTGGGCGGGGATGGTGGGACGTGGGAGGGTAAATCCAGACATTCAAATGATGGGAACAAGACTACCGCGGAACAGAGAGTGGAGAGGTTGTGGAGACAGAAGCTGTGAAGGCCTCAGACAAAATCAGCAATTTAGATGTTCAGCATGGTTCGAATAATATCCTCAGCTGCAAATTATACAATGTATTGTATGAAAGGCGAGAGATCTCAGGGCATGAATAAGCACGTCGAATCACTATATTTTCGACGTTAGTGAGAGGGTTGGAAGAGGAGCAGGCCTGGCAGCGGAGTACTCCACCTCTCCGTTGTTTTAGATTAAGTGGATGGGGAAGCATTGAATGAGAAGAGGTGGCGTTAATAGATAAGAAAGCTGTCACAGGCTCGTTGTGTCATAACGAGGGCGCTAGGAGCAGACGCAAAAGAAAGACACAGACACTGAAGTACCAGGAGCAGGATTAGGTGTGAAAAGAAAACGGGGGAAGCGGGGAAGAAACGACGCTGGGCGAGACTAAGATACAGGGCCTAGTCTAGGAAAACGGGATATGGATTCGGAACAAGGAACTTGGAACCCGGCTTGAACTCCGAGCTGGAGACTATACAAGGACCCAGAACCTGGATCTTGACTCGGGCTCGGACCCCAGAACTAGGCGAGGACATTACATGCCTACAGAGCAGGACGTGGAACTCCTGAAAAGGACGTGGAGCTCCTTCACAGGATGAGGCACATGGATAGTACAAGAACTCAAAGCCTTGACTTGGACAGGACAAGGTTCCCGGATGTGGCTTGGACAGGACGAGGTACTCCTGGGCTGGGCGAGGCACAAGGACAGGACAAGACCCCAAAGTCTTGACTTGGTCTTGGGAGACAGGAACACAGAACACAGAGACTTGCTCTTGGGAGCCAGGAACGCAGAACACAGAAACTTGGTCTTGGGAGACAGGAGCGCAGAAGACAGGGACTTGGTCTTGGGAGACAGGAACGCAGAACACAGAGCCTTCGTCTTCAGAGGCAGGTACATGAAACACAGAGCCGGGCCCCTCCTTGGGAACAGGACGTAGGGCCGGGAATCATACACAGACCACAGAGAGACATTTCTAAACACAAGGTAGCGGCAAACGGCCGGACCCACCTAGCGAAGACGTGGGCACAGTGACTGTTCCTTACAAAAGGTAGCGGCAAACGGCCGAAACTACCTAACAAAGTCGTGGAGACAGAGACGGTTCCCAACTCAACGATAGACGATTCTTTATCTTGACACAGCAAGGCTCTGGTTACGCTCCGGTGGTAGAACTTGACAAGGTTGCAGGGCAAGGCTCCAGACACACGTTGCCGGGCAAGGCTCCGGGCAAGGCTTCAGGCAGAAGGTGAAAGGGAAGGGAAGGGAACAGTCCAGCAAATGAAGCGGAACCCAAGAGCTGTTTATGTAGCAAGCCCAAAACCAGAGTTACAGGTCATTAAGCTTATCTACAGTCCACAGTCCGAAGGAGTTAGAGAAATATATTTGAAGAGAGATCGAAGAGAATATCAGAAAACATAACAGTTATATAAGGTGATTTTAAACTTCCAAGTTTTATTTCAGACTCCCACAGTAAAAAAGGACAAGATGGAGTAGAGTTTGTCAAAAATCTTCTGGAAATTTCTCATAAAGAAGTCGATAAATGTCCTGAACGATACCTGATCTGTATTTACAGAATGAGAGAGGGCAGGTGGCAGAAGTTCGTGTAGGGAAGATTTTGCATCTGGTCGTCCTAAGGACATCAGTTTCAAAGTAAATAGGCAATTAAAAAATGCGGTTGTGCTTTGCGATGCTTAGGTTTTTTCACTGTTGCTTCCCTTAGTGACCGAGCTATTCCCAAAATATGTCCACAATTCGCTTAAGGGAGCTGAAGCAACATTTCCATGTTTTTTTTTTTATGTGCTCACTGTTTATTAATTAAAGACTATTTGTCGAATCTATTTTCTAGATGTTATTTGAAACTACAGTCCCTCCCCGAATTGGCGCAGTTGGCAATAAACTCCTCTGGGGCTCAGAAAATCCAATGAGGTTCCTGAATTGATGGTCACATTGTAGGGATTCAGATTGGGGAGAAGCAACAGGTCAGATGGAGTCTAATGTAGGAAATGAGTTCACCCAGTTCTGTAGAAGAGGCAGAATTGGTGGAGGATTGAGGTGGTGAGGGAGGTTTTGAAATGAGGTAGCTACTGGGTGATAGCAAAGTAAAATGTATATAATCGAAGCTTTATTGGGTATACGAATGGTAATAACTTTCCTACATTATTTAGGGCTTCACTGAGATTGTATTGCTTTTGGCACGTTGGTCTTCATAAACTAATACTTTGAATACAGGAGATGAGAAACATGTTTGAACCTATATGAAGCATTTCTGAGGCCGAATTAGGAACATTCTGTGCATCTTGGTCACCTACCTACAGGAAGATTACAGTAAAGAGAAGAGAGAAAAATTACTGGAAATTTGCCCAGAATGGAGGACATGAGCCATGAGGAAATTTTGAACAGGATCGGAATTTATTTTTTGGAAATCAGAGCAATGAGGGACGATTT